>NC_081861.1:106057101-106382101 GCF_963259705.1 Myotis daubentonii
AATACACAAGTTTATTATTTAGCTTAAGCAAAAGGAATTATCTATGACATTAAATTAATGGTATCTGAATCCCAGCAACAACACAGCGCCGGTAACTAACTATTACGGAGCCAGCTCTGGGCAGTGAACTTCCACTGGACAGAGAGGCCCTATAGCCTCAGAGGCCAACCCCAGAACACTGTCACCCAGAGGCTGACCCACAAACTGACTATTTGCTAAACACAAAATAAGGCAGTCTGGGAAACAAATGCGGCCTGCTTTAAAATAAAGACTGTGGTTTACAACACAGAGGAACAGTGTATCGCAGGGAAACTATACACTCTCCTGAATACCTGGCAGGTCTAAGGCGAGCCACACTGAAGAATAGAAGAACCGAAGGACCTTCACTACTGCAATTTTTTTTTTCTTTTTTCAACTTTTAACTAAGAAACCAATTTTTTTTTCTTCTTTTTTCTTCTTTTTTTTTCTTCTTTTTCCATCACCTGATTTTACCCTTTTAATTACTACCTTCTTATTTTTAACCAGTATTATTACTGCTACCATTTTACCATTTTTAAAGTGCCATTTTATTTTCTCTTTATTTTATTTTGGGATTAGTGTTCTCCATTCTATTTTCATCATTATATTATTGGTTGTTTCTAGTTTGCATTCATCTCCAGGGAGCTGTTGCTGGAATTTGTTGGGATTAGTGGCTGTTCTATAGGAGTATTCTCCTCATATAAAAAGTCTCTTCCCCTCTTCCACTTCATTCTCTCTTTTCGCTCTTATTTTTTTTTCTTTTCTTTTCTTTTCTCGCTTTTATTTTCCCCCCTCCTTTTTCCAAATTTCATTTTTGCACTCCTTTTTTTGGTCTCTACTTTTCTTTTCTTTTTTTCTCTTTTATCTTTTTCTCTTCCTTCTTCCTTATCCCCTAATTCTCTTAATTCGGGTGGTCACCTTTATTTGGGGTTATTAATATCGTGAATATATTTGTGTATAGTGCCTGGTACGTGGTGCCTTGTTGTGTTGTATTTTGTGCCTTTAAATCAATGCAGCAGATCCAAGCAGCAGCAACCTCCTGAGCACCACACCCTCTGCTGAGGAACAGGAGCTGTACATGAAACCTCGCACCACCAGCCAGAAGAACCACCACACCTGTGAACAGCACCCACCAGAGGAGCTTCTGCCAACTGAAGAGCAGCTGCTACCGCAACCGCCCGAAGAGCAACCACAGACCAAGGAGTCACTGCCACCAAGGGAGCAACCACTGAACGACTCAACGTCTAGATATGTCAGTGAGATCAAACATGGGTAGACAAAGAAACCCCCAAAGGAAAGAGAATGAGGACTCTCCACAAAAGCAGCTAAGTAATACAGAGGCATGCAACATGACAGAAGAAGAATTCAGAATAAGGGTCCTAGAGTGCATAAACCGGATGGAGGAAAAAATCGACAACCTCTGCAAGAAGCAAGAAGAAACAGATGAAAAAATCGATAACATATGGAAGAAGCTAGAAGAAACAGATGAAAAAATCAACAACTTAAGTAAGACCCAAGAAGAAATGAAGAGTGATATAGCTGCAATGAAAAACTCCATTGAAAGTATAAACAGTAGACTAGGAGAAGTGGAGGACTGAATTAGTGAATTAGAAGACAAGGAAGCAAAACACACCCAAAATGTACTGCAATTGGAGAAAAAAATTAAAAGACAGGAGGAGAGCCTAAGGGAGCTTTGGGACAACATGAAACGGAACAACATAGGAATAATAGGGGTACCAGAACAGCAGAAGGATGAACAAGGATTAGAAAACCTATTAGAAGAAATAATATCAGAAAACTTCCCTGAGGTGGGGAAGAAAAAAGTCACACAAGTCCAGAGAGTCCCAAACAAGGTGAACCCGAAAAAACCCACACCAAGACACATCATAATTACCATGGCAAATGTTCAGGACAAAGAGAGAATCTTACAGGCTGCAAGAGAGAGACGGAAAGTTACATACAAGGGATCTCCCATTAGATTGTCAAATGACTTCTCAACAGAAACACATCAGGCCAGAAAAGAATGGACTGAAATTTACAAAGTGATGCAAAGCAAAGGACTGAATCCAAGAATACTCTATCCAGCAAGGCTATCATTCAAACTTGAAGGGGAAATAAGGAGCTTCACAGACAATAAAAAGGCTAAGGGAGTTTATCACCACCAAGCCAGCAATGCAAGGAATGCTAAAGGGACTGGTATAAAAATAAGAAATAAAAAGCTCAGAAAGAAAACAGCCACACAAAAAAAGAAATGGCTACAAACAAGTACCTTTCAATAATAACTTTAAACGTAAACGGACTAAATGCTCCAAACAAAAGACATCGAGTGGCTGAAAGGATAAAAAAAACATGACCCATACATCTGCTGTATACAAGAAACCCACCTCATTAGAAGGGACTCACACAGACTGAAAGTGAAAGGATGGAAAAATATCTTTCAGGCAAATGGAAAGGAAAAGAAAGCTGGGTAGCAATACTTATATCAGACAAAATAGACCTCAAAGTGAAGGCCATAACAAGAGATGAGGAAGGCCACTTCATAATACTAAAGGGATCAATACAACAAGAAGATATAACCCTGGTAAACATATATGCACCCAATGCAGGAGCACGCAAATTCATAAAAAAAACTCCTGGAAGATATCAAAGGAGAGATCGACAACAATAAGATCATAGTAGGGGACTTTAATACACCACTGACAGCACTGGATAAGTCCTATAGACAAACAATCAGCAAAGATACAGCAATCCTAAATGACTCACTAGATCAGATGGACTTAATAGACATCTTTTTTACACTTCACCCCAATGCCACAGAATATACATTCTGCTCAAGTGCTCATAACACATATTCAAAAATAGACCATATATTGGGTCACAAGCAAAGTATCCCCAAATTCAAGAAGATTGAAATCATAAAAAGCGTCTTCGCAGACCATGATGGCATAATATTAGAAATAAACTACAATAAAAACAAACCAAAATACTCAAACACCTGGAAGCTGAATAGCATGCTATTAAATATTGATTGGGTTACCAATGAAATCAAAGAAGAAATTCAAAACATCCTGGAAACTAATGACAATGAAAACACAACAATCCAAAACCTATGGGACACAATGAAAGCAGTCCTGAGAGGGAAGTTTATAGATCTACAGGCCTATCTCAAAAAACAAGAAAAAATGGTAGTAAATCATCTAACTCTACAACTCAAAGAATTAGAAAGACAGCAAAAAGAAAACCCCAGAGTGAGCAGAAGGAAGGAGATAATAAAGATTAGAGCAGAAATAAATGACATAGAGACCAAAAAAAAAACAATACAGAAAGTCAATGAAACCAAGAGCTGGTTCTTTGAAAGGATAAACAAGATTGATAAACCTCTAGCCAGACTCACCAAGAAGCAGAGAGAGAGGACCCAAATAAATAAAATCAGAAACGATAGAGGCGAAATAACAACAGACCCCACAGAAATACAAATGATTGTTAAAAAATACTATGGACAGCTCTACTCCAACAAACTAGACAACTTGGAGGAAATGGACAAATTCCTAGAAATACAACATTCCAAAACTCAATCAGGAAGAATCTAAAAATCACAACAGGCCAATAGCTATGGAAGAAATTGAAGCAGTCATCAAAAAGCTTCCATCAAACAAAAGCCCAGGACCAGACGGCTTCACAGGGGAGTTTTACCAAACATTCAAGGAAGAACTAAAACCTATCCTCCTCAGACTACTACAAAAAATTCAAGAGGAAGGAACACTTCCAAGCTCATTCTATGAAGCCAGCATCACCCTAATACCAAAACCAGGTAAAGACAACACAATGAAAGAGAATTACAGGCCAATATCCCTCATGAACATAGATGCCAAAATCCTCAACAAAATCTTAGCAAATCGGATCCAGCAGTACATCAGAAAGATCATACACCATGACCAAGTAGGATTTATCCCAGAGATGCAAGGATGGTACAATGTCCGCAAATCAATAAACGTGATACATCACATAAACAAATTGAAAGAAAAAAAACCACATGGTCATATCAATTGATGCAGAAAAAGCATTTGACAAAATTCAACACCCATTTTTGATAAAAACTCTCAGCAAGGTGGGAGTAGAAGGATCATACCTCAACATAATAAAAGCCATATATGACAGGCCCACAGCCAACATCATACTCAATGGACAAAAACTAACACCATTTCCCCTAAGAACAGGAAAAAGACAGAGATGCCCACTCTCTCCACTCCTGTTCAACATAGTACTGGAAGTGTTAGCCATTGTAATTCGGCAAGAAGAAGAAATAAAGGCATCCAAATTGGAAAAGAGGAAGTAAAACTGTCCTTATTTGCAGACGACATGATAGACATGATATTATACATACAAAACCCTAGAGACTCCACCAAAAAGCTACTAGACTTAATACATGAATTTGGCAATGTAGCAGGATACAAAATTAACCCCAAGAAATCGGAGGCATTTCTATACACCAATAGTGAACTTTCAGAGAGATTATAAAAACAATCCCGTTTACCATCGCACCAAAAAAATTAAGCTACCTAGAAATAAACTTAACTAAAGAGGTAAAAGACCTCTACTCAGAAAACTACAGGACATTGAAAAAAGATATAGAGGAAGACATAAACAGATGGAAGAACATACCGTGTTCATGGATTGGTAGAATCAACTTCATTAAAATGTCCATACTACCCAAAGCAATCTATAAATTCAACGCACTTCCCATTAAAATACCAACGGCATACTTCAGAGATCTAGAACGAACTTTCCAAAAATTCATCTGGAATAAAAGAAGACCCCGAATAGCTGCAGCAATCCTGAAAAAGAACAAAGTAGGTGGGATCTCAATACCAGATATCAAGTTGTATTACAAAGCCACTGTTCTCAAAACTGCCTGGTACTGGCACAAGAATAGGCATATAGATCAATGGAATAGAATAGAGAGCCCAGAAATCGGCCCGAACCAATATGCTCAATTAATATTTGACAAAGGAGGCAAGAACATACAATGGAGCCAAGATAGTCTCTTCAATAAATGGTGTTGGGAAAATTGGACAGATATATGCAAGAAAATGAAACTAGACCACCAACTTACTCCATACACAAAAATAAACTCAAAATGGATAAAGGACTTAAATGTATGACAGGAAACCATAAAAATTCTAGAAGAATCCAAAGGCAAAAAAAGCTCAGACATATGCCGAAGCAATTTCTTCACTGATACAGCTCCTAGGGCACTTGAAACTAAAGAGAAAATGAACAAATGGGACTACATCAAAATAAAAAACTTCTGCACAGCAAAAGAAACCATCAACAAAACAACGAGAAAACCCACTGTGTGGGAAAACATATTTGCCAATGTCATATCTGATAAGGGCCTAATCTCCAAAATTTATAGGGAACTCATACAACTTAACAAAAGGAAGATAAACGATCCAATCAAAAAATGGGCAAAGGACCTAAATAGACACCTTTCAAAAGAGGACATTCAGAAAGCCAAGAGACATATGAAAACATGCTCAAAGTCACTAATCATCCGAGAGATGCAAATCAAACCAACAATGAGGTACCATCTCACACCTGACAGACTGGCTATCATCAACAAATCAACAAACGACAAGTGCTGGAGAGGATGTGGAGAAAAAGGAACACTTGTGCACTGCTGGTGGGAATGCAGACTGGTGCAGCCACTATGGAAGACAGTATGGAGTCTCCTTAAAAAACTGAAAATGGAACTCCCATTTGACCCTGTGATCCCACTTCTAGGAATATATCCCAAGAAACCAGAAACACCAATCAGAAAGGATATATGCACCCCTATGTTCATAGCAGCACAATTCACCATAGCTAAGATCTGGAAACAGCCTAAGTGCCCATCAGTAGATGAATGGATTAGAAAACTGTGGTACATCTACACGATGGAATACTATGCTGCTCTAAAAAGGAAGGAACTCTTACCATTTGCAACGTCATGGATGGAACTGGAGAGCATTATGCTAAGTGAAATAAGCCAGTCAATGAAGGAAAAATACCACATGATCTCACTCATTCATGGATAATAGAGACCATTATAAACTTTTGAACAATAATAGATACAGAGGCAGAGCTGCCTCAAACAGATTGTCAAACTGTAGCGGGAAGGCTGGGGCGGGTTGGGGGGCAGGAGGGAGGGGGTAAGAGATCAACTAAAGGACTTGTATGCATGCATATAAGCATAACCAATGGACATAGGACACTGGGGGATAGGGGAGGCTAGGGGACTGTCTAGGGCGGGGGGATAAAATGGACACATATATAATACCCTTTGTAATACTTTAAGCAATAAAAAAAAAGAATAAAGCTAGCAGCCGAAAAAAAATAAATAAATTAATGGTATCGATTATATCTAATTTATTTCAGTTTTGTTTGTAATTAATGTTTAAAATTGTTTTATAATTTTTGCAATATTCATGTAAAAGTTATAAAATAAGGAATATATACTGTATTGAGTACTAACGGTATATGAAAAATCATTTAAATATATGTTAGGGGTCAATAATATTGGCTTTTGAAAGAGACCATTTTTGAAGTTTGAAAAGACTTGGTGTATCAATTAATACCTTGGTTTCTGGACTTATATAGATTTCACGTTCTAATCATTGTTTTATACTCGCTAGTTGTGTGACCTTGGAAAAGTTACTTTACCTTTTGTAACTCTCAATTTCCTCATGCATGAAATGGGAGTAATTATAGTACTGATCTCACAGGGCTGTTGTAAAGATTAAGTATTATAATGTATGTAAAGTACTTTTCAGAGTGGCACATTATAAACATTAAAATATGTGATCCTGAATTTAACCTCAAAATTTCTGTCCAGAGCCACTACAAATCTATTGGGAGTGGTTCTTCAGTTGAAACCTACTTTCCATTTTCACATTAGTTGTCATATCCATGCCAATGAATAAATAATACTCAGAGCCAGTGATTTAATTAAGAAAGCCCTATTATGTGTGATTATGGCAGTTATATATAGTAATCTTTATGCCTGATCTATACTGCTGCACTTTAACATTTACTTGGATTAATCTACAAAAAATATGTTGCTATAAACACTGTTTTGCATGTGACAAGATTTTTTATCTTTAAATAATAAACCTATGATTAATTTTCCAGCAATATACCAAGCTAAATAACTTTAAAATCTGTCCTCCACCATACATTTAGAAATATGGATTTAATATATAGTCCTCCATATAAAATCCCATATGATAAAGAAATGCCTTTAGACCCCAAATAGAAAGAAAACTCAAAGCCAGTAGAGTAAATATGAATAGAAGCTTCAGCTGCCATGGGGGAAGTTGATTGGTCCCAGTAATCAAGGAGTGTGAGTTTCAGTGATCTCAGGTTGACAGAATGTGGATAATTGAAATTAAGATTTCTACCTAAAGCCATAAATCATATAGAGCATCAATCTCAATAAGCATAAACTATAAACACACTATTCACCAGTACAATCAAAGGTAACAAGGGAGTTTGTTGTTTTATTTACTGCACGGAGTCACAAATCAGTAACTTTCTCCAAAAATTCCTAACAATAGTCTGCCTTCACATGGTTTGGGATTGTGAATGTAGATTATCTGCAAGGTACCGCCAATAAGTTAACATAAAACTTTCCTCAGACTGTGCGAGCAGCCCACCCCGGTCCAAGGAGCAACCCACCCATGACAGAGGGGCAGCAGCCACACAGCTTGCACCCATCCAAGGAGCAGCAGCCACGCAAGCAGCCTGCCCTCATCCGAGGAGCAGCAGCTGCAAACAACCTATACCCATCAGAGGAGCAGCAGCCCACCCCTGTAAGAAGCCTACCCCCATCCAAGGATCAGCAGTGGTGTTAGCAGCCCACCTCCATTTGAGGAGCAGCAACTGTGTGAGGGGCCACCCCATCCAAGAAGCAGCAGCCTCGTGCACAGCTCACTCCTGTCCAAAGAACACCAGCCTCGTGAGCAGCCCGCCCCCGTCTGAGGAGCAGCAGCTCTGCAAGCAGTCCGCCCCCATTCAAGAAGCAGCAGCTGCACAAGCAGCCCACCCCACTCCAAGGAGCAGCAGTTACAGGAACAGCCCACCAACTACAGAGGAGTAGCAGAGTCTGGCAGACTAGGCTCTCTGGGACAGGGAGAGACTACCACCACTGCGGAAACTCCCCGGACTGCCAGACTCGGGCATGGAGCCCACACCATCTTAAAGGGGAGAGTGGCCTCTTCTAAGAACTCATCAGCACCACCAAACAGACAAGCCTTGGACACTGCCTGTGACCCCGCGGCCACTCGAGCCAAAATCCTGCAGCCACACCCACAGACTCGCAGACCCTGGGATCTCCACCTCCAAATGAACACATGCCCGCAGCAGTAAGTGCAGCTTCCCCATCCCCAGCGGCAGACCTCCAACACTGCATTCACATGTCTCTAGCACGCAGGTCTCTGAGGCACACAACTCCATAGACTTCTCTTGGGAGTCATGTGAGCCCCAACTGGGTGTGATTTTGTATATACACAGACGCACTGCCCCCCAGTAAAAATTCTGAATTCCCTCTGCCTGAATAACCGCCCACACACACCCAGCTGCAACTTCAGCGCCAGGGCCCCTCAGAGTGCATCAGAGCTTAGTGCCTGGCAAATGCACTGCCACAGTTGCTCACTCCCCCTGAGCCCATCTATCCACAGGGCACTTTGGGAAGCTGCACTGAGCCTCCGCTGGGTCCAATCTTGGACAAATAGGGACGCACTCCCCTAGGCAGTAGAAATTGTGAGTTCACCCATCCTAGATACCTGCCCAAAGATGCCTCTATTAAGCATGCCAGGGCCCTTCAGAGTGTTTCAGTGCGCCTTCGCTAGCAAACTCACAGCAAGTGCTCCTGTGTGCCACAACTGGGAACGCACACCTATCCACCACAGGTGCATCAGCAAAACTGAGTTTCCCCACCCCACAGCTGCAGCACTCTGGACACTACAGTTGCATGCTTTTCTAGCATGCAGATCTCCCAAGACCACCGCTCCGCAGACAGCCCTGGGGCCCCACTGTAAGCCCCACTGGACAAGCACTTAAACAAATAGGGGTGCACTGCTGGGCAGTAGAAATGCTGAATTCCCTCTTCTGGGACACCTGCCCACAGACACTGCAATCCAGTGGCTTCATTGCCAGGGTCCTTCAGAGTGTGTCAGTACACCCTATGAACTGCCACTGGGATCACGTGTATCCAACCATGGAGGCAGCAGCAAAAGCTGAGTCTGCCCACCCCTCAACTACAGAACTCTGGACACCACATGCTGGGGTCCAACCCCAGCAGGTCCAGGGTCCCCAAAGGTGTGGACAGAGTCGGCAAAGAAGGAATGACATGGAGGCAGCGTTCAGGTGATCATCATAGCCAGGTTTCATAGCCAGGTTCAGTCACCAGGTTCTAGTCAGGTTCTCTTGCCATGTTCTATCCAGGTCCTGTAGCCAGGTTCTGTCTCTAGGTTCTTCAGCCAAGTTCTGTAGCCAGGTTCTGTCCAGGATCTTTTGCCATGTTCTCTCGCTAGGTTCTGTCTCTAGGTTCTGTGTCTAGGACCTAGGTTCTGTGTCCTGTTGTCTTGTTACATCTGTATTTATACCAGTTGATTCCAATCCTATCAATCTCTATTCCAAAGGTTAAGGCGTTTCTTATCTCCATTCCAGGGAGTAAATATTATGTAGCTTAAGCATGATTGTTCGTAGTTAAAAGTGATTAACTACCCTCTTGGCACTTGGTTTTATTCCCTCCCTAACTTCAGGGGAAAATCCCTACCTGGGGAAAGAACCTTTTTCGTAGAGGTGACCTTGGTTAAAACACTTAGCGCCAAGAAGGGGAGCAAACACATCAAGAACAGTATGCCATCTATGCCAGGTCCCTTGAAACATATGCTGTGCAGATGTTTCTTCCCTGCAGTGACGGTGTCAAGCAGCAAGGATGGACTGGCTCCTGGCAACCACAGTCACACCTTTCCAGAATGCAGGCCTCCTGAGCCCCAACACCCCGACAGACGGTTCTTGGGTGCCACTGTGAGTCCCCACTGGGCATGCGTGATTTCAACCAAGGACGCAAGACAGCAAAAATTGAGACACCTCCGCCACGGTTGCTGACTTTTAGACACCTCAGTTGAGCCTTACTAGCTCACAGGCCTACATCAAGAGAACCCAAATAGTTCAAGTAGGGAGCTACACTAGACTACCAAGCCCAGGAGACCTGAGAGACCACACCAGTAGCACCATACCCAAAAGAAACTGGGTAGCAAAGCAATCGGAGCTACAATTAAAACATTACAGCAAAACATGGGAAGACAAAAAAGCAATCCACAAAGGAAAGAAAAAGAGAAATCACCAGAAAGGGAGTTAAATGAAATTGAGGCTACTAACTTACCAGAGAAAGAATTCAGAGTAATGTTTATAAGGATGCTCAAACAACTGCATGACAAATGCACACAACTCAATGAGAATTATAAGGAGCTGAATGAGAATGTCACCAACATGAAAAGGAACCAAGAGGGAATGAAGAACTACATAGCTTCAATAAAGAACACAATGGAAGGCTTAAACAGCAGACTAGACGAGGCAGAGGACCGCGTCAGCGAATTACAAGACAAAGTAGGAAAAAACACAGGAGCAACTGGAAAAAAAAAAAAAACACCTTAAAAAGCAAGAGGAAAGCCTAAGGGAACTTTGGGACAATGAAAAATGAAAGAACATTTGTTTAATAGGGGTACCAGAAGGAGAGGAGGAGAAACATGGAACAGAAAATTTGTTTGAAGAAATAATGACAGAAAACTTAACTGATGCTGGCAAGAAAAAAACTACACAAGTCCGAGAAGCACATAGAGTGCCAAACAAGATGAACTCCAAAAGACCAATACCAAGACACATCATGATTAAATTGGAAAATACCAATGACAAAGTAAAAATCTTAAAAGCTGCCAGAGAGAAACAGAAAGTTACCTACAAGGGATCTCCTAATAGAATATCAGCTGACTTCTCAACAGAAACACACCAGGCCAGAGTGAATGGAATGAAATATACAAAGTGATGCGAAGCAAGGGAATGAATCCAAGAATACTATACCCAGCAAGGCTATCATTCAAAATTGAAGGTGGAATTAGGAGCTTCACAGACAAAAAAGGGCTAAGAGAGTTTATTACCACCAAACCAGCAATGCAGGAAATGGTAAAGGGACTGCTGTAAAAAGAAGAAACAGAAAGACAAGAAGAAAAACAAACATTAAGAATAAAAATGGGAGAACCAAGATGGCGGCAATATAGGCAGACGTGTCCCAGGTCGTGTCCCGGAGCAAATGGAGCGAGCAGCTGAAGCTAGTAACACTCACACCGAATTGGCGAAATTGCTCAGCTGGTGAGAGGGTTTGCAGCCTGGAAGAGCAGAACTCCCCTGGAAAGGTAAAAAAAAAACCAGGGATTTGGGCAGGAAAGTTTGCCAGACCTCTGAGCCCAGAGAGTCGGAGGGAGACCGCGCGGCAGACAGCCGCGTCCCTCGGGACAGGCAGAGCCCCTGACGGGGGAAAGGAGAACTGCGGGATTCCTGGTGCCCCCAGGGAAATTGAGAGCTGGGTTCTGTGATCACGGAGGACTGAGCCTAAAGGGGGCAGCCTGAAGAGCTGACCTGACCATGCAGTCCCGGTAAGAGAAGAAGCTTACAGAAACCAAGCCTTCCCCGTTTCCGCGGCCGGCATTTGTTTGTTTGTTTACACTGAATCCTGTTCATGGGACATTTCGGATACAGACACTCACCTGTGCTGAAGAGAGGGAGAGTGTGCTGAGGAGTGGAATCTGGGGAGAGACTGGGGAGAGAGGGGGAGCCGGGAGAGGTGGCAGCGAATTGAGTGCTGAGACATCCCTGAGCCCAAGACTGGGGCAGCCATTCTCTCCAGAGAGTGAGGCTCCTCCCCCCGGCCCCCAGGCAAGGAGCACAGCCACACCCAGATTCCATCCTGTACGAGATCAAGGATTAAGATAACCTGATCAGTCCCTGGGAGTTAACAGGGTCTGGCCTACAGGGGAATTTTCAATCCCAGCAACAACATAGCACCGGTAACTAACTATTACGCAGTCAGCTCTGGGCAGTGAACTTCCACTGGACAGAGAGGCCCTATAGCCTCAGAGGCCAACCCCAGAACACTGCCACCCAGAGGCTGACCCACAAACTGACTCTTTGCTAAACACAAAATAAGGCAGTCTGGGAAATAAATGCGGCATGCTTTAAAATAAGGACTGTGGTTTACAACACAGAGGAACAGTATATCGCAGGGAAACTCAACACTCTCCTGAATACCTGGAAGGTCTAAGGCGAGCCACACTGAAGAATAGAAGAAACGAAGGACCTTCACTACTGCAATTTTTTTTTTCTTTTTTCACTTTTTAACTAAGAAACCAATTTTTTTTCACTTTTTTTTCTGTTCTTTTTTTTTTCTTTTCTTCTTTTTCCATCACCTGATTTTACCCTTTTAATTACTACCTTCTTATTTTTAACCAGTATTATTACTGCTACCATTTTACCATTTTTTAAAGTGCCATTTTATTTTTTCTTTATTTTATTTTGGGATTAGTGTTCACCATTCTATTTTCATCGTTATATTATTGGTTGTTTCTAGTTTGCATTCATCTCCAGGGAGCTATTGCTGGAATTTGTTGGGATTAATGGCTGTTCTATAGGAGTATTCTCCTCATATAAAAAGTCTCTTCCCCTCTTCCCCTTCATTCTCTCTTTTCGCTCTTTTTTTTTCTTTTCTTTTCTCGCTTTTATTTTCCCCCTTCCTTTTTCCCAATTTCATTTTTGCACTCCCTTTTTTTGGTCCCTACTTTTCTTTTCCTTTCTCTCTTTTATCTTTTTCTCTTCCTTCTTCCTTATCCCCTAATTCTCTTAATTCAGGTGGTCACCTTTAATTGGGGTTATTAATATCGTGAATATATTTGTGTATAGTGCCTGGTACGTGGTGCCTTGTTGTGTTGTATTTTGTGCCTTTAAATCAACGCAGCAGATCCAAGCAACAGCAACCTCCTGAGCACCTCATCCTCTGCTGAGGAACAGCAGCTGTACGTGAAACCTCGCCCCACCAGCCGGAAGAGCCACCACACCTGTGAACAGCACCCACCAGAGGAGCTGCTGACAACTGAAGAGCAGCTGCTACCGCAACCGCCCGAAGAGCAACCACAGACCAAGGAGTCACTGCCACCAAGGGAGCAACCACTGAACAACTCAACGTCTAGATATGTCAGTGAGATCAAACATGGGTAGACAAAGAAACCCCCAAAGGAAAGAGAAGGAGGACTCTCCAGAAAAGCAGCTAAGTAATACAGAGGCATGCAACATGACAGATAAAGAATTCAGAATAAGGATCCTAGAGTGCATAAACCGGATGGAGGAAAAAATCGACAGCCTCTGCAAGAAGCAAGAAGAAACAGATGAAAAAATCGATAACATATGGAAGAAGCTAGAAGAAACAGATGAAAATATCGATAACATATGGAAGAAGCTAGAAGAAACAGATGAAAAAATCAACAACCTAAGTAAGACCCAAGAAGAAATGAAGAGTGATATAGCTGCAATGAAAAACTCCATTGAAAGTATCAACAGTAGACTAGGAGAAGCGGAGGACCGAATTAGTGAATTAGAAGACAAGGAAGCAAAACACACCCAAAATGTACTGCAATTGGAGAAAAAAATTAAAAGACAGGAGGAGAGCCTAAGGGAGCTTTGGGACAACATGAAACGAAACAACATACGAATAATAGGAGTACCAGAACAACAGAAGGATGAACAAGAATTAGAAAACCTACTCGAAGAAATAATATCAGAAAACTTCCCTGAGGTGGGGAAGAAAAAAGTCACACAAGCCCAGGGAGTCCCAAACAAGGTGAACCCGAAAAGACCCACACCAAGACACATCATAATCACCATGGCAAATGTTCAGGACAAAGAGAGAATCTTACAGGCTGCAAGAGAGAGACGGAAAGTTACATACAAGGGATCTCCCATTAGATTGTCAAACGACTACTCAACAGAAACACAATAGGCCAGAAAAGAATGGACTGAAATTTACAAAGTGATGCAAAGCAAAGGACTGAATCCAAGAATACTCTATCCAGCAAGGCTATCATTCAAACTTGAAGGGGAAATAAGAAGCTTCACAGACAATAAAAAGGCTAAGGGAGTTTGTCACCACCAAGCCAGCATTGCAAGGAATGCTAAAGGGACTGATATAAAAATAAGAAATAAAAAGCTCAGAAAGAAAACAGCCACACAAAAAAAGAAATGGCTACAAACAAGTACCTTTCAATAATAACTTTAAACGTAAACGGACTAAATGCTCCAACCAAAAGACATCGAGTGGCTGAATGGATAAAAAAAACATGACCCATACATCTGCTGTCTACAAGAAACCCACCTCATTAGAAGGGACTCACACAGACTGAAAGTGAAAGGATGGAAAAATATCTTTCGGGCAAATGGAAAGGAAAAGAAAGCTGGGGTAGCAATACTTATATCGGACAAAATAGACCTCAAAGTGAAGGCCTTAACAAGAGATAAGGAAGGCCACTTCATAATAATAAAGGGATCAATACAACAAGAAGATATAACCCTGGTAAACATATATGCACCCAATGTAGAAGCACCCAAATTCATAAAAAAACTCCTGGAAAATATCAAAGGAGAGATCGACAACAATACAATCATAGTAGGGGACTTTAATACACCATTGACAGCACTGGATAAGTCCTATAGACAAACAACCAGCAAAGATATAGCAATCCTAAATGACTCACTAGATCAGATGGACTTAATAGACATCTTCAGAACACTTCACCCCAAAGCCAGAGAATATACGTTCTTCTCAGGTGCTCATGGGACATATTAAAAAATAGACCACATATTGGGTCACAAGCAAAGTATCCCCAAATTCAAGAAGATTGAAATCATAAAAAGCGTCTTCGCAGACCATGATGGCATAATATTAGAAATAAACTACAATAAAAACAACCCAAAATACTCAAACACCTGGAAGCTGAATAGCATGCTATTAAATATTGATTGGGTTACCAATGAGATCAAAGAAGAAATTAAAAACATCCTGGAAACTAATGACAATGAAAACACAACAATCCAAAACCTATGGGACACATTGAAAGCAGTCCTGAGAGGGAAGTTTATAGCTCTACAGGCCTATCTCAAAAAACAAGAAAAAATGGTAGTAAATCATCTAACTCTACAACTCAAAGAATTAGAAAGACAGCAACAAGAAAAGCCCAGAGTGAGCAGAAGGAAGGAGATAATAAAGATTAGAGCAGAAATAAATGACATAGAGACAAAAAAAACAATACAGAAAATCAATGAAACCAAGAGCTGGTTCTTTGAAAGGATAAACAAGATTGATAAACCTCTAGCCAGACTCACCAAGAAGCAGAGAGAGAGGACCCAAATAAATAAAATCAGAAAGGATAGAGGCGAAATAACAACAGACCCCACAGAAATACAAATGATTGTTAAAAAATACTATGGACAGCTTTACTCCAACAAACTAGACAACCTGGAGGAAATGGACAAATTCTTAGAAAAATACAACATTCCAAAACTCAATCAGGAAGAATCTAAAAATCTCAACAGGCCAATAACTATGGAAGAAATTGAAGCAGTCATCAAAAAGCTTCCATCAAACAAAAGCCCAGGACCAGATGGCTTCACAGGGGAGTTTTACCAAACATTCAAGGAAGAACTAAAACCTATCCTCCTCAGACTACTACAAAAAATTCAAGAGGAAGGAACACTTCCAAGCTCATTCTATGAAGCCAGCATCACCCTAATACCAAAACCAGGTAAAGACAACACAATGAAAGAGAATTACAGGCCAATATCCCTCATGAACATAGATGCCAAAATCCTCAACAAAATCTTAGCAAATCGGATCCAGCAGTACATCAGAAAGATCATACACCATGACCAAGTAGGATTTATCCCAGGGATGCAAGGATGGTACAATATCCGCAAATCAATAAACGTGATACATCACATAAACAAATTGAAAGAAAAAAACCACATGGTCATATCAATTGATGCAGAAAAAGCATTTGACAAAATTCAACACCCATTTTTGATAAAAACTCTCAGCAAGGTGGGAGTAGAAGGATCATACCTCAACATAATAAAAGCCATATATGACAGGCCCACAGCCAACATCATACTCAACGGACAAAAACTAACACCATTTCCCCTAAGAACAGGAACAAGACAGGGATGCCCCCTCTCACCACTCCTGTTCAACATAGTACTGGAAGTGTTAGCCATTGCAATTCGGCAAGAAGAAGAAATAAAAGGCATCCAAATTGGAAAAGAGGAAGTAAAACTGTCCTTATTTGCAGACGACATGATATTATACATACAAAACCCTAGAGATTCCATCAAAAAGCTACTAGACTTAATACATGAATTTGGCAATGTAGCAGGATACAAAATTAACCCCAAGAAATCTGAGGCATTTCTATACACCAATAGTGAACTTTCAGAAAGAGAGATTATAAAAACAATCCCGTTTACCATTGCACCAAAAAAATTAAGCTACCTAGGAATAAACTTAACTAAAGAGGTAAAAGACCTCTACTCAGAAAACTACAGGACGTTGAAAAAAGACATAGAGGAAGACATAAACAGATGGAAGAACATACCGTGTTCATGGATTGGTAGAATCAACATCATTAAAATGTCCATACTACCCAAAGCAATCTATAAATTCAACGCACTTCCCATTAAAATACCAACAGCATACTTCAGAGATCTAGAACGAACTTTCCAAAAATTCATCTGGAATAAAAGAAGACCCCGAATAGCTGCAGCAATCCTGAAAAAGAACAAAGTAGGTGGGATCTCAATACCAGATATCAAGTTGTATTACAAAGCCACTGTTCTCAAAACTGCCTGGTACTGGCACAAGAATAGGCATACAGATCAATGGAATAGAATAGAGAGCCCAGAAATCGGCCCGAACCAATATGCTCAATTAATATTTGACAAAGGAGGCAAGAACATACAATGGAGCCAAGATAGTCTCTTCAATAAATGGTGTTGGGAAAATTGGACAGATATATGCAAGAAAATGAAACTAGACCACCAACTTACACCATATACAAAAATAAACTCAAAATGGATAAAGGACTTAAATGTACGACAGGATACCATAAAAATTCTAGAAGAATCCAAAGGCAAGAAAATTTCAGACATATGCCAAAGCAATTTCTTCACTGATACAGCTCCTAGGGCACTTGAAACTAAAGAAAAAGTGAACAAATGGGACTACATCAAAATCAAAAGCTTCTGCACAGCAAAAGAAACCATCAACAAAACAACGAGAAAACCCACTGTGTGGGAAAACATATTTGCCAATGTCATATCTGATAAGGGCCTAATCTCCAAAATTTATAGGGAACTCATACAACTTAATAAAAGGAAGATAAACAATCCAATCAAAAAATGGGCAAAGGACCTAAATAGACACCTTTCAAAAGAGGACATTCAGAAAGCCAAGAGACATATGAAAACATGCTCAAAGTCACTAATCATCCGAGAGATGCAAATCAAAACAGCAATGAGGTACCATCTCACACCTGTCAGACTGGCTATCATCAACAAATCAACAAACGACAAGTGCTGGAGAGGTTGTGGAGAAAAAGGAACACTTGTGCACTGCTGGTGGGAATGCAGACTTGTGCAGCCACTATGGAAGACAGTATGGAGTTTCCTTAAAAAACTGAAAATGGAACTCCCATTTGACCCTGTGATCCCACTTCTAGGAATATATCCCAAGAAACCAGAAACACCAATCAGAAAGGATATATGCACCCCTATGTTCATAGCAGCACAATTCACCATAGCTAAGATCTGGAAACAGCCTAAGTGCCCATCAGTAGATGAATGGATTAGAAAACTGTGGTACATCTACACGATGGAATACTATGCTGCTCTAAAAAGGAAGGAACTCTTACCATTTGCAACGTCATGGATGGAACTGGAGAGCATTATGCTAAGTGAAATAAGCCAGTCAATAAAGGAAAAATACCACATCATCTCACTCATTCATGGACAATAGAGACCATTATAAACTTTTGAACAATAATAGATACAGAGGCAGAGCTGCCTCAAACAGATTGTCAAACTGTAGCGGGAAGGCCGGGGTGGGTTGGGGGGCAGGAGGTAGGGGGGTAAGAGATCAACTAAACGACTTGTATGCATGCATATAAGCATAACCAATGGACATAAGACACTGGGTGATAGGGGAGGCAGGGGACTGTCTAGGGCGGGGGGATAAAATGGATACATATGTAATACCCTTTGTAATACTTTAAGCAATAAAAAAAAAGAATAAAAATGACCACAAACAAGTACTTTTCAATAATAACATTAAACGTAAATGGATTAAATGCTCCAATCAAAAGACACAAGGTAGCTGAATGGATAAGAAAACATGAACCATATATTTGCTGTCCCAAGAGACCCACCTCAGAACAAAGGATTCAAACAGACTGAGAGTGAGGGATGGAGAAAAATTTTTCAGGCAAACAGAAATGAGAAAATAGCTGGGGTTGCAATACTTATATCTGACAAAATAGACCTCAAAGTAAAGGCCATAACAAGAGATAAGGAAGGCCACAACATAATAATAAAGGGAGCAATTCAACAAGAAGATATAACTCTGGTAAACATATATGCACCCAATACAGGAGCACCGAAATACATAAAATAACCTCTGGAAGATATCAAGGGAGAGATCAATAGCAATACAGTCATAGTAGGGGACTTTAATACCCCACTGACACCACTGGATAAATCCTCTAAACAAAAAATCGGCAAAGAAACAGCAATCCTAAATGACTCACTAGATCAGAGGGACTTAATTGACATCTTTAGAACATTTCATTCCAAAGCTACAGAATATACATTCTTCTCCAGTGGACACGGGACATTTTCAAAGCTAGACCATATATTAGGACACAGGCAAAGTCTCTTCAAATTCAAGAGGATAGCAATCATAAAAAGCATCTTCTCAGATCACAATGGCATGAAAGTAGAAATTAACTCCAATAAAAACAATGAAAAATAATCAAACACTTGGAAGCTAAATAGCATGCCATTAAGCAATGACTGGGTTACCAGAGAGATCAAAGAAGAAATAAAAACATCCTGGAAACAAATGACAATGAAAGCACAACAATCCAAAACCTATGGGACACAATGAAAGCAGTCCTGAGAGGGAAGTTCATAGCTCTACAGGCCTACTTCAAAAAAACAAGAAAAACTGGTAATAAATGATCTAACCCTACAACTCAAGGAGATAGAAAGAGAGCAACAAGAAAAGCCCACAGTATCCAGAAGGAAGGAAATAATAAAGATCAGAGCAGAAATAAATGACATAGAGACAAAAAAAATAACAATACAAAAGATCAATGAATCCAAGAGCAGGTTCTTTGAAAGGATTAATAAGATTGATGAACCTCTTGCCAGGTTCACCAAGAAACAGAGAGAGAGGGCCCAAATAAACAAAATTAGAAATGAAAGAGGAGAAATAACCACAGACCCCACAGAAATACAAATGATTGTTAAAAAGTACTATGAACAACTCTACTCCACCAAACTAGACAACCTGGAGGAAATGGACAAATTCCTAGAAAAATACAACCTTCCAAAAGTCAATCAGGAAGAATCTAAAAATCTCAATAGGCCAATAGCTATGGAAAAAATTGAAGCAGTCATCAAAAAGATTCCAGCAATCAAAAGCCCAGAGCCAGATGGCTTCACAGGGTAGTTTTACCAAACACTCATGGAAGAACTAAAACCTATCCTCAGACTATTCCCAAAAATTCAAGGGAAGGAACACTTCAAAGCTCATTCTATGAAGCCAGCATCACCCCAATACCAAAACCAGATAAAGACAACACAATGAAAAAGAATTACAGGCCAATATCCCTCATGAACATAGATGCCAAAATCCTCAACAAAATTCTATCAAATTGGATCCAGCAGTACATCAGAATCATCATACACCATGACCAAGTAGGATTTATCCCATTCTAAATCTTATCCCAGGGATGCAAGGATGGTACAATATCCACAAATTAATAAACGTAATACATCACATAAACAAATTGAGAGACAAAAACCACATAGTCATATCAACTGATGCAGAAAAAGCATTTGAAAAAGCCCAGCACCCGTTTCTGATAAAAACTCTCAGCACAGTGAGAATAGAAGGATCATACCTCAACATAATAAAAGCCATATATGACAAACCCACAGCCAACATCATACTCAGTGGGCAAAAACTAAAACCATTTTCCTTAAGAACAGAAAACAGTCAGGGATACCTGCTTTCACCCCTCCTTTCAACATATACTAGAAGTACTAGCCATAACGATCAGACAAAAAGAAGAAACAAAAGGCATCCAAATTGGAAAAGAAGTAAAATTGTCATTATTCGCAGATGATTTGCTACTGTACTTAGAAAACCCTAAAGATTCCATCAAAAAATTAGTAGACTTAATCAACGAATTTGGCAATGTAGGAGGATACAAAAATAATGCCCAGAAATCGATGGCATTTCTATACACCAAAAATGAACTTACAGAAAGAGAGACTAAAAAATCAATTCCATTTAGCATTGCACCAAAAAAATTAAGATACCTAGGAATAAACTTAACTAAGGAGGTAAAAGACCTGTACTCAGAAAACTACAAGACGTTGAAAAAAGAGATAGAGAAAGACATAAACAGATGGAAAAACATACCGTGTTCATAGATTGGTAGAAGCATCATCATCAGAATGTCCATACTATCCAAAGCAATCTATAAATTCAACGCACTCCCCATTAAAATACCAACGACATATTTCAGAGACCTACAACAAACTCTCCAAAAATTTATTGGAATAATAAAAAAAGACCCTGAATAGCTGCAGCGATCCTGAGAAAGAAGAACAAAGGAGAAGGGCTTTCAATACCAGATATCAAGATGTATTACAAAGCCACTGTTCTCAAAACTGTCTGGTACTGGCAAAAGGACAGACATGTAGATCAATGGAACAGAACAGAGATCCCAGAAATAGACCCAATGTACTATGCTCAATTAATACATTTCAAAAGAGGCAAGAACATACAATGGAATCAAGACAGTCTCTTCAATAAATTGTGCTGGGAAACTTGGTGAGACACATGTAAAAAAAATGAAACTAGACCACCAACTTACACCATACACAAAAATAAACTCAAAATGGATAAAGGACTTAAACATAAGACAGGAAACCATAAAAATATTAGAGGAATCCATAGGCAGCAAGATCTCAGATATATGCCAAAGCAATATCTTCACCGACACAGCTCTCAGGGCAGTGGTCGGCAAACTTATTAGTCAACAGAGCCAAATATCAACAGTACAATGATTGAAATTTCTTTTGAGAGCCAAATTTTTTAAACTTAAACTATATAGGTAGGTACATTGTTATTAACTTAATTAGGGTACTCCTAAGGCTTAGGAAGAGCCACATTCAAGGAGCCAAAGAGCTGCATGTGGCTTGCGAGCCACAGTTTGCCGACCACAGTCCTAGGGCAATGGAAAATAAACAAATGAGACTACATCAAAATAAAAAGCTTCTGCACAGCTAAAGAAACCATCAACAAAACAACAAGAAAACCCATTGCATGGGAGAACATATTTGCCAAGAATATCTCTGATAAGGGTTTAATCTCCAACATTTACAGGGAACTAATGCAACTTAACAAAAGGAAGACAAACAATCCAATCAAAAAAATGGCCAAAGGACCTAAATAGACACTTTTCAAAAGAGGACATTCAGAAAGCCAAGAGACATATGAAAACATGCTCAAAGTAACTAATCATCTGAGAGATGCAAATCAAACCAACAATGAGGTGTCATCTCACACCTGTCAGAATGGCTATCATCAACAAATCAACAAATGACAAGTGCTGGAGAGGATGCAGAGAAAAGGGAACACTCGTGCACTGCTGGTGGGAATGCAGACTGGTGCAGCCACTATGGAAGACAGTATGGAGTTTCCTCAAAAAGTTAAAAATGGAACTCCCATTTGACCCAGTGATCCCACTTCTAGGAATATATCCCAAGAAACCAGAAACACCAATCAGAAAGGATATATGCATCCCTATGTTCATAGCAGCACAATTTACCATAGCTAAGATCTGGAAACAGCCTAAGTGCCCATCAGCAGATGAGTGGATTAAAAAACAGTGGTACATCTACACAATGGAATACTATGCTGCTGTGCTGCTGCGCCAGCTCCCCACTCCTCTCCATTCTGCTTGCTCTTGCTCTCTGCGCCTCCGCGCCCCACCCCCCATCCGGCCCTCTCAGGTCGCCATGGGAGAAGTGATCACTGCACTAGTCCTCGACAATGGCTCCGGCATGTGCAAAGAGAGTTTTTGTAATAGAAGTCCCTGTCATACAATATTGTCTCTTGTATGACAACCTCTGAAGAGAAAATTAATGATCTGGATGATAGTTCTAAAAAAGTTATTTATAGTTCAAAACAGAGAAATAAAGAAAATAAATATAATAGAGAAGTTCAGATACATAGAAAGTAAAATTATAAATCTCAACATGTATAGACTGTGAGTTACAGAAGAGGAGCAATATTCAAAGAATGGCTTATAGCTTTCTAGAATTGTTTTAAGACACACATACTCAGAAATATGAGTTAAAACCAAGAATAATAAATAAAACCAAAGTCAAAACCTTTACCCATCATAGAGAAATGTATATCAAATATAATAATAGTATCTTGATAGCAATCAGAGAGAAAAACATATTACCTATGAATTTAAAAAAATAAGCAGTAGTATACTTCCATTGAGAGTAACAGAAATTAGAAATGAATGAACCGCATCTTTCTTATCCAATCATCAGTGGAACAACAATTAGCTATTGTAAACAATGCCAATAAACATAGGGGTACATATACCTTTACAATAAGTGCTTTCAAATTTTTCAGGTAGATATATTGAAGAGACATGTCTGGGTCATATTGTAAATTTATTCTTAATTGTTTGAGGAACCCCATATTGTTTTCTAGCAGGGCTATAACAATTTATATCCCCTCCCCACACACACACAGTAGAAGATGTGATACATATACAAAGTGAGATACTCAGCCATAAAAGAGATGAAATATTTCTATTTGAAACTACATAAATGGATCTGGAGAGTGACATGTTAAATGACATAAGTTAGATAGAAAAACAGTAGGGCCATATAATGTCACTTACATGAAGGATATAACATAAAGATCAACAGCCCTGGCCAGTGTTCTTCAGTGGCTAGAACATTGGCCTATGCACCAAAGGATTGAGGGTTTGATTCCAGGCCATGGCATCTACCTGGGTTGCAGGTTCAATCTCCCCCAGTCCTGGTCTGAGGTATGCAGAAGGCAATCAATCCATGGGTCTCACATAGATATTTCTCTCTCTCTCTCTCCCTACCCCTCCCTTCTAATATCTCTAAAAATCAATGGAGAAAATATATTCAGGTGAAGATTTTAAAAACCACAAACAAAGATCAACAGAAAAACAAAACAAACTTTTACAAGAGAAAACACTATGGTGGTTAACTGAGGAGAAGAGGGGTATGGAAGCAGATAAAGAAGGTATAGGGAATCAAAATATAGTGATGGAATGCGACTAGACTTTGGGTGGTGAGCACACAATGGAATATACAGATGATGTATTATAAAATTGTACATCTGAGCCCTACTCTGTTTGGCTCAATGGATAGAGCATTGGCCTAAGAACTGAAGGGTCCCAGGTTTGATTCCAGTCAAGGGCACCTACCCTGGTTGCAGGCTCGATCCCCAGCCCTGGTCAGGGTGCATGCAGGAGGCAAACAATTAATGTTTTTCTTTCTCTGTCTCTCACCTACCCTTCCACTCTCTATAAAAATCAATGGAAAAAATATCCTTGGTGAGTATTAACACCAATAAATAAATAAACAAACTGTACACCTGAAACATATAATATGATTAAACAATGTTATTCCCAATAAACTTAACTTAAAAGAAGTCAATGACTCATCTTTATTTTTGAATGAAAACAACTGCCTACATAGAATTTTATATCCTGGTAAATTGTTACTCAACAGTGAGGAAAAGACTTAACTACATAACAAGAACAAGTCATTATCCTGATATATAAAAACCCAGGGTCCATAACAACCAAAAGCTCAACCAACCGGAAGTCAGTCCTGCAGTCAGTGCTGGGTTGCCGAAGTGACCCAGCACTGACTGCTGCTGCTGCAGGTGCAGCGACCCAGAACTGACTACTGAGGGGTCTGCGGATCAGGCCCAGAGAGAGGCCTGAAGAGAGAGGCAGGGTCTGATCTGCAGCCTCCATGGCAGCTGTTGATCAGCTGTTGCCTCTCTCTTTCTCTTTGAGCTTCACCAGCAGCTATGCCTGTTTCACTCTGGGCCTCTGTGGGAGCTGCTGATCAGCCCTGCCTCTCTGATGAGGCACGCAGATAGGCCCAGAGATGCTAACTGGCATAGAAACAGACCAGTCAGAATCAAATCTGGGTGAAGTGCAAGGAGCCAATGGCTGCCTAGAGGGTGGAGCTTTTGACACTGACTGGCATAGAAACTGACAAATCAGAACCAAATCTGGGTGAAGTGTGAAGGCAGAACCTAAGGTGGGGGCTGAGGAAGGGTTTTAAGGGCAACAGCTGTTTGGTGTAAGGTGTAAGAAAGCAGTTCAATTTTTTAATGACCGGTTTGGCTATATAGTGCATATGGCTGGCTATCAGTCCAGATATAGGGATTATGTATTTTTGTCTGCCAAGAGCATCTCTTCCTGCTAAAAAAGGCTTCCCCCGCCATTTAAGCAATCCTATCCTATATAATATATCTATATTAATAAAAGGGTAATATGCTAATTAGACCGGGTCGACTAGCCATCTTCCAGATGTCTGACTTCCTTCCAGACAAAGCCATGGTGGTGGGGGCCAAGGCAGAGAGGGCAGTTGGGGGTGAGATCAGGCCGGCAGGGGAGCACCATTGGGGGCGAGATCAGGCTGGCAGGGGAGAACAGTTGGCGGCAACCAGGGCAGCAGGGGAGGGCAGTTGGGGGCAACCAGGCCAGCAGTGGAGGGCAGTTGGGGGCGAGATCAGGCCGGAAGAGGAGTGTCATTAGGGGCAAGATCAGGCCGGCAGTGGAGGGCAGTTGAGGGTGAGGTCAGGCTGGCAGAAGAGAGCAGTTGGGGGCAACCAGGCTGGCAGTGGAGGGCAGTTGGGGGGTGAGATCAGGCCAGCAGGGGAGGGCAGTTGGGGGAAATCAGGCAGGCAGAGACAGTTAGGGGCAATCAGGCCAGCAGGGGAGAGCAGTTAGGGGCGAGATCAGGCTGGCAGGGGAGGGCCATTTGGGGGTGAGATCAGGCCAGTAGGGGAGGGCAGTTGAGGCAATCAGGCAGGCAGGCAAAGAGGGTAGGGGCAATCAGGCAGGCAGGCAGAGCCAGTTAGGGGTGATCAGGCAGACAGGCAGGTGAGCGGTTAGGAGCCAGCAGTCCCAGATTGCGAGAGGGATGTCCGAATGCAGTCCCGGATTAGAGAGGGTGCAGGCTGGGCTGAGGGAACCCCTCTGTGCACACATTTTGTGCACTGGGCGTCTAGTATAATATAAAATCAAGGCAAAACTAAAGTACTGGGAAATATGGTAAAATGGCATAGCATGACTGGAGTTAAAACATTTTAAGGTCCTTATACTATTCACTAAGAGAGTAGAAAATAGAGATATTAATTGACTTTAGATATTGTTAAGTCAAATAGGTATGCCAGTTTTTAAGGGTAATTACAAGAATAATGGAAATAGAATATATTTAAATACCAGCAGAGGAAAAAGAAGACAATGTAATATAAGGTATGACAGGGAATAAAAGAAAGAATAGAAAATTCAGAATAAATGAACATGCAGGACAAGAGAGTAGAAATATATCTAAACACATTAGTAATTAAAACACATATACATGGACTAAAATCACCAACTAAACAGAAGAGATTTAAAGATTAGATAGGAAAAAAATACATTTTTTATCAATTATTTATGAAGGATACACCAAAACATAAGTACTCAAAAAGATTAAAAGTAAAGAGGTGGAAACAGATGCCAGGATCTACACTAATAAAAGAGAAACATGATAATTGGCTTACAACCGCTACCCTTTTCATTGGCTAATCAGCCAGATACGCAAATTAACTGTCAGCCAAGATGGCGGCCAGCAGCCAGGCAGCTTGAAAATAACATGAGGCTTGCTTGCCTCAGTGACGGAGGAAACCAAAGTTCCCCGCCTGCGGCTGCAGGCCTCTGAGCTGGCAGTTTGAAACATTGTAACAAATACCGCCGGGCTTCAGCCAGCAGATTCGCAACATTGTATGCAAAGGCCAGAAACCTACTTTCAGGAGCGGAGGCCTAAGAGCTGGAGCCAAGCCTCAAGCTAAAGCTGGCCCAGAATAAAAAAAAAAGGAAAAAAGGAGCGTTTGGGAGTTTAGTCACCCCCAGCCTGAAAACAGCCCTCAGCCCCTCAGCAAGACTGGCCAGGCACCCCAGTGGGGACCCCCACCCTGAAGGGTGTGTGACCAGCTGCAAACAGCCATCATCCCCTCACCCAGGCTGGCCAAGCACCCCAGTGGGGACCCCCACCCTGATCCAGGACACCCTTCAGGGCAAACAAGCTGGGCCCCTCCCGTGCACCAGGCCTCTACCCTATATAGTAAAAAGGTAATATGCCTCCTGGCACCGGGATCAGCATGACAGGGGGCAGCGCCCAAACACCCTGATGGGCCCTGCTCTGTGTGTGACAGGGTGCGGCACCCCAACCCCCCCCCCCCCGGCCCTGCTCTGTGTGTGATGGGGTAGAGCCATAACCTCCCCATCATCCATGCCCTGAGTGTGACTGTGGCGGCGCCCCAATCCCCTGATTGGCCCTGCTCTGTGGGTGATAGAGGGTGGCGCCCCAACCCACTGATCCACCCTGCTCTGTGTGTGACAGGGGACGGTGCCCCAACTCCCCTATCGGACCTACTCTGTGAGTGACAGGGGGGAGCTCCTCAACCCCCTGATGGGCCCTGCACTGTGCGTGACATCAGGGAGCTCCCCAACCCCCTGATGGGCCCTGCTCTGTGCATGACAGGGTACGGAGCCCCAACCCCCTTGATGGGCCCTGCTCTGTGTGTGACAGGGGACAGTGCCCCAACCCCCGGATTGGCCCTGCTCTGTGCGTGACAGGGGGTCATGTCGCAACCTCCCCATCGACCCTGCCTTGAGTGTGACAGGGAACGGTGCCCCAACCCCCCAATTGGCCCTGCTCTGAGCCCGATCAGGGGCTGCACCTAGGGATTGGGCCTGCCCTCTGCCACCCGGGAGCAGGCCTAAGCCAGCAGGTCGTTATCTCCCGAGGGGTCCCAGACTGCTAGAGGGCACAGGCCGGGCTGAGGGACCCCCCCCTTCCCCCTGAGTGCACAAATTTTTGTGCACCGGGCCTCTAGTATATGAATAAAAGGAAGCTGATGTGCTATGTAACTATCAGACAAAGCAGAGTCTAAGGTAGTGTAATCACAACTGTAAACCTACTTTTGTACCATCCTGTATTATCATCTATGACATATATCAAATAAGGATAACATTAACAACTTCTTCATAATGTTCTTAATAAAATAATAACATCAGAGCTAATATTTAATAAATAATATGCTGTGCAAAACACCTTATGCTCATTATATTATATTTCTGTCCATAAAAATAAAGATTTATACTATTAGTGTATTGTTTCACAAATGAAGAAACTGAATAAATATTAAGTAAACTTTATATTTAGTCATTTAGGGAAGTGGTAGATCTCAAAGTGGAATTTAGTTTTGTTTGATCCTACAGCTTGACATGATGAGTGTCAGGTATTATAGTTTTTATAAACAGATCATTGTTAAGTACTAATGGTCACATAATTTACTTAATTGATCCAAGTGTGTGTATTTTAATAAAAGACTACCCATAAAACAATGCTTTATTCTGGAACAGGGAAGTAGGGCCCTCTTACTCACACCATATAAATAGTTCTCAACCTGAAGTGATTTTTCTCCCCAGGGGACATTTGACAATGTCCAGAGATTTTGGTTATTACAACTCCTGGGTGGTGCTACTGGCACCAAGTCAGTAGAGACCAAGGATGCTTCTAAACATTCTACAATGGACAGGACAGCCCGTACAACAAAGAATTATCCAATCTAAGATGTTAGTAGTACTAAGGTTGAGAAACCATGTTGTGGATGACCCTTGCTACTAGATGTTCTATTTGGGAATAATCCATTGAGATTCACCTTCTTAAAATGTTGACTCATAGTTCACCCTTCTGTAGGGTGACATTTACCAATATTTATTTTTGTATTTAGGTTGCAAATTTATGAATGTTTCAACCATTAGCTTAGACTTAGATAGATTTGAAAATCAAATTTAGAGTTTTGTGTTTTTTTTTCATTTATAAAGATCAGTAACACATTTGTTTTAGCACACATCTGAGAAGCCTCACCAGGACTCCCAGACTTTGCAAAAAGTTGGCTTCAGAAACTGCAGAACAGCATGCAGTTAGGATAATTTGGAAGCTTATGGTCTTGGTCTCATTGCACATTACCTCCTCCAAAGTTTCAACTACACATGAGTTATGAGCCTGTTCAAGATAAAATATTTGGGTTACAAATAGAATCCATCTGTGGCTTGGGTTTTCTCCATCAGACAATTTTAAAGTATTTCACACAGAGAAAATTTTGAGCAATGTATGATCTTAGTGAACTTTATAAAACCACTCACTAATATCCTAAAAATATTGTGACATTGTAGATACATAAAAATTATTGTCAACTTGGAGAAATGAGAAGCAAGGCAATATTAAGAAGTAAACTTTGCTTCTACCAATTAAGGCTACAGATAGAGACTTTAGTCCTAGATTTCTCAATCAAATCACTAGTAATTTCATTATGCTTTCTTATTTAGCTAAAATCATTGATCACAGTAATTGGCTACTGACTTAGAAAAAAAAAAGGATGCTAAAGAGACCAACACCAAAACTGGAAGCAGAAGCTATTTCATTAATAGGTCTTAGGATTTTCAAAGGAGATAAACACTAAAAGTAACAATTTGAGATTTATAGAGGAGATCAAATGGAGGATTTCAAAAGCTCATTTTTATATTTATTTCTTATGAAAATGCAATGGTGACAAACCACAAATCACCACCTTTGGATTATATTAACCTCATGCCCTAATACATCACAATTCTGGGTTAAAACTGAGATCATTAACTTTACTAAGCTTTCAGACAAAAGTTTAAAATATGTTATTACTTAAGTATCCAAGCAACACTGTGTTATATTTGAATTTCGTGCAACCAACCTTTCAGAAGAAGTGGAAGGCAGTGATGACAACACTTCCCCATAATTCCATCAAATTAGGATGATCATAGTTGAGGCCTGGGTACTTTAATATTATATTTTTAAAGTATATTTATTTTTTCCTGTGGGAGTGGCACAGTGGTTGAGCATTGACTTATGAACCAGGAAGTCCCGATTTGATTCTATGTGAGGGCACATGCCTGGGTTGCAGGCTCAATCACCAGTAGGAGTCATTCAGGAGGCAGTCTAGCAATGATTCTATCTCATCACTGATGTTTCTATCTCTCCCTCTCTTTTCCTTTCTCTGAAATCAATAAAAACATATTTTTTAAATTATTTGTTTTAAAGAGTGTTCTTCTCTAAAACCTTGCTAGAGCAAGCTAAATTTAACTAGCAGGAGAGAGCCATTCCAGAATACAAACAAAAGCATATAGTCAATTGTACCTTTGGGAAGCAATCAGTATTCAATAGTTAAGGTTCAATTTTTCCTTGCTTGGACAAGAAATTTGTAGACAAAATAAGTGTTCAACTTAAAAAATGTTTCCTTCCTATTCCAGGGGCTAAATGTGTTGGGAAGATGAGTATGACTCATACACGCTCAAATTAACATTTCAACAAAGGGTAAGTCCCATTCTATCCTTTCATTTCTCAAGAATGAGATTCAGGCTGCAGGCAAAAGGGAGAAGGGGAATAATGTGTGATTAAAATGGACCAGTGCTAAAATTTAACCAAAGGATTAAGTTTCTCTTTAGGCAAGTTTACATTTGCAGAACAATCCAAAAGTTTCAATAAGGTTCACTTTTTTTCTTTCTCTTTTTCTTATAGCATGCCTTTCTGATAGAAAGATCAAATATTTCCAGATCTAAACTAGTATAAAGAACATGAGGTTTGGCATTAAATAGACCAAAGTTTGTATCTTAGTTTCCCCATTTCTCTAATGGGTGATATTAGGCAAGATCCTGAGTTTTCTAACAGTATTTACTAGAGGCCTGGTGCACGAATTCATGCACCAGTGGAGTCCCTAGGCCTGGCCTGCGGGATCAGGCCAAAACTGGCTCTAAAACATCCCCTGAGGGGTCCCAGATTGTGAGAGAGCACAGGCCAGGTCAGAGGACCCCATGGGTGCACGATTGGGGCCAGGGAGGGATGTGGGAGGTTGGACAGCCGTGGAGGGACTATGACAGGGTTCCAGGGCATGTCCGGCCCATCTTGCTCAGCCCTGGTCAGCTGGACCCCAGCAGCAAGCTAACCTACTGGTTGGAGCATCTGCCCCCTGATGGTCAGTGCACATCATATTGTCGTAGCAATATCTTTACAGACACAGATCCTAGGGCAAGAGAGACTAAGGAGAAAATACACAAATGAGACTACATCAAAATAAAAACTCCTGCACAGCAAAAGAAACCATCAACAAAACAACAAGAAATCCCACTGCCTGGGAGAACATATTTGCCAATGTTATCTCCGATAAGTGTTTAATCTCCAACATCTACAGGGAACTCATACAGTTTAACAAACGGAAGATAAACAACCCAATCAAAAAATGGGCAAATGACCTAAATAGACACTTTTTGAAACAGGACATTCAGAAAGCCAAGAGACACATGAAAACTTGCTCAAAGTCACTAATCATCTGAGAGACCTGTCAGAATGGCTATCATCAACAAATCAACAAATGACAAGTGCTGGAGAGAATGTGAAGAAAAAGGAACCCTCTTTCACTGCTAGTGGGAATGCAGACTGGTGCAGCCATTGTGGAAAACAGTATGGTGTTTCCTCAAAAATTTAAAAATAGAACTGCCATTTGACCCAGTGATCCCACTTCTAGGAATATATCCCAAGAAACTAGAAACACCAATCAGAAAGGATATATGCACCCCTATGTTCATAACAGCAGAATTTACAATAGCTAAGATTTGGAAACAGCCTAAATGCCCATCAGCAGATGAGTGGATTAGAAAAGTATGGTACATCTACACAATGGAATATTACGCTGCTATAAAAAAGAAGGAATTCTTACTATTTGCAGCAGCATGGATGGAACTAGAGAGCATTATGCTAAGTGAAATAAGCCAGGAAGTGAAAGAAAAACACCACATGATCTTACTCATTTATGGATAATAAAGAACATTATAACCTAATGAACAAAAAGATAGATATAGAGGCAGAGAAGCATCAAACAGACTGTGAAATTATAGAGGGAAGGTTGGGGAGTTTTGGGGGGTTAAGAGATTAATCGAAGGACTTATATACATGCATATAAGCATAACCAATGGACATAAGACACTGGGGTGGTGGGGTAAGGGCATGTGCCGGGGGGAGGGGAGGGTATGGGAGGCTGGGGGAAGGTCAATGGGGAAAAAGAGGAGATATATGTACTACTATTTGAAATACTTTAAACAAGAAAATAAAAATTTAAAAAATAAAATAAAATACCAACAGCATATTTCACATACCTAGAACAAACTCTCCAAAAATTCATCTGGAATAAAAGAGGATTCCAAATGGTTGCAATAATCCTGAGACAGAAGAACAAAGTAGGAGGGATTTCAGTACCAGATATCAAGCTATATTACCAAGGCACTGTTCTCAAAACTGCCTGGTACTGGCACAAGAACAGACATATATACCAATGGAACAGAACAGAGAACCCGCAAATTTGCCCAAACCACTATGCTCAATTAATATTTGACAAAGGAAGCAAGAGCATACAATGGAGTCAAGAAAGTCTCTTCAGTAAATGGTGTTGGTAAAATTGGACAGAAACATACAAAAATATGAAACTAGACCACCAACTTACACCATCCACAAGAATAAACTCAAAATGGATAAAGGACTTAAGCAAGATGGAAAACCATAAAAATATTAGAGGAATCCACAGGCATCAAAATCTCAGACATAGGCTGAAGCAATATCTTCACCTAGGGCAATGGAAACTAAAGAGAAAATAAACAAATTGGACTACACCAAAATAAAACCTCTGCACAGCAAAAGAAACTATCAACAAAACAAGAAAGCCCAATGCATGGGAGAACATATTTGCCAATGTTATCTCTGATAAGGGTTTAATCTCCAACATTTTCAGGGAACTAATACAACTTAGCAAAAGGAAGACAAACAATCCAATTAAAAAAATAGGTAAAGGACCTAAATAGACACTTTTCGAAAGAGTACATTTAGAAAACCAAGAGACACATGAAAACATACTCAAAGTCACTAATCATCTGAGAGATGCAAATCAAAACGACAATGAGATATCATCTCACACCTGTCAGAATGGCTATCATCAACAAATCAAAAAACGACTAGTGCTGGTGAGGATGTGGAGAAAGAGGAACACTTGTGCACTGCTGGTGGGAATGCAGACTGGTGCAGCCACGGTGGAGAACAGTATGGAGTTTCCTCAAAAAACTAAAAATGGAACTCCATTTGACCCAGTGATCCCACTTCTAGGAATATATCCCAAGAAACTGGAAACACCAGTTAGAAAGGATATATGCACACCTATGTTAATAGCAGCACAATTTATCATAGCTAAGATTTGGAAATAGCCTAAGTGCCCATCAGCAGATGAGTAGATTAAAAAACTGTTTTACATCTACATAATGGAATACTATGCTCCTGTAAAAGAAAGGTACTCCTACCGTTTGCAACAGCAAGGATGGTCTGGGAGAACATTATGCTAAGAGAAATAATTCAGTCAGAGAAAGATAAATATCACATGATCTTACTCATTTGTGGAATATAATGAACAACATAAACTGATGAACAAAAACAGATCCAGAGACAGAGAAGCATCGATCAGATGCTCAAACCTCAGAGGGCAGGAAGGGGAGGGTGGGGTAGGGGAAGCAATCTATCAAAGTACTTATATGTATTTATATAAGCATAACCAGGGGACACAGACACCAGGGGGGTGAGGGCATGATGGGGGGGCAATGGAAGGATAAGGACACATATGCAATACCTTAATCAAGAAAGAAAGGACATAAGCAAAAACTAAAATGGCAATAAATAAGTACCTATCAATAATAACCTTAAATTTGAATATATTACATACTCTAAACAAAAGACATAGGGTAGTTGAATGGAAACATGACCCGCATACTATATATAAGAAATGCTCCTAAAAAAAAAAAAAAGACACAGACTGAGAGTGACTGGATTGAAAAAATACTATATACAAATAAAAACGAACAAACAAAATCTGGGGTATCGATACTTATATCTACTATTAAAAAAGGCCCCAAAAGAGACAAAGAAGGTCACTACATAATACTAGAGATTGCTCCAACAATAGTATATAAACCTTGTAAATATATATGAACTCAACATAGAAGCAAATAAATATAAAAGATAGTATTAGTAGACTGTAAGAATTTGGCAATAGAGTCATAATTGGGGATTTTAAAACTCCGTTGATATCAATGGATAGATCTTCCAGAAACAAAATCAAGATGCCTGCATTGAACTTAAATGATACATTGGACCAGATGGATTTAATTGATATTTAAAGAAAAATTTATTCCAAATTAGCAGAATACATTTTCTTTTCAATAACACATGGAATATTCTGTAAGGTAGACCACTTGCTAAGACACATGATTAACCTTAATAGTTCAAGAAGATTTTAATATTATCAACCATCTTCTCTGACCACAATGGTATGAAATTAGAAATCAACTACAATAAAAGCTAAAAAAACACTCAAACACATGAAAAATAAATAACATGTAATTAAACAATGAGAGGGTTAACAATAAACTCAATTAAGAAATCAAAAATTACCCAGAGACAAATGAAAATGAACATAAAATTATCCCAAATCTATGGGACACAGCAAAAGGAGTCCTGAGCAGAAAATTCATAGCATTACCTGCTAACCTCAAGAAGCAGAACATGTCAAATAAACAATTTAACACTACACCTAAAATAACTAGAAAAAGAACAATAGTAAAGTGCAAGTCTAAGTAGAAGGAAAGAAATAATAAAAACTGGAGTGGGAATAAATGAAATAGAGACTAAAATATATGATACAAACTAGCAATAAAACTAAGAGTGTTTTTTGTTAAAGATAAACAATATTGACAGACCTTTAACCAGACTTATAAAGAAAAAATAGAGTATCCAAATAAGTAAAATCAGAAATGAAAGAAGTAACAACTGACTGCACAGAAATAAAAAGCATTTAAAAAATGTTATGAACAACAATATGGCAACAAACTGTACAACCTGGCTAAAATAGATAAATTCCTAGAAAGATACAATCTTCAAAAACTTAATCAGGAAGAATCAGAACATTTAAATAGGAAAAAATGTTGGTGAGCATTGACCCAGAATTGACTAATTGGACACAGCTGAGGAGACAATTTGCAGTCAGGAAGGGCAGAGGACTCCTGGAGAATGGTAGAATTGGGGATCTGGGCTGGAGAGAGATGCATAACCTCTGGGCTGAGAGTGTCAGGAGGAAGTTGCACTGCACCAAGGCCATGTCCCTTGGGGACAGGCATAATATATGACTGTGGAAAGGAAGTATACAGGGCTGCTGGCAGCTGGGGAATCTAGATCTAATCCATAGGTATGAGAGTCTGTGCCCAGAAAGGTGGCCTGGAGAGCCACCCAAGCAGCACAGTGCCGGGGGGCAGGGGGTAGAAGGAGAACTCGCAGTCATGTGGTTGTTTTGTCTTTGTTTTGTCTTTGCTGTTATTCAATAAACCCAGTTCATAGGACCTTTCAATTAAAAACACTCACCCAAGCCTACAATGCAGGTAGAGGTACAGATTTGTGGAGTCTGGGGAGAGGCTATGGAGGGAAGCAGGGCAGGGAGAGGTGACCAGGAATATGGCACTGAGACATTTGTGACCCTACAAACCTAAGTGGCCATTTTTCTCCTGAAGTACCAGCCCCTCCAAGCAGCCTCAAGGCTGCTAATACAGGCTTCCACACTAGGCCTACATCTTGAGCTTTACAAAAAAAACAAAGACTCTGAATAGCCCCAAAGAGCCCACTGAAACTGGGGGCCATTACATCCAGGAAATCTATACAGCATCACCCCCAACTAAAGCCCTGTCAGAAACAGACACTTGAGTGATTAAAATTGACAGCAGGCAGACAGGCAAAGCTGGAATATTAGTCCTGACTGCTTGCAAACAAGGTCTGTGGAGACAGACACAAACAGAGGAGCAGTGGATTGCTTGGGACTTCAACACAGTTTTGGACGCCAAAGACAGTGCCTTAAAATGGGTATCACCTAACTACCTACCAGGAAACTCAGAAGTGGCAGACATAATAGAAGAATGGGTTTTTAAACCAGCCCCTATGGGGCATTAATATTAAGCTGAAGTGAACAACACTTCACTTTTTTAGTTTTATCTTTTACTAGTGGCCTGGTGCACAAAATTTGTGCACAACAAAAGGGGATTCAATAGAGGAAATATTTTAATATTGCTATTTGCCCTTTCTAATAGAAGTGTCAGAGATAAAGGAAAATTAGTAAAATGTATATGAAAATCTTCCTCCTGTCAGAGCCTGGGGCATGCCACAGGACCCAGAATCAAGTCCCTGCCCGCCTGTGGTGCCTCAAAATTGCACGACACTCAGACCCAGCCAGCCACACCTCCATTGAGGGAGATACAAACCCAGCCAGCCCCACCCTTATCAAGCCCCACCAGGCAGGGGGCACAGCCTCAGGTCTCCTGGCCTGGCACCAGGAAGGGGGCGCAGCCTCAGGGCCCCCGTCAAGCCCTGCTAAATGGGGGGGGGCAGCCTCAGGAACCCTGGCCCGGCACTGGGTGGGATGCACAGCCTCAGGTCCCCAAGTGCACCCTCAGGTTCCCCAGCCCAGTGCTGGGGGGGGGGGTGCACAGCCTGAGGTCCCCCAGCCCAGCACTGGGGCAGAGGGCATGGCCTGATGTCCCCCAGCCCAGGGCGGGGTGGAGGGTGAGCCTTGAGGTCCCCCATCAAGCCCCACTGGGTGAGGGGCAAAGCCTCAGGTTTCTTGCCCTGACCCAGCACCACGCAGCCTCAGGTCCCTGCTGATTGCTCATTAAGGGTCCTTATGGGAACTTGGCCTCTGCTGTGGGTGCAGCCATCTTGTGTTACAGAAACCCCACCTCCACTGTGGGCACTGCCATATTTGTGACAGTGTGACAGTCAATTTGCATATTGCCTCTTTATTAGATAGATTTTTAACAAAAAAATATTCTTTATTATTTATTTTTTGCTTTTTTATTTTTTAGTACCATTTTCCTTATTTTATTCTATTTTTATTGTTATGTTATCTTATTCTTTCTTTTTTTATCACCATTTTCTTCCTCACTTCACTTCCTTTTTCATACTGTTTTCTCCTATCCCACTTTAATTTTTCTCTTTCCTTTCTTTTAATGCCTTGTTAAAAATTGATCTTCTGTATATGCTTTATTGACGTGATTATTATTGTAGTCTCTCTTGGCTTACTCATATATCTAATTTCCTCTCCCCTGCTCCAAGTCCATGTACCCTTCTCTTTTCTATTTCTCACTAGTCATTTTTTATGTTTTTATTTTGCCTCTCTTCTCTTACTCTCTTCCTAATTGTTTAAAATTAAAGCTACTTCTCTCTCCTCTGCTCTCTTTTTCCAAAATTAAACAAATGAATATATATATATGTATTAATTTTGTCTTTTTAGTTATTTATTTTTTTCTTTACTTCTTATCCACTCATTCTCTTTCTACCTCCTCTATACTGAATTGTGGTTCTTCCCCTATTCATCCAAATCTTTAACATTACTTTCTCTATATAAGCAATGCCTCTACAGCCCCCCCCCTTTATTTCTGGATGTTTGATATTTGCATTTTTTGGTTTGTTTGTTTGTTTTGTGGTGTTTTCTCCCCATATTTTCCTGTTACCTTTTTTTTTCTTTTCTTGATATCACTTTTGCTCTATTTTTTCTCTCTTAATTCTCTTTTTTTCTGTTGGTCACTTTTATTGGGTTATTGGTGTTGTGTGTGCATTCATATTTTCTTCCCTTTGTGTCATGTCCTGTCAAATTGTATTTTGTGCTGTTCAGTCAACACCTCCACAGCAGTTAGCACAACGTATAGAGAATAAGCCACATAACTAGACTCTGAGAGGAGACTTCATCCATGAATGGAAAAATAACACTAAAAACACAACTACACCAAGAAAATCAAAATATATCAGACACGCATGACCCTACAAAACATCTCAAGTAGGGTCGTCCCTAGAATATCCAGTTAAGACCTGAGTTACTGCACCACTTGGTAGTGCAAAACATCTACACTATAAGATAAACTCAAAAAATCTGGGTGGCATAGCTGTTTGATCTAATACATAGAAACAATCACAAAGGAAAAGCAAAAATGGGGAGTCAAAAAACACCCCCATATGAAAGAAAAGAATGCACCAGAAAAGAAAATAAATGAAATGGAGGTAAGCAAGGTGTCAGAGGAAGAATTCAGAACAATGGTTATAAGGATGCTGGAAAGGTTAGAAGAAAAAAATCACCAACATGTATAAGAATCAAGAGGAAGTAAAGAATGGAATAGCTGCATAAAGAATACAATAGAAGGTTTCTTTTAGTAGACTAAAAGAAGCTGAGGACTGAATCAGTGAGTTAGAAGACAAGGTAGAAAAAATACCCAAGCTGAGCAAAAACTGGGGGGGAAAAACACACACATAAAAAGCAGTAGGAGAGATGAAGCGAAGTTTGGGACAACACAAAATGAAACAAAATCTGCACAATAAGGGAGCTAGAAAGAGAGGAGGCAGAGTAAGGAATAGAAAACCCGTTTGAAAAAATAATGACATAAAACTTCCCCTATTTTGGGGAAGAAAAATGTCACACAAGTCCAAGAAACATACAGAATCCCAAACAAGAATAACCTAAAAAGACCACAGCAAAACACATCATAATTAAATTTTCAAACATCAACGACAAAGAAAGAATCTTAAAGCCTGCCAGAGAGAGACAGAAAGATACCTACAAAATATCTCCCATTAGACTATCAACTTATTTCTCAACAGAAACACATCAGGCCAGAAGGGAATGAAATGAAATATACAAAGAGTTGTAAAGCAAGGGACTAAATCCAATAATACTATAACCAGAAATACTATAACTCAAAACTGAAGGTGAAATCAGAAAATTTTCAGACAAAAAAAGGCTAAGAGAGTTTATTACCAACAAGTCAACAATTTAAAAAATGCTAAAGGGACAGCTGTAAAAAGAAGAAATAGAAAGGGAAGAAGCAACACAGGCATAAAGAATAAAAGAGCAACAAATAAGTACCTCTCAATAAAAGCCTTAGACATAAATGGATTAAATGCTCCAATCAAAAGACATAGGGTAGATGAATGGATAACAAAACAGGACCCATATACATGCTGTCTACCAGAGACACACCTCAGAATAAAGGACTCACACAAACTGATAGTGAAAGATTGGAAAAAAAAACAAAACAAAACAAAACAAAAAACCTTTCAGGCAAATGGAAATGAAAAAAAAAAAAAGCTGGGGTAGCAATACTTATATCTCACAAAATAGACCTTAAAGCAGGGGTCCTCAAACTTTTTAAACATGGGGCCAGTTCACTGTCCCTCAGACCATTGGAGGGCCGGACTATAGTTTAAAAAACAACTATGAACAAATTCCTATGCACACTGCACATATCTTATTTTGAAGTAAAAAAAAAAATGGGAACAAATACAATATTTGTATTTGCATGTGGCCCAACGGTCATAGTTTGAGGACCCCTGCCTTAAAGTGAAGGCAATAAGAAGAGATAAGGAAGGTCACTACATAATATTAAAGGGGTCAATACAACAAGAGGATATAACTCAGATAAACATATATGCACCCAATACAGAAACACCCAAATACATTTAAAAAAAAAACACCTTCTGGAAGACATCAAATGAGATCAACAGCAACACAATCATAGTAGGGGACTTAAAAACCCCAATGAAATCACTGGATAAATAAAAAAAGTCAGCAAAGAACTTCAATCCTAAATGGCCCATTAGATCAGATGGAATTAATTAGCATATTCAGAACATTTCACCCCAATGGAATACACGTTCTTCTCAAGTGTACATCAGACATTTTCAAAGATAGACCACATATTGGACACATGCTAACTCTCTACAAATTCAAGAAGATTGAAAGCATTTCAAGCATATTCTCATATCACAATGGCATAATAATTTAAAAAATCAATTATAACGAAAACAAAAAAACAATCAAATACTTGGAGGGTAAATAGCATGAACTTAAATAATGGTAGAGTTACCAAAAAGATCAAGAAAGAAATTTAAAAATATCCCAGAAACAAGTGACAATGAAAACACAACACTCCAAAATCTATGGAACACAGTGAAAGCAGTCCTTAGAGGGCAGTTCATAGCACTACACACCTACCTCAAAAAACAAAGAAAAAGTGGTAATAAATTACCTAACCCTACAAGTTAAATAATTAGAAAGAGAGCATAAAGAAAAGTCCAGAGTAAAAAGAAAGAAGGAAATAATAAAGGTCAGAGCAGAAATAAATGACAGAGAACAACAACAACACAAAAGATTAATTGCCGGAAGCCGGTCCATCCTTGCTGCTTGACACAGTCCTGCAGGATAGAAATATCTGCACAGCATATGTTTCAAGGGACCTGGCGTATATAGCATACTGTTCTTAATATGTTTGCTCCCCTTAGCGCTATGTGTTTTAACCAAGGTCACCTCTCCGAGAAAGGTTGTTTCCCCAGGTAGGGATTTTTCCCTGAAGTTAGGGAGGGGATGAAACTCCTTAAGTAAGTGCCAGGTGGGTAGTTAATCACTTTAACTACAAACAATCATGCTTAAGGTACATAATCTTTACTCCCTGGAATGGAGATAAGAAATGCCCTAACCTTTGTAATAGAAATTGACAGGATTAAAATCAACTGGTATAAATATGGATGTAACAAGACAATAAACAGCAGAACCTCTCTGGAGATCCAGACCAGAACTTGGCTGGAGATCCTGGCTAGGCTGCTGATCAACTGAACACTGTCTCAGTGTCCTTCCTTCTTCGCCGACTCCGTCTACGCCTTTGGGAACCCCTGGACCTGCTGGGGTTGGACCCCAGCAATTAATGAAAACAAGAGCTGGTCCTTCGAAAAGATAAAGAAGATTGATGAACCTCTAGCCAGGCTCACCAAGAAGCAAAGAGAGAGGACCCAAATAAACAGAATCAGGAATGAAAGAGGTGAAGTAATATCCACAGAAATAAAAAAAAAAGGATTGTAAAAAATACTATGAACAACTATATTCCAACAAAATAGACAACATAGATGAAATGCACATATTCCTAGAAAAATACAGTCTTCAAACTCTCAATCAGGAAGAATCAGAGAACATGAATAAGCCAATAACTACTGATGAAATTGGAGTAGTAAACAAGAAACTTCAAAAAACAAAAAAACAAACAAAAAAAACCCCTGGTCTGGCCAGCTTCACAGGGGAGATTGCCCAAACATTCAAAGCAGAGCTAAAGTCTACCCTCCTCACACTATTCCAAAAATTCAGGAGGAAGAAACATTGCCAAGTACTTTCTATGAAGCCAAAATTATCCTAATCCCACAATCAGGTAAAGACATTACAAAGAAAGAGAATTACAGGCCAATTACCTGATGAACGTACATGCTACAATCCTCACCAAAATAATAGCAAATCTCATCCAGCAGTACATTGAAAATATCATACACCATGACCAAATATTATTTGTTCCGGTGATGCAAGGCTGGTACAATATCTGTAAATCAATAAATGAGTTACATGACATAAACAAATGGAAAGACTAAAATTGCATGATCATATCAAATTATACATAAAAAGCAACTGACAAAATTAAAACCCCTGTTTTGATAAAACTCTCAGAAAAGTGGGAATAGAGGGACCATAACTCAACATAATGATAGCTTTATTTGACAAACCTACAACAAATATCATACTCAATGGGAAAATACTAAAACCATTTCCCCTAAGAATAGGAATAAGACAGGGATGTACACTTTTACCACTCCTGTTCTACAAAGTACTAGAAGTGGTAGCCATAGCGATCAGACAAGAAGAATAAATAAAATGCATGCAAATTGGAAAAGAAGATGTAAAACTGTCATTTGCAGATGCCATAATATTGTACATAGAAAACCCTTCAGACTCCATCAAAAATCTGCTAGACTTAATAAATGAATTTGGCAATCTGGCAGGATGCAAAATTAACACCCAAAAATCTATAGCATTTATGTACAGCAATAATGAACTCACAGAAAGAGAAACTAAAAAAACAAACAAACCCATTTACTATTGCAACAAAGAAATTAAGACACCTAGGAATAAACATAACTAAGGAAGTAAAATTATTATACTCAGAAAAGTACAAGACATTGAACAAAGATATAGAGGAAGGTATAAATATGTGGAGGAATATACCGTGTTCATGAATTGGTAGAATGAACATCATTAAAATACCCATACTACCCAAAGCAATCTATAGATTCAACACAATCCCCATTAAAATCTCAGTGGCATATTTCACAGACCTAGAACAAACACTTCAAAAATTTATATGTAATAAAAAAAGACCTCAAAAGCCTCAGCAATTATGAGACAGAAGAACAAAATTGGATGGATCATGATATCAGATATCAAGCTATATTATAAAGCCACAGTTCTCTAAACAGTATGGTACTGACACAAGAACAGATATATTGATCAATAGAACAGAACAGAGAACCCATAAATAGATCCAAGTCATTATGCTCAATTAATATTTGACAAAGGAGGCAAGATCATTCTATTGAGTCAAGACAGTCTCTTCAATAACTGGTGTTGGCAAAATTTGACAGATACATGCAAAAAAATCATACTAGACCACCAACTTACACCATGCACAAAAATAAACTCAAAATGAATAAAATACTTAAGTGTAAGACAGGAAACCATAAAACTCTCAGAAGAATCCATAGGCAGCAAATTATCAGATATATCTCCTAAAAATATGTTTACTGATACATCTCCTAGGATAATGGAAACTAAGGAGAAAATAAATAAGTGGGACTACATCAAAATAAAGTTTGGCACAGCAAAAAGAAACCAATGGAAAATTAACAAGAGAACCCAAGTATGGGTGAACATATTTGCAAATGTTATATCTGATAAGGTTTCAATCTACAAAATATATAGGTACTCATACAATTTAACAAAAGGAAGGTAAAAAATGCAATCAAAACAATAATGAAGTACCATCTCACACCTGCCTTAATGGCAATCATCAACAAATCAACAAACGACAAGTGCTAGAGAGGATGCGGAGAAAAAGGAGCCCTCTTTCACTGCTGGTGGGAATGGAGACTGGTGCAGCTCACTATGGAAAATAGTATGGAGTTTCCTCAAAAAATCAAAAATGGAACTCCCATTTGACCCAATAATCCCACCTCTAGGAATATATCCCAAGAAATCAAATGCACCAATCAGAAAGGACATATGCAGCCCTATGTTCATAACAGCACAATTTACAATAGCTAAGACTTGGAAACAGCCTAAGTACCCATCAGCAGATGAGTGGATAGAAAAACTGTTTTACATCAACACAATGGAATACTACGCTGCTGTAAAAAAGAAAGAACAATTACCATTTGCAACATCATGGATAGACCTGGAGAATGTTATGGTAAACAAAATAAGCCAGTCAGAAAAAGGTGTCACATGATGTCACCCCTTTGTGGAATCCCATGTAATAAAGAGGAAATATGCTAATTTTTAAAATATGCTAATGTGGGCACAAATATGGCAGCACCCACAGCCAATAAGGAAGGAATATGATAATTGACTGCCATGCCCTCAAAGATGGAGGTGCCCACAGCCCCAAGATGGCCAGTAGGTGAGGGCAGTTGTGGGTGATCAGATCAGTAGGGGAGGGCAGTTAGGGGTGACCAGGCCTGCAGGAGGGCAGTTAGGGGCAACTGGACTGGCAGGGGAGTGGTTAGAGGGTGATCAGGCTGGCAGGCAGAACCAGGTAGGGGTAATCAGGCAGGCAGGCAGGTGAGCGGTTGGGAGCCAGCAGTCCCAGATTTTGAGAGGGATGTCTGACTGCCAGCTTAGGCCCAATCCCTAAACCAGCAGTTGGACATCCCCTGAGGGATCCCAGATTGGAGAGGGTGCAGGCTGGGCTGAGGGACAGTCCCCCTGCCCCCCATTGTATGAATTTAATGCACCGGGCCTCTAGTATAATCCTATCTAATAAAATAGAAACATGGTAATTAGCATACGACCGCTACCCTTCCTATTGGCTAATCAGGCAATATGCAAATTAACTGCCAGCCAAGATGGCGGCCGGCAGCCAGGCAGCTGGAAGTGAACATGAGGCTTGTTTGCTTCAGTGACGGAGGACTCCAACATTCCCCGCCTGCCGCTGCCAGCCTCTGAGCTACAACTCTAAGCAACTATGTTACAAATATAGAAGCTAAACAAAACCCCAGAAACCTGCTTTAGTCAGCCAGGCTTCAGCCAGGAAGATCACAGCATTGTTTTAAATACAGAAGGTAAACAAAGTCCAGAAACCTGCTTTCAGCAGCGGAGGCCTAAGAGCTGGAGCCTCAGAGCTAAAGCTGGCCCAGAATTAAAAAAAAAAAAAAAGAATAAAAGGAGCAGTTGGGAGCTTCAGTCACCCACCAACCTGAAAACAGACCTCAGCCCCTCACCCAGACAGGCCAACCCCCTGATTGGCCTGCTCTGTGTGTGACAGGGGCTGGCGCCGCAACCTCCCCATCGACCCTGCCTTGAGTGTGACAGGGGGCGGTGCCCCAACCCGCCAATCGGCCCTACCCTGAGTGTGACTGAGGGTGGCATCGCAACCTCCCGATCCGCCCTGCTCTGTGTATGACATGGCCGGCACCCCAACTCCCCAATCGGCCCTGCTCTGAGCCTGACCAGGGCCTGCACCTAGGGATTGGGCCTGCCCTCTGCCACCCGGGAGCAGGCCTAAGCCAGCAGGGCGTTATCTCCCGAGGGGTCCCAGACTGTGAGAGGGCACAGGCCGGGCTGAGGGACACCCCCCCCCCGAGTGCACAAATTTTTGTGCACCGGGCCTCTAGTCTATAATAATAAAAGTGTAATACGCTAATTAGACCAGACAGCCTAACGACCTTCCAAATGTTATTCTGGACATCTTTCTGGACAAAGCTGTGGCAGCGGGGGCTGAAGCAGAGGCGGTTAGGGGCAATGAGGCAGGCACACGAGCGGTTAGGGGTGATCAGGCAGGCAAAGTGGTTAGAGGTGATTAGGCAGGCAGGCGAGTGGTTAAGGGCAATCAGGCAGGCAGGCAGAGTGGTTAGGGGTGACAGGCAAGCAGGCAGGCAAGTGGTTAGGAGCCAATGGTCCTGGATTGTGAGAGGGTGCAGGCCAGGCTGAGGGATCCCCCCCCCGTGCATGAATTTTGTGCAACAGGCCTTTAGTGAACAACATAAATGATGAACAAAAGTAGATCCAGAACCATGGAAGCATCGAATAGATCCTCAAACCTTAGAGGGAAGGTAGGGTAGTATGAGCAGGGTTGTGGTGGTAAGACATCAACCAAAGAACCCCTATACATATAAGAATAACCAATGGATGCAGACAATAGGGGAGTGAAGGCCTGGGCTGGGGTGCAGGGGCAGGCTGGGAGAGGACAATGGGTGATATAGGGGATATATATAATACTTTCAACAATAAGAATAAAAAAATGGGTGGCGGATTTTGTTGAATGCTTTTTCCGCATGTATTGATATGATCATGTGATTTTTGTCTTTCAATTTGTTTATGTGAAATATCACACTTATTGATTTGTGAATATTGTACCAGCCTTGTATCCTTGGGATAAATCCCAGTTGATCATGCTGAATGATCAGTTTAATGTATTGCTGGATGTGATTTGATAATAGTTTGTTGAGGATGTTAGCATCTATGTTCATCATAATTCTTCTTATTTGTAGTGTCTTTATCTGGTTTTGGAATTAGGGTGATGGTGACCTCCTAAAATGATTTTGGAAGTGTTCCATCCTCTTGGATTTTTTTGTAACAGTTTGAGGAGTATAGGTGTTAATTCTTCTTTAATTGTTTGATAAAACTACCCTGGGAAGCCATGCAAACCTGGCCTTTGTTTGCTGGTAGTTTTAATTTTTTTTTTATTTATTTTTATTTATTTTTTTTATTATTAGTTAAGGTATTACAGATGTGTCCTCATCCCCCCCATTAACCCCCAAGTTAGTTTTAATTTTTATTACTGTTTCTATTTCATCAGTTGTTATTGGCCAATTAAGGTTTTCAGATTCTTCCTCAGTCAGTTTTGGGAGGTTGTATTTTTCTAGGAATTTGTCCATTTCATCCACATTGTCCAGTTTGTTGCCAAATAGTTGTTCATAGTATTTCCTTACAACCTTTTGTGTTATTGTGGTGTCAGTGGTTACCTATCTATTTTTTTTCTGATTTTATTTATATGGGTCCTCTCTCTTTGTTTTTTGATTTTTCTGGCTAACAGTGAATCAATTTTGTTTATCCTTTCAAAGAACCAGCTCTTTGTTTCATTGATTACTGATATTGTTTTTGCAATCTCAATGTCATTTTTCTGTGCTTATCTTTATTATTTCCTTCCTTCTCCTTACTCTGGGATTTTCTTGTTGTTCTCTTTCTAGTTCTTTAAGTTGTAGGAATAAATCATTTATTGTTGATTCTTCTTGTTTTGTTTTTTTTTAGTTAGGCTGGCAGTGCTATTAACTTCCCTCTCAGGACTGCTTTTGTTGTGCCCCAGATATTTTTGGTTGTTGTATGTTCATTTTTATTTGTTTCCAGGAAGTTTTTTTTATTTATTTCTTGATGTTTTTGGTAATCTATTCATCCTATCTAATAATAGACAAACATGGTAATTAACCATACCACTGCTACGCTTCCCATTGGCTAATCAGCAGGGTATGCAAATTAACTGCCAACAAAGATGGCGGCTGGCAGTCATGCAGCTGAAGTGAACATGAGGCTTGCTTGCTCCAGTGATGGAGGAAGATAAGGTTCCCTGCCTGCTGCGGCCCAGCTCTGAGCTCCAGATGCAACAATGTTGCAATTATAGAAGCTAAACAAACCCCAGATACCTGCTTTCAGCCAGCCATGGCCTCACAGCTGGAGCCGGCTCTCAGCTCCAGTGACAGCCATAGAAGGTAAATAAATCCCAGAATAAAAAAAAAAGAAAAAAGAATAGGCTGGGAGCTTCAGTCGCCCGCCAGCCTGAAAATGGCCCTCATCCCCTCACCCAGACTGGCCAGGCACCCCAGTGGGGACCCCCACCCTGAAGGGGGTGTGACCAGCTGCACACACCCATCAGCCCCTCACCCAGGCTGGCCGGCACCCAAGCAGGACCCCCACCCTGATCTGGAACACCCTTCAGGGCAAACCAGCCGGCCACCACCCATGCACCAGGCCTCTATCCTATATAGTAAAAGGGTAATATGCAAACTGACTCTAACAGCAGAAAGACTGGGAATGACTGGTCACTATGACACACACTGACGACCAGGGTCAGATGCTCAATGCAGGAGCTGCCCTCTGGTGGTCAGTGTGCTCTCACAGGGGGGAGCTCTGCTCAGCCACAAGCCAGGCTGATGGTTGCCAGTACAGCGGTGGTGGTGGGAGCCTCTCCTGCCTCCTCAGCAGTGCTAAGGATGTCTGACTGCAGCTTAAGTCTGCTCCCCACTGGCAAGTGGACACCCCCCGAGGGCTGCGGGGTTGCCAGAGGGATGTCTGATTTCCATCTTAGGCCCAATACCCTGGGGAGCAGGCCTAAGCCAGCAAGTGATCACCCCTGGGGGGTCCCAGACTGCAAAAGGGCACAGGCTGGGCTCTCCCCCGCCCCGAGTGCACAAATTTTTGTGACCGGGCCTCTAGTTGTGTAATAATATTCTATTTTGTCTACATGTGTTTCATAGTTTTGGGGTGTTTTTACTGTAGCTAATTTTTAATTTCACTCCACTGTGATATGAGAAGATGCTTGATATGATTTAAATCTTGAACTTGTAGAGACTTGTTTTGTGTCCTAACATGTGGTCTATCATTGTGAATGATCTCTGTGCATTTGAGAAGAATATATATTCTGCAGCTTTGGAGGGAAATGTTCTATAAATGTCAATTAAATCCATCTTATCCAGTGTGTCCTTTAGACTCACTGTTTCCTTGTTAAGGTTTTGTCTGGAGATCTATCCAGTGAAGTCAGCAGGATGTTAAAGTCCCTTACTATGACTGTATTGCTGTTGACCTTCCCCTTAAAATACTCTAGTAGGTTTTTTTTAAAAATATGTATTTAGGTTCTCCTATATTACCAGGGTTATATCTTCTTGTTGGAACAATCTCTTTAGTATTATGTAGTGACCTTTCTTGTTTCTTGTCATGGCCGTCAGTTTACGAGACTGACGCCTTACCACTTGGTCACCTCACCTGCATGGCCTTCAGTTTAAAGTCTATTTTGTAAGATATGAATATTTCCACTCCAGCTTTTTTTTTCTTTTCTATTTACATGAACATTTTTTTTTCATTCCTTCATGCTTTGTGTGTCTTTTGTTCTGAGGTGGGTCTCTTGTAGACAGCACATAGTTGAGTCATGTGTTTGTAGCCATTCAGCTACCTTATGCCTTTTGATTGATCATTTACTCCATTTACATGTAAGGTTATTATTTTTTTAAAATATACTTTATTGATTTTTTACAGAGAGGAAGGGAGAGGGATAGAGAGCTAGAAACATCGATGAGAGAGAAACATCAATCAGCTGCCTCCTGCACATCTTCTTCTGGGGATGTGCCCGCAACCAAGGTACATGCCCTTGACCAGAATCGAACCTGGGACCTTTCAGTCCGCAGGCATAACTCTATCCACTGAGCCAAACCAGTTAGGGCATGTAAGGTTATTATTGAGAGGCACTTATTTACTGCCATTTTAATTCTGTATGCCTAGGTTTCTCTCTATTTCTTCTCATTACAGCAGTCCCTTTAGTATTTCTTGTAATGCTGGCTTGGTGGTGATTTACTCCTTTAGCCTTTTTTTTAGTCTAGGATGCTCATTAATTGACTGTCTATTTTGAATGATAGCCTTGCTAGATGTAGTAGTATTGATTTCATATCCTTGCTCCCCATTACCTTGAGTACTTCATGCCACTGCTTTCTGTGTTGTAGGGTTTCTGATGAGAAATCAAGTGTCAGCCTTATGGGAGCTCCTATATAGGTAACAGATTGCTTTTCTCTTATTGCTTTTAATTTTTGGCATTTTAATTATGATGTGTCTGGGTGTGGGCCTGCTTGGAATTCTCTGTGCCTCTTAAACTTGTGTGACTTTTTCCTTTAGCAGGTTAGGGAAGTTTTCTGCCATTATTTCTTCAAACATTCTCTGTCCCTTTCTCTCTTTCTGCCTCTCTGGCACACCTGCTATTCAAATATTGTTACATTTCACGTTGTCCCACAGATCCCTTAGGCCAGTGGTCAGCAAACTGCGCCCCTGAGTGTGGGTCTTCCACAAAATACCACGTGTGTGCATGCACGTACAGTGCGATTGAAACTTCATGGCCACACTCAAGGGGCCAAAGAGCTGCATGTGGCTCACAAGCCACAGTTTGCCGACCACTGCCTTAGGCTGTCTTCCTTTTTTGAATTGTTTTTTATTTTCTTTTTGTTTCTCGGATTGAATGATATTTTCAACCTTGTCTTCTAATTTACTCATTTGGTCTTCAGCTTCCCTAATCTGCTGTGTATTCCTTTCAATGTATTCTTAATTTGTGCTATGTCATTTTTTTATTTCTGTTTTCATAGTTACTATATATTTTCTTACGCTGTTGAGCATCTTTACCATCATTATTCTGAACAATGTATCAGATAATTTACCTCTTCTTCTGGAGAATTCTCTTGTTCTTTCATTTGGAGGTTGTTTCTTTGTCTACTCATTTTGGGTGCCTATTTTGGTTTGTGACTATGTATTAGGTAAATCTCCTACACCTCTCAAACTCTAGTGCAGGACAGTGTCAAACACTGTTTCTGACTAATTAGATCAGGTTAAGTTTCAAAGCCTCCAGAGGCTGGTTCTGTCTACAGACTGATAGGATTTTGTCTTGAATTGCCCCAGTGGCAATTGTCCACAGGTGTGGCAAGAGTTTCATTTTGTTTTTTTGTTTTGCTTTTGTCCCAAAAGGGTGGGAAAATTTCTTCCGCCTGGAGGCTAATTCTTATTCTTGAGATATATATATATATATATACATCTTTTTCTTGTTTTTTTTGTTAATCCTCCCCTGAGGACATTTTACCATTGATTTTTAGGGAGTGAATGGAAGCAGGGGAGACACAGAGAGAAAAACATCAATGCGATAGAGACTTATCGATTGTTTGCCTCTTGAACACACCCTGACCAGTCCGGGGCAGGGAATGAGCCTGTAACTGAGGTATGTGCCCTTGATCAGAATTGAATATTGGGATCCTTCAGTCCATGGGCCAACTTTCTATCCACTGAACCAAACCAACTATGGTGGGTCATATTTTCTTATCCATTAGGCTACCCTATGCCTTTTGATAGGAATGTTTATTCCATTTACAAATAAGGTTATTATTGAAAGGTACTTATTTATTGCCATTTGCCTTCTATATGCCTACGTTCCTTTCTCTCTCTACATTTTCTTCTTAAAGTAGTCCCTTTCGAATATTTAACCATGCTGGTTTGGTGGTAATAAACTCCTTTAGACTACTTTTGGCTGGAAAGCTCTTTATTTTGCCTTCAATTTTAAATGATACCCTTCCTGGATAGAGCAGTCTTGGTTGCAGTTTCTTGCTTTTCATTATTTTGAATATTTCATGCCAATTCTTTCTGGACTGAAGTGTTTCTGTTGAGAGAATAGCTGTCAGTCTTATGAAAACTTCCTAGTAGATAACTTTCTGTTTCTTGCTTGCTGCCTTTATGATTCTCTCTTTGTCTTTAATCTAGGCCAGTGATGGTGAACCTTTTGAGCTTGGCGTGTCAGCATTTTGAAAAACCCTAACTTAACTCTGGTGCTGTGTCACATATAGAAATTTTTTGATATTTGCAACCATAGTAAAACAAAGATTTATATTTTTGATATTTATTTTATATATTTAAATGTCATTTAACAAAGAAAAATCAACCAAAAAAAATGAGTTCTCGTGTCACCTCTGACACAGGTGTCATAGGTTCGCCATCACTGATCTAGGCCATTTTAATTATGTGTCTTGGTGTGGGTCTCTTTATGTTTATCCTATTTGGTATTCTCTGTGCTTCCTGAAATTGTGTGACATTTTCCTTCACAAGGTTAAGAAAGTTTTCTATAATTCTTTATTCAAAAGGGTTCTCTATACTTTGTTCAGTTTCTTCTCATTCAAGTGCCTTTATGATGTGGATATTGTTACATTTAATGTTATCCCAAAGTTATCTTAAAATATTCTCCTGGTTTTTAATTATTGTGTCTTTTCTATGCTCTGATTGTTCTTTTTTTCTATTTTGTTTTCTAATTCACTGATTCAGTTGTCTCCCTCATCCAGAACAACCATTACCTTGAATTCTCTGAAAAATTTCTTGTCTCTTTTTCATTTATCTGTTTTTTTGTAGTTTCCTCCTGTTCTTTTATTTGGAGCCTGCCTTTTGTTGTTGTTGTTGTTGTTGCTTTGTTTGTTTTTTATCTCCCATTTAGGCTGTCTTTTTATGTTTGTTTCTATGTTTTAGATAGGACTGCTATGACCCCAGCCCAGGTTGGGGTAACCTTCTGTTGTAGGTGTCCTGGGCATCCCTCTGTATACCACAACTTTTTGTGTCTACTCATCTACTGATAGCCCCAGGGATATTTCCAAATCTTGGCTATTGTAAATAATGCTTCTATGAATATAGGGATATGCATATATACTTTTATATTTGAATGTTCATTGTTAGTTTAAAGAGATGCAACTTATTTTTGTGTTGTGTTTGTATTGTATAAGTTCACCAACTTTGTTTATTAATTCTAAAAGTTTTTGTGCACTTTTAGAATTTTCTCTATATAGGACTATGCCTTCTGTCAACAGAAATAACTGCATTTTTCTTTCCATTTTGGATATCTTTTATTTATTTTTCTTGCCTAATAACTTTAGCTAGAATTTCCATTAATATTTTTAATAGAAGAGTTATAAGCAGGCATCATGTTATGTTTCTGATGTTAGGGGTAAAGATTTAAATGCTCTATGATTGACTATGATTTTAGCTATTAGTTGTGGGTGTTTCTGTTTGTTTGTTTGTTTTTATCTGTAGCCTTTATTATGTTGTGGAAATTGTCCTCTGTTATGGAATGAATTGTGTCCCCACCAAGTTCATATGTTGAATTTAATTGAAGACTTCTTTTGATTAGGGGGTTTAATCCTTTTACAATGAAAGTAATTATTGATAAAGGATAACTTATTTTGGCTATTCTGTTGTTTTTTGTGTGCTTATAGATTGTGTTATTTCTTATTTCCTCCAATTCTGATTTTCTTTGTTTGGTACATATTTTAGTACTGAAACATTTTGATTCCCTTCCCATTTTCTTTTTTTTTTGTAAATTATATAGATGTTTTCTTTATAGTTAACATGGGGATTACATATTCTAAAGTTATAATAGTCTATTATAAATTGAAACCTACTTATCTTCAATCACATGCAAAAATTGTTTTTCTATACAGCTTTCCCTCTCTCTTTTTTTTTTTTTTTTTTTGCTTTGGGTAGTATGGATATTTTTGTTGTTGTTGTTGCTTAAAGTATTACAAAGGGTATTACATATGTGTCCATTTTTTCCCCCGCCCTAGACAGTCCCCTAGCCTCCCCTATCCCCCGGTGTCTTATGTCCATTGGTTATGCTTATATGCATGCATACAAGTCCTTTGGTTGATCTCTTACCCCCTACCTCCTGCCCCCCAACCCGCCCCAGCCTTCCTGCTGCAGTTTGACAATCTGTTTGAGGCAGCTCTGCCTCTGTATCTATTATTGTTCAAAAGTTTATAATGGTCTCTATTATCCATGAATGAGTGAGATCATGTGGTATTTTTCCTTCATTGACTGGCTTATTTCACTTAGCATAATGCTCTCCAGTTCCATCCATGCCGTTGCAAATGGTAAGAGTTCCTTCCTTTTTAGAGTAGCATAGTATTCCATCGTGTAGATGTATCACAGTTTTCTAATCCATTCATCTACTGATGGGCACTTAGGCTGTTTCCAGATCTTAGCTATGGTGAATTGTGCTGCTATCAACATAGGGGTGCATATATCCTTTCTGATTGGTGTTTCTGGTTTCTTGGGATATATTCCTAGAAGTGGGATCACAGGGTCAAATGGGAGTTCCATTTGTAGTTTTTTAAGGAGACTCCATACTGTCTTCCATAGTGGCTACACCAGTCTGCATTCCCACCAGCAGTGCAGAGGGTTCCTTTTTCTTCGCATCCTCACCAGCACTTGTCATTTGTTGATTTGTTGATGATAGCCAGTCTGACAGGTGTGAGATGGTACCGCATTGTGGTTTTGATTTGCATCTCTCGGATGATTAGTGACTTTGAGCATGTTTTCATATGTCTCTTGGCAATCCTTATGCCCTCTTTCAAAAAGTACCTATTTAGCTCCATTGCCCATTTTTTGATTGGGTTGTTTTTCTTTCTTTTGTTAAGTTGTTTGAGTTCCCTGTATGGGAGAACATATTTGCTAACTTTATCACTGATAAAAGTTTAATCTCCAACATTTACAGGGAACAAGAAACTTTTCTTTTCAAATTTTAAATTATTTATTTTTTAAAGTATTACATATAGTATTACATGTCTTCTTTTTCCCCCATGGACCTCCCCCTCAGCCTCTCCTACCACTCAGCATATGCCCTCCCCCCACAGTGTCTGTGTCCATTGGTTATCCTTATATGCATGCATATAAGTCCATTAGTTGATCTCTTACCAGCTCCTCCACCGCCCCCCCACCTTCATTCTGAGGTTTGATGGTCTGTTAGATGTTTCTTTGTCTCTGGATCTAGTTTTGTTTGTAATTTATGTTGTTCATTATATTCTACAAATGAGTGAGATCACGTGATATTTATCTTTCTACAACTGGCTTATTTCACTTAGCATAATAGTCTCCATGTCCATTCATGCTGTTGTGAGTGGTAAGATTTCTTTTTTTACAGCACTATAGTATTCTATTGTAGATGCATCACAGTTTTTTAATCCACTCATCTGCTGATGGGCACTTAGGCAGTTTTCAAATCTTAGCTATTAGAAATTGTGAGGCTATGAACATAGGGGTGCATATGTCCTTTCTTATTTGTGTTTCTGATTTCTTGGGATATATTCCTAGCAGTGGGATTATGGGCATATTTCACAGACCTACAACAAACTCTCCAAAAATACATATGGAATAAAAAAAGACCCCAAATAGCCTTTTTATCATTCTTTTTATACTGCTCCTCCAACATCATAATTTCAAATTTCCTATCTTTAAGTCCTCTGATTCTTTTTTCTGCCATATCAACAAATCTGCTCTTGCACTGCTGTAGTGATTTTTAAAATTCAATTAGCATATTTTCAGCTCCATCTTTTCTTTTTAGTTCTTTTTTATAATGTGTATATCTTTGATTAAGTCATTTGGTTCATGTATTTTTTAAATTTTTATTTCATTCTTTCTCTGTGTCTTCCTTTAGTTCTTTGAACACCTTTAAAATAAAATTTTAATTAAATTTAAAGGTATAATATTCTTAATAAGATTGTATTTTTTTCTATTAAATCTGATGTCCTTGCTCCCTCACGGACTGTTTCTGAAAATTTATCATGATCCTTAGAGATGCTCATATTTTCTTCTTTCTTTGTTTGCCTGTATTTTTGTTTTTAATGGGGATTTGAAAAATGTGGCACTTCTCTCAGTATTTGCAGATTGCCTCTGTACAACAACAGTTTTCTACTTCTTAGCCAGGTGTAATTAAAATTTAAGATTAACCTTTTGTGAAGCCTTAAGGTTATTTCAAGTCTTTTCTGAATATGTGCTGCCTGCACCTGTGTGTGCTTTTGCATGTCTGTGTGTCACTTTTTCAGTTTCCTCATATGCATGGCTGCTTTTGTATGTCTTAATTTCCCCAAGATTCTTACCCCAGCTGCTATTTGGGACCTTAAATATTTTATTTCATGTCTCTTCTATTATATTTTGAAAATAAATTTTAATAAACACTGCCTTTATAACTATTAAAAGTGTGTATAAATTTTTGTGATACCCTGTATAGGTCAAATTGTACAATCTCAGAGTTCTAAGCTAAATATTTTTAAGTCACTTTCACAATACCCTGACTATAATTAACTTAGGCAGAAAAATAATTTCAATTCACAAAAATGTTAACCAAGATTACATATTAGCATGCATTCTTTTTGCTATTCGCTCTAACTCTATATAGACAAGTTGTGTTTTCTGTACTACAGTCTTAGGGATCATTAAACCCATTGCTCAATTAATAACAGAAAGAGCAACTTATCTTAAATGAATTTTTTATACTTGGTTGAAGTATACTAACATTTTGTGATCAATTTTAAATGACTCCATTCTACATTTAAAAAACATTTAACTATATGGATTACATTTTAAAATTATGTCATTGCAGTTTCCTCACAGAAATCCCCTCATATCATATGAAACACTCTTACAAGAATCATTCTTTCAAGAACATTTCTCTTGCCTTATCCAATCTAATAAAAGAGAAACATGGTAATTGGCGTACAACCGCTACCCTTCCCATTGGCTAATCAGCGAGATATGCAAATTAACTGCCAGCCAAGATGGCGGCCGGCAGCCAGGCAGCTTGAAACTAACATGAGGCTTGCTTGCTTCAGTGACGGAGGACTCCAACGTTCCCCGACTGCCGCTGCAGGCCTCTGAGCTGGCAGTTTGAAACATAGTTACAAAAATAGAAGCTAAACAAAACCCCAGAAACCAGCTTTCAGCTAGCTGGGATCTCAGTCCTGGAGTTGATACAGAGTTTCGATTGTAGAACCTAAACAAACCAGATACCTGCTTTCAGGAGCGGAGGCCTAAGAGCTGGAGTCTCAGAGCTAAAGCTGGCTCAGAATAAAAAAGAAAAAAAGAGCAGTTGGGAGCTTCAGTCCCAGCTTGAAAACAGCCCTCAGCCCCGCAGCAAGACTGGCCAGGCACCCCAGTGGGGACCCCCACCCTGAAGGGTGTGTGACCAGCTGCAAACAGCCATTATCCCCTCATCCAGGTTGGCCAGGCACCCCAGGGGAGACCCCCACCCTGATCCAGGACACCCTTCAGGGCAAACCAGCCAGCTCCACCCATGCACCAGGCCTCTATTCTATATAGTAAAAGGGTAATATGCCTCCCAGCACCGGGATCAGCGGAGCCGAGAGGCCTCCGGGCACCGGGATCAGTGTGACAGGGGGCAGCGCCCAAACCCCCTGATCGCCCTGCGGCTCTGTGTGTGACAGGGGACAGGGCCACAACCTCCCTATCGGCCCTACTCTGTTCCTGACAAGGGAAGGCGCCCCAACCACCTGATCGGCCCTGTTCTGTGGGTGATAGAGGGCAGCGCCCTAATCCCATGATCCGACCTGCTCTGTGCGTGACAGGGGGGAGCTCCCCAACCTCCTGATCGGCCCTGCTCTGTGTGTGACAGTGTGTGGCAACCTAACCCCCTGATTGGCCCTGCTCTGTGTGTGACAGGATGTGGTGCCCCAACCCCCACCACACACGGGCCCTGCTCTGTGTGTGATGGGATAGAGCCATAACCTCCCCATCAGCCCTGCCCAGAGTGTGATAGGGTGGGCTGCCCCAACCCCCTGAGGGGCCCTGCTCTGTGCGTGACAGGGGGAGCTCCCCAACCCCCTGATTGACCCTGCTCTGTGCATGACAGGGGGGAGCTCCCCAACCCCCTGATTGGCCCTGCTCTGTTCATGACAGGGGGCAGCGCCCCAACCCCCTGATTGGCCCTGCTCTGTGCGTGACAGGGGGTGGCGCCACAACCTCCCCATCAACCCTGCCTTGAGTGTGACAGGGGGTGGTGCCCCAACCCCCCAATCGGCCCTACCCTGAGCATGACTGAGGGTGGAATCGCAACTTCCTGATCTTCCCTGCTCTGTGCATGACAGGGGGCAGTGCCCCAATTCCCCAATCGGCCCTGCTCTGAGCCCGACCAGGGGCTGCACCTAGGGATTGGGCCTGCTCTCTGCCACCCGGGAGCAGGCCTAAGCCAGCAGGTCATTATCTCCCGAGGGGTCCCAGACTGCGAGAGGGCACAGGCCAGGCTGAGGGACCCCGCCTCCCCCCCGAGTGCACAAATTTTTGTGCATGGAGCCTCTAGTCCTATCTAATAAAAGAGGAACATGGTAATTAGCATACGACCACTACCCTTCCCATTGGCTAATCAGGGTGATATCCAAATTAACTGCCAGCCAAGATGGCGACCGGCAGCCAGGCAGCTGGAAGCGAACATGAGGCTTACTTGCTTCAGTGACGGAGGACTCCAACGTTCCCCACCTGCCACTGCCGGCCTCTGAGCTGCAACTCTAAGCAACTATTTTAAAAATATAGAAGCTAAACAAAACCCCAGAAACCTGCTTTAGTCGCGGGGTTTCAGTCAGCAGGATCGCAACATTGTTTCAAATACAGAAGGTAAACAAAGGCCAGAAACCTGCTTTCAGCAGTGGAGGCCTAAGAGCTGGAGCCTCAGAGCTAAAGCTGGCCCAGAATAAAAAAAAAAAAGAAAAAAAGGAACGGTTGGGAGCTTCAGTCACCCACCAGCCTGAACACAGCACTCAGCCCCTCACCCAGACTGGCCAGGCACCCCAGTGGAGACCCCCACCCTGGTCCTGGACACCCTTCAGGGCAAACCAGCCAGCCCCCACCCGTGCACCAGACCTCTATCCTATATAGTAAAAGGGTAATATGCCTCCCAGCACCGGGATCAGCGGAGCCGAGAGGCCTCCGGGCACCGGGATCAGTGTGACAGGGGGCAGCGCCCAAACCCCCTGATCGCCCTGAGGCTCTGTGTGTGACACGGGGTGGGGCCACAACTTCCCTATCGGCCCTGCTCTGTTCATGACAGGGGAAGGCGCCCCAACCCCCTGATCAGCCCTGCTCTGTGCCTGATAGGGGGGAGCTCCCCAAACCCCTGATTGCCCTGTGGCTCTGTGTGTGACAGGCTGTGGTGCCCCAATCCCCAGATTGGCCCTGCTCTGTGTGTGACAGGGTGTGGCGCTCTAACCCCCTGCTCAGCCCTGCTCTATGTGTGACAAGGTGCAGCGCCCCAACCCCCACCACACACAGGCCCTACTCTCTGTGTGACAGGGTAGAGCCATAACCTCCCCATTGGCCCTTCCCTGAGTGTGACAGGGTGGGGGGGGCTCCAACCCCCTGATTGGCCCTGCTCTGTGCATGACAGGGGGGAGCTCCCCAACCCCCTGATGGGCCCTGCTCTGTGTGTGACAGGCAGGAGCTCCCCAACCCCCTGATCGACCCTGCTCTGTGCATGACAGGGTACGGAGTCCCAACCCCCCTGATGTGCTCTGCTCTGTGAGTGACAGGGGGCAGCGCCCCCACCCCCTGATTGGCCCTGCTCTGTGCGTGACAGGGTGTGGCGCCGCAACCTCCCCATCGACCCTGCCTTGAGTGTGACAGGGGGCAGTGCCGCAACCCCCCAATGGGCCCTACCCTGAGTGTGACTGAGGGTGGCATGGCAACCTCCCGATCCGCCCTGTTCTGTGCATGACAGGGGCGGCGCCCCAACTCCCCAATTGGTCCTGCTCTGAGTCCGACCAGGGGCTGCACCTAGGGATTGGGCCTGCCCTCTGCCACCCGGGAGCAGGACCAAGCCAGCAGGGCCTTATCTCCCGAGGGGTCCCAGACTGTGAGAGGGCACAGGCCGGGCTGAGGGACTCTCCCATCCCCCCGAGAGCACAAATTTTTGTGCACCGGGCCTCTAGTTAAAACATAATTAAAAGTATTTTTTTACTATTCTATTTAATGTCTTATATATGTGTCATTTAATTGGTCATATTGTGTACTTTTAAATAATGTAATTTAATGTTTTCTTTTAGCTGTGGATTCTTGGAAATTTACCTAAAAATTCACTTTTGAAATGAATAAATTAGGTTATTTTTTGCCAGAGAAAGAGATTGAATTCTTCTTAGAGATGTGTATTATTAATATAGTTATCATAGCAATAGGCCAGGCACCTATTATACCTAGCGTTTTTAAATTAGGGTTTCCTTTAGTATTTATTGTTACTGACTTATTTATCTCTTTGTTCTACGTATTTGACTGTTTACTTTTAAGGATTATTTTTCCTTCTATCAGTAAATCACTTATGTAAATATTATATCCAGGCCTATTCGGCTTGACTCAGTGGGAGAAATGGATACAACTCAGAGAAGAGAAAATAAAGGCATGAGAATCAAGGCATACCCACCCACTGGGTCAATGATTTCCATAGCATTGCCTTAATAGGGTCTTCAACCTCTGACACCCCAAACAAGATGCCCAGGAACAAAAGGAGACAGCAACATTGGGGAGACAAAAAAACAAGCCCCAAAGAAAGAAAAGGAGGAATCGCTGGAAAAGGAACTAAATGAAATGGAGGTGTACAATTAGCCAGAAAAAGAATACAGTGTAAAGGCCATACAGTTCCTAAACAGGGTGGATGAGAAAAATCAACAACTTATGTAAGCATCAAGAGGAGCCCTAGCCAGTGTAGCTCAATAGATAGACCATTGGTCTGCAGACTGAAGGGTCCCAGGTTTGATTCTGGCCAAGGCCACATGCCTGGGTTGTGGGCTCGATCCCCAGTAGGGGGCATGCAGGAGGCAGTGATTGATGATTCTCTCTCATCATTGATGTTTTTATCTCTCTCTCCTTCTCCCTTTCTGTCTGAAATCAATAAAGAAATAAATTTTAAAAAATATATCTATAGAGAACTTTCAGAAACAGAGACTTGCAGTAGAACTCTGGGATCGTGAAAATTTCACTGAAGCCAACATTAACTAAATCCAGTCCTAACTCTCTGAGGGAACAAAGCCCATAACACAGTCAATTTTAGGAGGAACAATTAACTTTTTATGACTAGCTATGTACGTGCAGGAGCAATGAGATATGATCACCGATGAACTACGAAGAGCTCTAACCAATGCACAATTTAGCGTATAAGACAAATCTCATGGACATGATGAGAGAAAAAATGCAAGTGAAGATTTTAGGCACTAGAAGAATATTATGCTTCTCTTAATTTTTTACTCTGAATAAAAATAAATTTTCAAATACTAACTACACATTCATATTCCAAATTAACTTCTTCAGAAATGTAAATACCATTTCCTATTCTCTCAATATCTATTAACTAGAGACTTTTCAATTTATGAATGCAGCTTCCCCACACAAAGTGGTTCTTCTGGTCTTTGAACATGTAGGTAAACACATGGAAGTTTGTATCAGCTAACCTTAAAGACGCCTATAGCCTAGCCCCACAACTGTAAATGAACATTCTCTTTCACTCTGAGGTTTCTCTTGGGGAATATAGCATCAGAAACACTGCATGTAGACACAAGATGTATGTCCCATGATGTTTGTGGCAACATTATTAGTAATAGCAAATGATTGGGAACCAGCAAATGTCATTAACTGGGGAAATCTACATTAATAAAAGAGAAACATGGTAATTGGCGTACGACCGCAACCTTTCCCATTGGCTAATCCCCCTGTCACTCACAGAGTAGGGCCGAGATATGCAAATTAACTGGCAGCCAAGTTGGCGGCCAGAAGCCAGGCAGCTGATGCAAACAGGGAGGCTTGCTTGCTTCAGTGACGGAGAACTCCAACGTTCCCCGCCTGACTTGCCGGCCTCTCAGCTACAACTCTAAGCAACTATGTTGCGAATAAAGAAGCTAAAAAAAAACCACAGACACCTGCTTTACTCAGCGGAGCTTCAGCCAGCCGGACCTCAACATTGTATCAAAAACAGACCGTAAACAAAGGCCAGAAACCTGTTTTCAGCAGACGAGGCCTCAGAGCTAAAGCTGGCCCAGAATAAAAAAAAAAGAAAATGAAAAAATGAAGCAGTTGGGAGCTTCAGTCCCAGCCTAAAAACAGCCCTCAGCCCCTCAGCCAGACTGGCCAGGCACCCCAATGGGGACCCCCACCCTGAAGGGTGTGTGACCAGCTGCAAACAGCCATCATCCCCTCACCCAGACTGGCCAGGCATCCCAATGGGGACCCCCACCCTGATCCAGGACACACTTCAGGGCAAACCAGCCAGCTCCACCCATGCACCAGGCCTCTATTCTATATAGTAAAAAGGTAATATGCCTCCCAGCACCGGGATCAGCATGACAGGGGGCAGCGCCCTAACCCCCTGATCTCCCTGTGGCTCTGTGTGTGACAGGGGGCAGGGCCCCAACCCCCACACCCCCCACGGGCCCTGCTCTGTGTGTGACGTGGTAGAGCCATAACCTCCCCATTGGCCCTGCCCTGAGTGTGACAGTGGCGGCGCCCCAACCCCCTGATCGGCCCTGTTCTGTGGGTGACAGAGGGCGGCACCCCAACCCCCTGATCTGCCCTGCCCTGAGTGTGACAGGGGGCGGTGCCCCAACTCCCCTATCGGCCCTACTCTGTGAGTGACAGGGGGGAGCTCCTCAACCCCCTGATCGGCCCTGCTCTGTGCATGACAGGGTATGGAGCCCCAACCCCCCTGATGGGCCCTGCTCTGTGCGTGACAGGGGGTGACGCCACAACCTCCCCATCGACCTTGCCTTGAGTGTGACAGGGGCCGGTGCCCCAACCCCCCAATCGGCCCTACCCTGAGCGTGACTGAGGGTGGCATCGCAACCTCCCAATCTTCCCTGCTCTGTGCATGACAGGGGAAAGCGCCCCAACTCCCCAATCGGCCCTGCTCTGAGCCCGACCAGGGGCTGCACCTAGGGATTGGGCCTGCCCTCTGCCACCCGGAAGCAGGCCTAAGCCAGTAGGTCGTTATCTCCCGAGGGGTCCCAGACTGCAAGAGAGCACAGGCCGGTCTGAGGGACCCCCCTTCCTCCGAGTGCACAAATTTTTGTGCACCGGGCCTCTAGTCTATATATATAAAAGCCTAAGCGACTGCTATGACTGAACTACCGGAACAACTGGAATGACCAGGTGACCAGTTATTATGATGCTCACTGACCACCAGGGGTCAGACACTCAATGTGGGAGCTTCCCCCTGGTGGTCAGCACACTCCCACAGCCAACCTCCTATGGCCTCTCCTCCTTCCCCCATCGGATGGCCAACCTCCCACTGCCCCTCCCCCCAGCCGGCCAACCTCCTGGGCTTCCTCCCCCTGGCAGGCTGGCCCCGTGATAGACCTTGATTGCCTGCCAGGCCAAGAGACCCTACCCATGCACAAATTTGTGCACCAGATCTCTAGTGGTGAAATAATTCTGGTACATCTGTGTTATGGAATTGGTAATGACAGTGGTACAGCTTATGTGTAAAATAGAAGGATTGCTAGGATAGAAAAATTCAGGTGCAGAACAATGAATATAACAGTATGTAATTTTCTTTCAAATTTTTAAAACAAAAACTGGTGTTTGTCTATATTTAGGTTATTGCAATATATAAAAGGTCTAAAAGAGTGGTTCTCAACCTTCTGGCCTTTTAAATACAGTTCCTCATGTTGTGACCCAACCATAAAATTATTTTCGTTGCTATTTCATAACTGTTATGTTGCTACTGGTATGAATCGTAATGTAAATATCTGATATGCAGGATGGTCTTAGGCAACCCCTGTGAAAGGGTCGTTTGACCGCCAAAGGGGTCACTACCCACAGGTTGAGAACCACTGGTCTAGAAGAAATATGAATGGAAGATAATCATTTCCATTATTTCACATAAAATAGAATGGAAGAGAAAAACAGTTTTCTTTTTCCCTTTTCCCAAGATATGCAAATATCATTTGGTGAATAAAAATGACTAGTCTAAACTTATGCATGAGAATCTTCATGAAAAGGACATTTTGAATACTTATTATTTGAAGGTTAAGGGTAAGCATGTCCCTTCTCTGTGAACACAAGCCAATTTTTTTTAAAATTACACATTGGGAATAATCTATAAGGCACAGTTTCACAACATTTTGCATTCATTAAGAGAGAAGTTTATTTTATTTGTCTCCTAGCCAAGATTTTGAAGTCTTCCCCCTGGGCTTCTGTTGTTTTTTTGAAGAGCCCCTTAGGAGTGCTTTGAATCTTCTCAAATGAAATATTCTACACCCTAGAACACATGAGATTGTCAGAGTTGGGACTTTTTCCCAGAATGAGGGCTACTACTGGAGGAAGAAGAATTTAAATGTAACTATATCCATTCCATCCTGAGCTGGTGTTACTATCATTGATATTTTTTAAAAAGTGCTGGCAAGGACAATAAACACAGTACTAAACTTGAATTACTAAAGCAAGCATCATAACTTCCAACAATAAAAATGTTATCTTTTCTTTTTAACAACCTTTCCTTTTTAGTGATACATTTGGTTCCAATAATTTATGGACAAATGCTCAGTACTCCATGTTATAATTAGGAACAAAATGACCCAGAAATACAATTAAAATGCTTACTTTTTTAGTTAACCCACTGACCATATTAATAATAACAAAAATATTTATAACCTCATACAGTTTCTCCTCAATTTAAGAGAAAACTCAGATCAGTGCCCACAAATATTAAAGAAAAATGTATATTGTTGTTACATTGAATGCACATGGCTTTATTTCTCAATGAGGGGGTGCATAGTGATAAATACTTTTAAAGCTTTGTTAGTTCTCTCTTAAACCCGATAGAAAGTGTTAAATGATATTAAATTAAGGGAGGTATTAGGGATAGTACAAATGGCAAAGGACTAGGCAGTGGCAAGCCCAGTTTAGTCCCTAATGTGCTATTTACTGGCTTTATAGCTTTGGAAAGATAATTTATCCTAACCAAGTTTCAGATTTTCGTCTGTAAAATGAGGAAACTAATATGTTCAGTTCTATAATATGGTTATGCTGCGAGGATTAAATGAGGTAGTACATGTGGAATCACTTATGTATATGTAATGATGCATTATTATTCATAGAAGAAACAAATGGTTTAGCTATGTTCAAATGCTGGCACAAAACAAACTGAAAGGGGAGTGTATCTGCAATCTCCTTGAAACCAAATAATAGATTTCACAAAAATTGGTTGTTTTGGTCCTGTCTTTGATTCATTTTATAAATGCCATTGTCTCACTCTGCATCTATTTTCTCACACATGATTACGACTGATATTTATCACTCTGGTCACTATAAAACAGTTTTCCCAATGGGATCTCAGAGAGTAGGCAGTATACCAAAGGATCAGCCTGCAATGTAATAATGTCAATCAACCAGAGTTTTTCTCAACATAACACCAGCAAAAACAGGTTTTGTTAATGATTTAACATTGATTAGTTCCTTTTGGTAACCTGTAGTGCAACTCCAGTAAGTTCTATGAAGTGCTATTATTTACAATAAATGAATTTGCAGTTTAGTTTCTCATCTCCAGTAGTGTCAGACTGCCCTCTGCAGTTCTGAAAGGAAGATCACATTTGCTTAGGCTGAAACTCAAACAATTTATTTGAAAAACCAAATATAAATCAAGATACTGAGAAATTGGATTTAATTCACATTTTCAGCTTTATTTCTCTAACCAAAGTTGCCCCCACACACTTGAAACTACTTGGTAACCCAAATGATCCTAGCACTTCCTTTTTGTCTCTACATTGTACTCCTAAGTTTCCTTTTTCACTGACTGATCAGAACACTGCACACCATCTCTGCCTCCATCATCACATGACACACTCTCCTGTTTGTATATATGTGTTCAAAATTTGCTCTTTCTCATAAAGGCACCACTCATTGTATTAAGGCCCATTTTAATCCAATATGTCCTGATCTTAACTTGATTATATCTTCAAAGACCCTATTTCCAAATTAGGTCAAGTTCATAGTTACCAGGTGGTAGGACTAAAATATATGTTTATGTGGGATTCCACTCAATTCACAAGACTGAATCCTCTTGTACATCATCATTATTTTTCTTTTTATTCCCCAACCTTACCCTATTTAATAAAAGCCTAATATGCAAATTTTTGACCTGGAGTTCGAACGGTCACTATAATGTGTGCTGGCTACCAGAGGGCAATGTGGAACATGCGGTATCGGTGACGATTCAGCGCTGGCAGCAGGTGGCAGTGGAGGCGCTTCCAGCCCTGATGGGCCCTAATGAGAGCAGGACCATGGCGGGATGGTGGAGCAGGTGAGCAGGCAGTGCCAGGCCAAGGCACATGCTAGCAGGGGCCCTATCACCCCTGTTAATTGCCCTGCAGATGGCGACCAGCGGTGGGCAGGCCCTGATCACCGGATGGGGCCTGGCCCCAGACTGGAATAGGGAACTTGGGGTGGGTGGTAGCAACCAACGTCCTGTGGTGCCCGGGTGGGAGGCTGTGACCTCTGGCTGGCTACCTGGGGAAGGGGTGACGGGGATGAAGGTGTGATGAGAATGCAGCATATCCACCAAGCTTGCTCTCACTCCCCTTGCTACTCTCCCCCAGGATGCCAGGGCTCATGTGTCTGGGGAAGCCCTTGTGCTCAGGTGCCATGAACCCGTGAGGAGCCCACCCTGCACCCGCGCAGCCTCTTCTGGGTGAGCTGGGTCACAGCTAATGAACTGCAGGGGCTGGTCGGGCTCCCCGTGAGTTCACTCAGGAGTTGGTCTGGGAGGCTGGCAGGGAAAGAGCATGCTGCCTGCCCAGTTTCTGTGTGGTCCCGCTGGGCAGTCCAGAGGCCCATGTTACAACCTGGCCCACTGTGTCTGGTAGTGCTCACCACATCTCCGTGTGGGGACTCAGGTACTGTGACTCAGGCAGAGGGTGGTGTGTGGGGGGCCTGGGGGCTCAGGTATGCCCAGGGCCCAGAGATAAGCTGGGACCTGCCTTTCCATGCCAGACGCTCATGCTTAGATCACTGGCCATGCCTAGGGACTGCAATCATGCACAAATTTTGTGCACCGGGCTTCTAGTTGAGACATAATTGACATGCAATATTATGTGTACAATGGAGTGATTTGTTATATTTGTATATTACAAAATTATTACTACAGTGTGGTTAGATATCACCTTAATTACATCACATTTTTATTATTTTATTTTATTTTATTTTATTTTAAATATATTTTATTGATTTTTTACAGAGAGGAAGGGAGAGAGATAGAGAGTTAGAAACATCGATGAGAGAGAAACATCGATCAGCTGCCTCCTGCACATCCCCCACTGGGGATGTGCCCACAACCCAGGTACATGCCCTTGACCGGAATCGAACCTGGGACCCCTCAGTCCACAGGCTGACGCTCTATCCACCGAGCCAAACCGGTTTCGGCTACATCACATTTTTACCATTTGTTTTTTGTGATGACAAAATTTAAGTTCCAACCACTTTGCCATTTTCAAATATCTACACTAATAAAAGAGAAACATACAAATTAACCATCACTCCGCTACACCCACCAGCCAATCAGAGTGACTATGCAAATTAGCTGAACAAAAATGGTGGTTAATTAGCATATACAGGTGCAGAGTGAAGACTGAAGATGACTGAAGATGGAGGGTGGCCATGGAGCTGGAGCAAGCAGGAGGCTTGGGTTGTTCCTGGCGATGGAGGAAGCCAAGCTTCCCGCTGGCCCTGGACTCCAGCCCCCCCTGGACTCTGCTCAAGGAGGGGCTGGAGGCCTGGGGTTCACTAAACTTTACTGGAGCTGCTCCCTACACTCCCACCCCCTGCCCCAGAACCGTGCTGCCCGCAGCAAGGTGCCCTCGCAGTGTCCTGACACATAGGCGGACCAGGAGAGCCAGCTGAGTAGAGTGGGGGCTGCAGGGAGCCATGGAAGGGTGGAAGGGTGGGGCCGCTGGAGTCAAGCTCCCGGGGGTCTGAGGAGAGGGCCTGAAGGAATAAGAAGCTTTGACAAAGAGGCCAGCCAGGAGCCGTGGTCAGGGCAGCGCCTTGGCTTTGGAGAAACGGCTGGCCAGGAGGCGGGCAGCCCAAGGGGTGCAGAGCAGCACCAAGGTGGGGTGCACTGGAGGGGGCTCAAGCCGGGGTAGGGGGCTGGTGGGTGAGGTTCTGCAATGGCCCTAAGACACGGGAAACAAGAGGCAATGACTGCCGGTGTGGAAGGACGCCAAGGCGGAGTGGCACGGACCTGCAGCCCTGAGGCAGGGGTTGAGGGGCGGTGCCAACTCAGTGGAGGATCACCGCACTGATGGGTACCCCACTGAGGCTGTTCAGTGAAGCTCCCAGCACAAACTGGCCCTTGAAGCAGCCTGGGGACTTGAGAGGCCGGGACTCCTGCTCCCGCCTTGGCCCAAAAGCAAGCCTGTGCCCACCTGCACCCAGTTCCTACCCTACCCCAGCCCCAGTTCTTGCCCTGCCCCCAGTTCCTGCCCTGCCCCATGGGGGTGCACACCTGCATGGTGAGTGCGAAGCCTACCACCTGATCCCCAGAACAGGGGGAAGTAAGGAATAGGGGTGGGGGGGAGAGGAAAGAATGTGGAGCATCCATGATGAAGTGGTGTTTGAGAACAAGGCTGGGAAGCTTGACAGGGAGGTTTCTTCTGTTTGCTCGGTGGCTGCCCCTTAGGAAGGGTGGAGCACATGGCTGTGAGGGTTCCCTGCACGCTGAGTCCAGTTCCACAGCCAACTGGAATTGGCCTCAGTTTCCTGGTCTGTTAAATGGATTAAGCATGTCCCAGTGCCTTCACTGAGCTTTGAGGGCCAATGAGATATTATATAAAGAAAATGAGGGAAGATGTGAGAAAGAAAAGGAAGGGTGAGCAACACAAAAGAAATATTGGAAGGAACCAGTAAACCTATTGTCACTTAAATAGAGATTATAGTCAATAGTGTTGTAATGACGGTATGAAGCCAGGTGGGTACTGGAAATATCAGGGAACACTTTGTAAAGTATATGATTGTCTAACCACTATTCTGTAGCTAATATAAAACCTGAAACTAATACAAAATAATATTGAATGTAAATAAATGAAAATAGGAGTGAAATTTTTATAAATTTCAAAGTTTAAATAAAGGCTGTAAAGGAAGGAAGGGGGAGAATAAAAGTAGTGTTTTTCATTTTACCACTTTATTGTCTTTTCAGTATATGAAAAAGACAGTTGTCTTTATATGGTGCTTTTATACTTTTCTAAGTCATCATCTCATTTGATGTTCAGGGCAACTTAATGGCAAGATGATTATTCCTTCCATTATTCAAAGAAAGGAAATCTTGGTGTCTGACCCCAATGATTCAATCATCAAGCCCTTATTGTAAAGCACGGTTAGTGAAATTTTCTGTGAAGGGTCCTATCTATACTAATAAAAGCCTTGGGGGTGATTTGGCCAGCAGGGGAGTTGTTGGGCATCAATCAGGCCAGCAAAGGGAGCTGTTAGGGGGTGATCAGGCTGGCAGGCAGAAGCAGTTAGGAGACAGCAGGATTGTGAAAGGGATGTCCAACTGCCGGTTTAGGCCCGATTCTGGTAGTCAAACATCCTGGGATCAGGCCTGCTGGACATCCAGGGACATCCTGTGATCAGGCCTGTCAGACATCCTGGGATCAGGCCTGTTGGACATTCTGGGATCAGGCCTAAACTGGCAGTCAACATCCCCCAAAGGGTCCGAGATTGGAGAGGGTGCAGGTTGGGTTGAGGGACACCCTCCTTCTGTGCACGAATTTTTTGCACCGGGCCACTAGTATAATATAATATTGTTAACTGTATTTACCACACTGTATATTCGAGCCCAAGAACTTATTCATCTAATAATTGGAATTTTGTGCCATTTGACACCTTTACATTTCTCACACCCTCAGTCCTGAAGCCATCATTCTATTATCTGGTTCTATAGGTACAACCTTTTTACATTTCACATATAAGCGAGGTCATACTTTTTTCCCTCCTTCTGAATTATTTCAGCTAGCATAATGCCCTCAGGGCCATTCATTTTGTTGCAAATGGCAAGATTTCCTTCTTTCTCATGGCTAAATTATATTATACTAGTATATCACATTTTATTTTTCATCTATTGTTAACATAATTACAGATGTCCCACATTTTCCACCCCTTTACTATCTTCCACACAGCACACTCCCCACCTCCCGTTGGCCATCACCACCCTGTTGCTTGTATCCATTAGATATACATATACACTAAGTAGCCAGATTATTTTGACCACCTGACATTTGTAGGCAAATTAGCTATAATTTCATACTGAAGTTGCTAGAGGGCCAGACCATTATAAATAGGGAAGCAGGTTGTTTATCACGATAGTAGAAGTGAGTTTTTTCTGAAGATATGGGTAAACAACATGATTTAACAGCCTTTGAATGTGGGACATATTTGAACGTGAGTGGCCAGATTATTATGACCACCTGACACTTGTAGACAAATTAACCGTACACTGCATCATATGGGACATGGAAGCTGAAGGCCTGTTCAAACACCTTTGCTATCTACAGTTACCAGGATATATGAGTAGGCCAAGAGACTACTTTGATAGAAATGTGTCAATAAAGCAAATAAAGAAGATTAATTTTGGGGGAACCAAGATGGAGGTGTAGGGTACAGACCTGTGTGTGCTGCCTCCCACAACAGCATCGAAACTACCAACTGTAGGACAAACAGCTATCATACGGAACCATGGGAAAGCTGGCCCAGTGGAAGCTCTACAACTGGAAGGAAAGAAGAACATTGAGACTGAGTAGGATAAGCAGAGGCTCCAAGAACAGAGGTACGGAGTTGTGCGCCAGGCGGGCTGCAATTGGATGCGCGGTTTTTTTCAATCAGAAGGGGTGACAGACTCACGAATCCACTGAACTTGTTTGGGGTGGGACTCTGAGGTCCCAGACCCCTATGGGGAGAGGTGGGACGGCCTTGCATCGGGTCAGAGAGCAAGGGTGGCTTGCTCGCGTGGCTGCTCGCTGGCACTCAGGGACACAGAGACACAGAGGGAGTCGTGGAGAGGCGAGGAGTCGCGGAGACGCCATTGATATTTGCTCCACCCTGGTGACTCCAGGAGACTCTGCCCTACTCAATTTACAACCCCACCCAAGCTGTGCCAGTGGCAGAATAGGAACCACCTGCGCTTTTGCAGCCCAACCCAACAAACTTCAGATTTCAACTCCTCGCATACATAAGGGACACACTCAAGAAGCAGAATCAGGTTTGGAGGAAGCCGGAGCCGGACCCGGCTGGGCTGGCAATGTGGAACTGCTGTACCAGCAAATGCACAGGCAGGTCCACCAGATCCAGTCTCACATGGGACGCTGGGAGACGGCAGAGAAGCAGTCTGTGCACTGGGTAGAAAATGAAATCCAAGCAAGCATACCAGATAGTCAGCCACCAAGAATGCCTGGAGATTTTGTCCAGCAAGGAGCCACCCAACAAAGGACAGAATGCCAAACTTGGTGTTGCTGAGATGGCCCCCGTGAGGCTGAGCGGGCCCCCATGAGGCTGAAACGGCCCCGGTGAGGCTGAAACGGCTCCGGTGAGGCTGAAACGGCCCCGGTGAGGTTGGCACAGCCCCTGTGAGGTTGGCACGGCCCCTGTGAGGTTGGGACCGCCCCTGTGAGGCTGGGACGGCCCCTGTGAGGCTGAAACAGCCACGGTGAGGTTGAAACGGCCCTGGTGAGGTTGAGATGGCCCCTGCAAGGTTAGGATTATTCCTGTGGATCTGGGACCGCCCCTGTGAGGCTGGGATGGTGCCAGTGAGGCTGAAACGGCCCCGGTGAGGTTGAAAAGGCCCCGGTGAGGTTGAAACGGCCCCGGTGATGTTGAGACGGCACCTGCAAGGCTGCGACGGCCCCTGGCAAGCCGAGAAAAATATCAGAGGATCTCACTCATTTATGGATAATAAAGCCCATTATAAACTGATGAACAAAAATAGATACAAAGGCAGAGCAGCATTAAACAGACTGTCAAACTACAGTGGGAAGCCTGGGGAGGGTTGTGGGGGGGGTAAGAGAACAACCGAAGGACTTGTATGCATGCATAAAAGCATAACCAATGGACACAAGACACTAGGGGGTAGGGGAGGCCAGCGGAATGTCAAGGGGCGGGGAAGGAGACATGTGTAATACTTTTTGTAATACTTTAAGAAATAAAACAAAATTAAATTTTAAAAAAAGAAGATTATTTTTTAACAGAGAGTAAAACGAAAAGATAGAGAAAAACTAAAGCAGGAACAGGAGAAGAGAAACAGGATGAAAAAGGGAAAAGTGAGGAAGAAAGTGTTGCCATAAAATAAAAAATGAGATAGAGTAAAATAATGATTAAAAAATAAATAAAAAATAGAATGTAGACCAAAAATACAAAAAAATAAAAATAGAAAAATGGTTAAAAATTATAATAATACTATATAAAAATATAATAATAAAAAATGAAGTGAAACAATATTTAGTTTCTTAAGTGAAAGATAACAAAAAAGTAAATTAGTGAAGTTGGTTCACTTCAGCGGAGCTTCAGTGTCCCATTGGAGCAGGTTTAATACCCCTCTCTATTGTTCTGCCTGCCATATCTCAGTTTCCTGTCAGTTAGCACAGTGTTGAAGTTCCCACTCCTTTGTGTCACATGCCAGAACCTTGGTTTCAGGCAGGCGGGATCAATCTGCCCACTATGTTTTTCTGCCTGCTTTCAGTCCTATTTACACAAACTTCTATTTCTGACATGGCCCCTTGGTGGCGGTGTTTGTTAAAGGATTGTTAAAAAATACTATGGACAACTCTACTCCAACAAACTAGACAATCTGGAGGAAATGGACATATTCCTAAAAAAAATACAACCTTCCAAAAGTCAATCAGGAAGAATCTAAAAATCTCAATAGGCCAATAACTATGAAAGAAATTGAAGCAGTCATCAAAAAGCTTCCAGCAAACAAAAGCCCAGGGCCAAACGGCTTCACAGGGTAGTTTTACCAAACATTCAAAGAAGAACTAAAACCTATAATCCTCAGACTATTCCAAAAAAATTCAAGAGGAAGGAAGACATCCAAGCTCATTCTATGAAGCCAGCATCACCCTAATACCAAAACCAGATAAAGACAACACAATGAAAGAGAATTACAGGACAATATCCCTCATGAACATAGATGCCAAAATCCTCAACAAAATCTTAGCAAATCAGATCCAGCAGACATCAGAAAGATCATACATCATGACCAAACAGGATTTATCCCAGGGATGCAAGGATGGTACAATATCGGCAAATCAATAAATGTGATACATCACATAAACAAATTGAGAGAAAAAAGACACATAGCTCAATTAATGCAGAAAAGGTATTTGACAAAATCCAACACCCTTTCTTGATAAAAACTCTCAGCAAGGTGGGAATAGAAGGATCATCTACACTAATAAAAGAGAAACATGGTAATTGGCGTACGACCGCTACCCTTTTCATTGGCTAATCAGCCAGATATGCAAATTAACTGTCAGCCAAGATGGCGGCCGGCAGCCAGGCAGCTTGAAACTAACATGAGGTTGCTTGTCTCAGTGGCGGAGGATCGTTGGAGGAAACCAACGTTCCCCGCCTGCGGCTGCAGGCCTCTGAGCGGGCAGTTTAAGAAACATTGTAACAAATACCGCCGGACTTCAGCCAGCAGATTCACAACATTGTAAGCAAAGGCCAGAAACCTACTTTCAGCCGCGGAGGCCTAAGAGCTGGAGCCAAGCCTCAACGTAAAGCTGGCCCAGAATAAAAAAGAAAAAAGAAAAAAAGGAGCAGTTGGGAACTTCAGTCACTCCCAGCCTGAAAACAGCCCTCAGCCCCTCACCCAGACTGGCCAGGCACCCCAGTGGGGACCCCCACCCTGATCCAGGACACCCTTCAGGGCAAACCAGCCAGCCCCACCCATGCACCAGGCCTCTACCCTATATAGTAAAAGGGTAATATGCCTCCTGGCACCGGGATCAGCGTGACAGAGGGCAGCGCCCAAACCCCCTGATCTCCCTGCGGCTCTGTGTGTGACAGGGGGCGGGGCCCCAACCCCCTGAGCAGCCCTGCTCTGTGCCTGATAGGGGGGAGCTCCCCAACACCCCCCCCCACGGGCATGCTCTGTGTGATGGGGTAGAGCCATAACCTCCCCATCGGCCCTGCACTGAGTGTGAGAGTGGCGGCGCCCCAAACACCTGATCGGCCCTGCTCTGGGGGTGATAGAGGGAGGTACCCCAACCCTCTGATGGGCCCTGCTCTGTGCGTGACAGGGGGTGGCTCCGCAACCTCCCCATCGACCCTGCCTTGAGTGTGACAGGGGACGGTGTCCCAACCCCCCAATCGGCCCTACCCTGAGCATGACTGAGGGTGGCATAACAACCTCCCAATCTACCCTGCTCTGTGCATGACGGGGCGGCGCCTCAACTCCCCAATTGGCCCTGCTCTGAGCCCAACCAGGGGCTGCACCTAGGGATTGGGCCTGCCCTCTGCCACCCGAGAGCAGGCCTAAGCCAGCAGGTCGTTATCTCCCGAGGGGTCCCAGACTGCGAGAGGGCACAGGCTGGGCTGAGAGACCCCCCTCCCCCCCGAGTGCACAAATTTTTGTATACCGGGCCTCTAGTACATAATAAAAGCCATATATGACAAACCCACAACCAACATCATACTCAATGGGCAAAAACTAACACCATTTCCGTTAAGAACAGTAACAAGACAGGGATGCCCCCTCTCGCCACTCCTGTTCAACATAACACTGGAAGTACTAGCCATTGCAATCAACAACAAGAAGAAATAAAAGACATCCAAATTGGAAAAGAAGAAGTAAAACTGTCCTTATTCGCAGATGACATGATATTGTACATAAAAAACCCTGAAGACTCCATCAAAAAACTATTAGACTTAATAAATGAATTCAGCATTGTAGCAGGATACAAAATTGAAGCAAAGAAATGTAATGCATTTCTATACACCAATAGTGAACTTATAAAAGAGAGACTAAAAAAGCAATCCCATTTACCATTGCACCAAAAAAAATTAAGATCTCTAGGAATAAACTTAACTATGGAGGAAAAAGACCTCTACTCAGAAAACTACAGGACGTTGAAAAAAGATATAGAGGAAGACATAAACAGATGGAAGAACATACCGTGTTCATGGATTGGTAGAATCAACATCATAAAAATATCCATACTACCCAAAGCAATCTATAAATTCAATGCACTTCCCATTAAAATACCAATGGCATATTTCACAGACCTAGAACGAACTCTCTAAAAATTCATCTGGAATAACAATTTCAAAAACAACAACAAATAGCTGCAGCGATCCTGAGAAAGAAGAACAAAGTAGGTGGGATCTTAATACCAGATATCAAGCTGTATTACAAAGCCACTGTTCTCAAAACTGCCTGGTACTGGCACAAGAACAGACATATAGACCAATGGAAAAGGATAGAGAACCTAGAAATCGACCTGAACCAATATGCTCAATTAATATTTGACAAAGGAGGCAAGAACATACAATGGAGTCAAGACAGTCTCTTCAAGAGATGGAGTTGGGAAAATTGACAGATACATGTAAAAAAAAAAAATGAAACTAGACCACCAACTTACACCATTCACAAAAAATAAACTCAAAATGGATAAAGGACTTAAATGTAAGACGGGAAACCATAAAAATACTAGAGGAATCCAAAGGCAACAAAATCTCAGACATATGCCAAAGCAATATCTTCACCGATACAGCTCCTAGGGCATTGCAAACGAATGAGAAAATAAACAAATGGGACTACATCAAAATAAAAAGTTTCTGCACAGCAAAGAAACCATCAACAAAACAACAAGAAAGTCCACTACAAGGGAGAACATATTTGCCAATGTGATCATCGATAAGGGTTTAATCTCCAACATTTATAGGGAACTCATACAACTTAACAAAAGGTGCCGGGAGCCGGTCCATCCTTGCTGTTTCAAGGGACTTGGCATATATGGCATAAGGTTCTTAATATGTTTGCTCACCTTCTTGGCGCTGTGTTTTAACCAAGGTCACCTCTCCGAGAAAGGTTGAATCCCCAGGTAGGGATTTTCCCCTGAAGTTAGGGAGGGAATAAAACCCCTCAACTAAGTGCCAGGAGGGTAATTAATCACTTTAACTATGAACAATCATGCTTAAACTACATAATCTTTACTCCCTGGAATGGAGATAAGAAACGCCCTAACCTTTGGAATAGAGATTGATAGGATTGGAATCAACTGGTATAAATACAGATGCAACAAGACAACAACAGACAGAATTCAGAAGACAGAACCTACACGGAGCCTGGAGACAGAAGAACTTCGCTGGAGAGAACATGGCGAAAGATCCTGGACTGAACCTGACTATAGAACATGGCAAGAGAACCTGACTAGAACCTGGTGACTGAACCTGGCTGGAGAACGTAGCAAGACAACATGGACACAGAACCTGGCTGGAGAACCTACGAGGGAACATGGCAACAGAACCTGGCTGGAGATCCGAAGCAGAACCTCTCTGGAGATCGAGACCAGAACTTGGCTGGAGATCCTGGCTAGGCTGCTGATCAACTGAACGCTGTCTCCATGTCATTCCTTCTTTGCCGACTCCATCTATGCCTTTGGGAACCCCTGGACCCGCAAGGGGTTGGACCCCGGCAAAAAGGAAGATAAACAATCCAATCAAAAAAATGGCCAACGGACCTAAATAGACACCTTTCAAAAGAGGACATTCGAAAGCCAAGAGACATATGAAAACATGCTCAAAGTAACTAATCATCTGAGAGATGCAAATCAAACCAACAATGAGGTGTCATCTCACACCTGTCAGAATGGCTATCATCAACAAATCAACAAATGACAAGTGCTGGAGAGGATGTGGAGTAAAAGGAACACTTGTGCACTGCTGGTGGGAATGCAGACTGGTGCAGCCACTATGGAAGACAGTATGGAGTTTCCTTAAAAAACTGAAAATGGAACTCCCATTTGACCCTGTGATCCCACTTCTAGGAATATATCCCAAGAAACCAGAAACAGCCAATCAGAAAGGATATATGCACCCCTATGTTCATAGCAGCACAATTCACCATAACTAAGATCTGGAAACAGCCTAAGTGCCCATCAGTAGATGAATGGATTAGAAAACTGTGGTACATCTACACGATGGAATACTATGCTGCTCTAAAAATCAAGGAACTCTTACCATTTGCAACGTCATGGATGGAACTGGAGAGCATTATGCTAAGTGAAATAAGCCAGTCAATGAAGGAAAAATACCACATGATCTCACTCATTCATGGATAATAGAGACCATTATAAACTTTTGAACAATAATAGATACAGAGGCAGAGCTGCCTCAAACAGATTGTCAAACTGTAGCGGGAAGGCTGGGGAGGGTTGGGGGGCAGGAGGTAGGGGGGTAAGAGATCAACTAAAGGACTTGTATGCATGCATATAAACATAACCAATGGACATAAGACACTGGGGGATAGGGGAGGCTAGAGGACTGTCTAGGGCGGGGGGAAAAAATGGACACACATGTAATACCCTTTGTAATACTTTAAGCAATAAAAAAATAAAAAAATAAATACAGAGGTAACATAAAATAAATATGTTAATATAAAAAAAATATTTGACAAAGGAGGCAAGAACATACAATGGAGTCAAGACAGTCTCTTCAAGAAATGGAGTTGGGAAAATTGGACAGATACATGCAAAAAAAAAATGAAACTAGACCACCAACTTACACCATTCACAAAAAATAAACTCAAAATGGATAAAGGACTTAAATGTAAGACGGGAAACCATAAAAATACTAGAGGAATCCAAAGGCAACAAAATCTCAGACATATGCCAAAGCAATATCTTCACCGATACAGCTCCTAGGGCATTGCAAACGAATGAGAAAATAAACAAATGGGACTACATCAAAATAAAAAGTTTCTGCACAGCAAAGAAACCATCAACAAAACAACAAGAAAGTCCACTACAAGGGAGAACATATTTGCCAATGTGATCATCGATAAGGGTTTAATCTCCAACATTTATAGGGAACTCATACAACTTAACAAAAGGAAGATAAACAATCCAATCAAAAAATGGGCAAAGGACCTAAATAGACACCTTTCAAAAGAGGACATTCAGAAAGCCAAGAGACATATGAAAACATGCTCAAAGTAACTAATCATCTGAGAGATGCAAATCAAACCAACAATGAGGTGTCATCTCACACCTGTCAGAATGGCTATCATCAACAAATCAACAAATGACAAGTGCTGGAGAGGATGTGGAGTAAAAGGAACACTTGTGCACTGCTGGTGGGAATGCAGACTGGTGCAGCCACTATGGAAGACAGTATGGAGTTTCCTCAAATAGTTAAAAATGGAACTCCCATTTGACCCAGTGATCCCACTTCTAGGAATATATCCCAAGAAACCAGAAACACCAACCAGAAAGGATATGTGCATCCCTATGTTCATAGCAGCACAATTTACCGTACCTAAGATTTGGAAACAGCCTAAGTGGCCATCAGCAGATGAGTGGATTAGAATACTGTGGTACATATACACAATGGAATACTATGCTGTTGTAAAAAAGAAGGAATTCTTACCATTTGCAACAGCATGGATGGACATGGAGAGCATTATGCTAAGTTAAATAAGCCAGTGAATGAAAGAAAAACACCACATGATCTCACTCATTTATGGATAATTAAGACTATTGTAAACTGATTAACAAAAATAGATACAGAGGCAGAGCAGCATTGATCAGACTGTCAAACTACAGCAGGAAGGCTGGGTAGGTTTGGTGGGGGGCAAGAGATCAACTGAAGGACTTGTATGCATGCATATAAACATAACCAATGGACACAAGACACTGGGTGGTAGGGGAGGCCAGGGCAATGTCCAGGCGGGGAGGGGGGAATGAGACATATATAATACTCTTTGTAATACCTTAAGCCATAAAACTTAAATATATATATTTAAAGGCAATCAAAACTGCTGCTCTCTCCTCACTGGCTTTGGTCTTCTGGGTCTAGTCTCCACTTCTGCCAGCAGTCTTACTACCTTTCATAGCTTTTTGGATGATAGGGGTGCTGCCGGTCATGCAGTGGTGGGTCAAAAACACAACTGGTTAGTTTGCTGATGAGGCCACTGCCAAGGGTGGATGTGTGTGCTTCCAGAACATTTCTCTCTGTGGCTCAGCACCCTCCTCTCCATGTTCCCCACCTCTCATTATCTTGCCCTTCTCACCAGTCTCCAGGTTCCTTCTGTTCTTCCTTTTTATAAGTCACCTCCTCAGCTGGACCACAGTTGGAAATACCAGGTGAATGTTCTCCAATTTAGTTGTATTTCCAGCCTGGACCTGGTAGGAGATGCCGGACAGGTCTGCCTAGTTGGCCACCATTGTGTCCTCTTCCAAAGGTTATTATTATTTTTTAAATATATTCTATTGATTTCTTACAGAGAGGAAGGGAGAGGGATAGAGAGTTAGAAACATCGATGAGAGAGAAACATTGATCAGCTGCCTCCTGCACACCCCATACTGGGTATGTGTCTGCAACCAAGGTACATGCCCTTGACCAGAATCGAACCTGGGACCCTTGAGCCCACTGTCCAATGCTCTATCCATTGAGCCAAACTGGTTACGGCCAAAGGTTATTATTGATAGGTTTTTGTTTGTTGGAATGTTTATTCTTTATGCCCCTGTGTCTCCCTTTAGGATTTCTTGCATTGCTGGTTTGGTGGTAATAAACTCTTTTAGCCTTTTGTTTGTTTGTTTGTCTATGAAGCTCCTGATTTCACCTTCAGTTCTGAATGATTACCTTGCTGGATAGAGTAGTCTTGGATTCAACCCCTTGCTTTTCATCACTGTGTATACTTTGTGCCACTCTCTTTTGGCCTGATGTGTTTCTGTTGAGAAATCAACTGATAGTCTAATGGAAGAGCCCTCATAGATAACATTTTCTCTCTTGCAGCCTTTAAGATTCTTCCTTTGTCTTTAATGTTTGCCATTTTAATTATGATGTGTCTTAGTGTAGGTCTTTTTTGGTTCATCTTGATTGGGACCCTCTGTGCTTCCTGGACTTGTCATTATTTCTTCAAACACGTTTTCTATTCCTTGCTCAGCTTCCTCTACTTCTAGCATCCCTATTCTGTTTCTATTGTTTCATTTTATGTTGTCCTAAAGCTCCCTTAAACTTTCCTTCTGCTTTTTCTGTTTTTTGTTTTTTTTCCAATCGTTGCTCTGATTGGGTGTTTTTTTTTCTACTTTGTTTTCTATTTCACTGATTTGGTCCTCAGCTTCTTCTAGTATACTGTTGAAAACTTCCAGGTGTTCTGTATTGCAGCTGTTCTTCATTTCCTCTTGACTCTTATCCATGTTGGTGTATTACCCATTCAGCTCCTTATAATGCTCATTTAATTGCTTGTAATTCTCATTCAGATGATTGAGCATCCTTATAACCATTACTTTGAATTCTTTATCTGACAAATTACTTGCTTCCATTTCGTTTAATTATTTTTCTAGCCAATTTCTCCTTTTCTTTTCTTTGGGGATTGTATTTTTGCCTCCCCATTTTTCTATCCCTTTGTATTTGTTTCTATGTCTTAGAGCAAACTACTATGCTACCCAGAAATTTTGGGAGTGGTCCTATGCAGTAGGTATTTATTTTGTGGGACCTATTGATGTAGTCTTTCAGATCTCCTGAGCTGGGTGTTCTAGGAAATCCCCCTACTTGAGTTATTTGGGTTCACTTGATGTAGTTGGGTCTTGAATGTTATTGCTCCATTCATGGATGGAATATCCTCACAGGTTGTCTGTCCACGTGGCTCACTCCTGACTTTACCCAGCAAGCTGTTGTGGATGTGCTTACTTAGTGTACCAGGCCATCCACCAATCCACCGATCCACTGCTTGTGTCTGTCTTCATAGGCTTTTGCCACAAGCAGGAGGGATCAATCTGCCCTCTCAAATAGGCTTGTTAGTCGCATAGGGCTCAGGGCTCATTCATCAAAGTTCCTCTGGCTCCCCAGGCTTTGCCTCTGCCCTCTTTGCCTGTCAGCTAGCTGTCAATCTTAATCACTCAAAAGTCTGTTTCTGATGGGTCTTTATGAGGGAGATGTGTTGTTTAGCTTTCAGGAAATATGGTGAGTGTATTTTCCTGTCTCAATTGATCATTGATGTCCTATTCGTGGAAAGCATCTCCCCTCCAACTTGCTGCCAGTAAGGCTGGGGGTGGCTGGATTTTGCTCCGATGTTGCTGAATTTGGTCCCTTGGTGTATCTACCCTGGGTCTCCTAGAAGCTGCTCTTTTGAATGTGAATGTGAGGCACTGTTCCTTTCTGGTTCTGGGCAACCTGATTGAAGTCTGAAAGGTTGAAGACCCTATTTGCCCAGTAGTTAGGGAATCCTAAGCCCAGAAACTGGGTCTCCTTTGAGTCTCACATCTTTAGTGTCTCTATTCTGGGTTGCATTCCCTTCCCCCATGGATCTGGTCCTACAGGTGTCAGCTGAAGACACTTGGGTTCTGTGGGGTCATGCACACGTCCCTCTGATGTGCAACTCCCTGTGAGATACCACAGCCCACGGGTGTGTGACTCACTGTGTGGTCCCAGAGTCACAGTGGGGTCGCTTAGAAATTTCCTTGGGTATGTGACTCACCTCAGGGTCCCTACTCATGTGGCGAGGGTTGCCTGTGAGGTCCCACTGGCATGTGACTCACTGTCGGGGGTCCTAGAGTCTGCAGCAGGTATGGCATGCAACTCAAGGTGGGGTGGCTTGTGACTCACTGCTCATGCTTAGGGTGGTATCCAAGGTTAGTCTGGGTGGTGGTGAGGCTGCTCTCCTAGCCTCTGCTGTTTCCCCATTCAAAATGGTGTGGTTTTTGTGCCAGAGCCATGCCTGCCAGGGGAGTGCCTGTGGGTGTTGCAGGTGCTCTTTGTCCAGGACAGAGTGATCTGCCAGCCCCCGAGACTCCTGCATAATCTACCTGTCACACACACACACACACACACACACACACACACACCATGTTCACATACACCCCTCTCACTCCCTTACTCATTCACACTCTCTCTCTCAGGCTGCCATGTTGACCACCTTGCCTCAACAGTTTTTAAAAGTAATGCTTATTTTTTATCAGCACCAATAATCCAATGTAAATGTGAATATTATTTCTATTTTTACTTGCAATTTTTCACATATATTGTTAATATAATTTTTGCTTCTTTATATATACACATTTTGTAGAAATTTTTAAAATGCAAAACATATGGGAAAAATAAAACTATAATGTTATTAATATTTTTGTTCATTTCCTTTCTTTACACAATAAATATATTTGCTTTATATAGTAGATATCAAACTGCATGTACAGTTTTATGTTCCTTTTTTCATGCAAATGTTAAGGATAAAGTGAGTGTAAAAAAATACACAATTCCTGCCCTCATGGAGCTTTAATCTTGTGATTACTGAAACCTGGGTCTGAGGATAGGAAGATTTTTCAAGACTCTTTACACATAATTGTTCCTTTATATGCTCGTGGTTCATTTATTACTTACAAATGTAATGACTTCGCAGTATTTTCCTTCTAAAGGCAACACTATGTGATAGGTTAGTGAAGTTAGTTTGGCCAGTTGAAGGTTTCTGAGCTATTATATTATGTAGCAATTCTTAAGTAGATACCAATTTAGTGTCTTGGATTATATTTTCCTTCCATTTTCTAAAATGAAATAGAGTCAGTATTACATAATATAAATTTTCAAAAATAAAGAAAAATTTAGTGTCAAAGAAGTTCTAAGAAGTTGAGAGTAAATAATGAATTGCTTCTCCTCCTGAGGCCAAAAGATGCTCACTATCTGTAATTTAGAATACATAAGGGACAATCATTTGTACAAATCTTTACCTCCCACATGGGTTTAAATTTCATATAATGGAAAGTTCAGATTTTCAAATTTCATACCAACTAGCATTTTATAACTTGTTCTAACATTACCCTGTACATAACAACAGTTGTTTTCAGTTTGTGGAGAAAAAAAAACCATATTTTTCAGACTTGACAGTACTATTTATTATTTACTTATTTTTTATTTTTATTGAATTTATTGGGGTTACATTGGTTAATAAAATCATACAAGTTACATGTGTACTCTATAACATATGATTTGTCTGTACTATATATATATATATATATATATATATATATATATATATATATATAATCTTTGCTTATTTTTAAGGTTCAAGAATAAACTATATTCAAGTTATTCTAAGGGAAAATCATCATGAACATATACATAGTTTTTAGGGGGAAAAGCCTGAATATGAAAAAATGTACAGAAATACAGTTGCTCTTTGTAGCGAAATGTTTATATTCTTCTATTTTCCTTTCAGCTTATATAGCTAGTTTACATACACATACACACATTTATATGCATGTTTTTTACTGAATTCATTTGAGTAACATTGGTTAATAAAATTATACAGGTCTCATGTATATGATTCTACAATACATCATCTGTATATTGTATTGTGTATATTTACCACCTCAAGTCAAGTCCTTTTCCATCTGTGTGCACATATGCATGCTCCAAATCAGTGTTAAAATGGAATATCAAAAATGTATATGTTTATTAAACAATCAGATAGATTAAATGATTGAAAAACCAATTCTCCTATTCAAGCTGTACAACACAGTGTATGAAAAGAGCTACAATTTTAAATTTCAGAAGCACCTATGCACTATAAAGTATAATTACTCTGTCCTTTCCCTTTAAATTCTGTTACTCACAATCTCTTTATGATGTCATCATTAAACATCACCAGTTGAAATTTACATTGCTGTAGTCCTGGCAACATATAGGCAGAGAAAATGACTCTTCTAAGATTGTAAGTACTCTTTTTAATACTTTTTTAGTGTTTTTAATTAGTAACATGCTCAATTTAGCTACATGTTTATGTTTAATATAAATAATGTTTTTTCATCATCATAATTTTATTTATAGATTAAAATGTTTATTTTAAACAGAGAAATGAAATTCCCATCAATATCTTGAATGTTTTTCTTTGAAATTTAGCTAGTCCAGACTATTTCATAAAGTAGCTGCCTGCCCTTGACCATTTTATATGTGTCTATGTGTGTGTGTGTGTGTGTGTGTGTGTGTGTGTGTGTATTTGTAACCACATCTTATTTTAGAAAGAAGTAATCAATGTGTGTAAAAGCACTTTCAAAGGCAAAACAGGATAAAACAGTAAGAATTCATTATACTTTGATACACTTAACTGTGTGTAAGGAAAATTAGAGCCTTCCATGTCCTGATTAAATGGAAAATTTAGTATTATTTCCAATGAAGGAAAGGACAGTGAGTTGACTTTTTAAAAGGAGTAATTAAGTGGATAATAAAATGTTATTTGTAGGAAATTAAACAACAGTATTTCTGCAGTTTTTAGTGGCTGTATCTTTCAATGTTGGTCATTATTTTAAAAGATAATGTCCTCTAAAAATTGTGATAAAAGTAACACAAAAAAGTAAGATAATATAGGGTACATTGACTTGGAGCTACTAATCAATATCCATGTGCATTAAGATGAATGATACAATTAAGGTGAGATTATTACTATTCAACCATTTTGACTAATAAAAATTGAAATGTCTTAAGGTACAATCTAATACAGAAAGCTTGTAAATAAAACTCAATAATAAAGATGCAATTAAGGTGGTATAAAAATAGAGTATACAAACAAGTAATTTATAGAAAAAGATATGTGAATGACCAGTAAACACATACAATGGTATACAACTTCAATAATGAAAATAACATAGGCAATATTTGACTCCAAAATTTACATTCCAAATATTACCAAGGCTTTTTCCTTTTTAATTGATATATCCTGTAATTTTTGGATCTTTTCTATGTGTATATATCACTTTTAGAACGAGAAAATTCAGTAAGTTTGAAAGAAAGAAAATTAATGGGAAAATGAGGACATCCGTATTAGTGTCAACAATAAAAATAAAGTTAAAAAAGAATGATTTGATCTACAAATTAAAATTGAGTTCCTTAATGGTTTTGTAATACATTTTCAGTTTGATGCTGTCCACATCTGGTCCTCCTGATTACATCATAAAGGCCTCAGGATTATGTTAACCCACTGGCATTACCTCTTTGAAACACACTGCCATCATCAAAATCCTTTGCCTCCTATCTGAATGATGATACCTTCACTTTCTTGTTCTATCTGAAATTTGGCTCTCTCTTACATACCCTGTTTTCCAGAGGCCCTGTCTAGTGGAGAATGTTTTCCTTCTGACATTCCCTCTTACCTCTGGACCCAGAGGTGAACTAGCTATCTGCTTGGCTACTCAATGACATTTCTAAGTCATTCTCCTCTATTCCTTAAAATTAGCCAGTTATGAATAACATGTCAACAGATTATATCACCTGCTACCTTGTTATATTCATTTACTGACTCACAGGTCACTTCCTTTAATTTTGCCATGATTTTTTGTCTGACCCACTCCCATTCCCTCTAATAGTATTACCTAATTCCTGGTTATTTTACTCTATATGTAATCATTCTCATACACTAAAATCTCAATTCTTTGACTTTATATTCTCTAATGACCTTATATTCCATCTTAGTTCAGTGACTCATTCCCATATATAACTCAAAAATCTCAGTTTTAAATATTTCACTCTCCAGTACTGCCTCAGATACCTCTAATACTCTTACTCCAACAATTTTTCCATCCCTCTAAAATCAGCCATTGATTTTAGCATCTTTGAACTATTGCTTACCAATCCCCTCCCAATGGTCTTACTTACGTCCTTACCAATTTTACATCTTTACCTATTTTAAATTCTTACAGACTTAGGATAAATCAGCACAAATTTCTTTTCTGTATACACACTCAATTCACTTTCCCCTCTCTCTTTTGACACACCTGCTGGCAAAACTTTTATTTTAGTTAAATCAAATTCTCCTATTGATTCACAGTAGTACCATTGCTAGCTGAATGTGGCTGAGGAAAAATTCTGTGATATTCTGGTTTCAATTTAAAAGTATTATGACAAACTGCAAATGAGCCATCAATGTTACCTAGCAATGGTACTAAACTCCTTTCTGTTAAAAGAATTTTTACTCTTGAAGAATTCTTACTCTTGAACATTTTTTAAATGTTCCTTTCTCCTCACATCTACAATATCTTCTCTCCACCACACTTTGAGCTAATATAGAAAAACTAGAGGCCTGATGCACAAAGATTCATGCAAGAATAGACCTTCTCTATCCCCAGCTGTTTGTAGGCTGGCCACGGCTTCAGCCACCAAAGCTTCCAGTGGAGGCTGGCTAGAAGCAGGTATCTGGGATTTATTTGTCTTCTATAATTGAAACTTTGTTGCCTTGAGAGGAGACCACAGCCAACTTATGGCAAGTGAGAAGCTTGGATTCCTCCATCATCGGGGCAACCAAGCCTCCTGCTTGCTCTAGCTCCGTAGCTGCTAGCCGCCATCTTGGTTGGGTTAATTTGCATAGAGTCACTCTGACTGTCTGGTGGACATGGCTTAGGGCATAGCGAAGGTATGGTCAATTAGCATCTTTGTCTTTTATTAGTGTAGATTATAATCCACAAATGAGTGAGGTTATGTGATACTTATCTTTCTCAAACTGGCCTATTTCATTTAGCCTAATGCTCTCCAGACCCATCCATGTTGTTGTTAATGGAAAGAGTTCTTTGTTTTTTAAAGCTGTGTAGTATTCTATTGTATAGATTTACCACAGAGTTTTTTGTTGTTGTTGTTGTTTTTGTTTTTTAAATCTTCACAAATGCTTGAAATTTTCTGTCTTTTTGATAGTAACTATCTTGATGGGTATGAGATATTAAAGATGTGTTTTGAAGAGAAGAAATTGAGGTTTATTTTTTGCATATGGATGTCAGTTGTGTCCACATCAGATATTAAAACAACCACTTTTCTCTATTGTATTGCCTTTGAACCTTATTAAAAATCAATTGACTATATATGTGTGGGTCTATTCTGGATGTATTCTCCCCTTAATTTTTTTTTTAAATTTTGTTTTATTGCTTAAAGTATTTCAAAGAGTAGTACATATGTTTCTTTTGTTTTCCCCTTTCACCTTCCACTGGCCTCCCCTACCCCCTAGTGTCTTGTGTCTATTGGCTATGCTTATATGCATGCATACAAGTACTTCAGTTAATCTCTTACTACCCCCCAACCCTCCCAAGCCTTCCCGCTGTATTTAACAGTCTGTTTGATGCTACTCTGACTCTGTATCTATTTTTGTTCAACAGTTTATAATGGTCTTTATTATCCATACTAGTGGCCTGGTGCATGAAATTTGTGCAGGGGGAGGGGGTGTTCTTCAGTCCGGCCTGCACACTTTCCAATCTGAGACCCCTCGAAGGATGTCCGACTGCCAGTTTACAGGGATCAGGCCTAAACCAGCAGTCGGACATTCCTCTCGCAATCTGAAACTGCTGGTTCCTAACTGCTCACCTGCCTGCCTGCCTGCCTGATTGCCCCAACCACTCTTCCTGCCAACATGCTTGCCCCCAACTGGCTCCCTACTCCATCCCGCTTTCCCCCAAATGACCCTCCACTAGCCTGATCACCCCAACTGCCCCCTGTGCCAGTGTGCTTGCCCCAACTGCCACCCCTGCCAGCATACTTACCCCCAACTGCCCCCCCCCCTGCTGGCCTGCTCACCCCCACCTAACCTCCCCACTGGCTTGCTTGACATCAGCTGCCCCCCTGCTGGCCTGCTCACTCCAAACTGCCCCCATGCTGACCTGATCACATCCATCTGACCCCCACTGATGGCCTGCTTGTCCCCAACTGGCCCCCCTGCTTGTCTGATTATCCCCAATGGCCCCGCCCCACACCAGCCTGATCACCCACAACTGCCCCCCCTCTTGGCCTCTAACTGCTTCTACCTTGGCCCTGCCACCATGGCTTTGTCCAGAAGAACGTCCAGAAGGTCTCCTGGAAGGTCTCCCAGTCTAATTAGCATATTACCCTTTTATTAGTATGGATAGAGGCCTGGTACACAGGTGGGGACTGGCTGGTTTTCTCTGAAGGATGTCCTGGACCAGGGGCAGATGGCTATTTGCAGGCTGGCCATGCCCCAACAGTGGGGACTCTTACTCCATTGGGGGGTGGCCAGCCTGGGTGAGGGGCTGAGGGTTGTTTGCAGGCTGGCCATGGCCCCCAGCGACCCAAGCTCTCAGCCCCACCTTTTATTATTTTTTTTTTCAGCGCCTCTTTGAGTGGAGGGAAGCAGATATCAGGGATTTATTTATCTTCTATAATTGAAACATTGTAGCCTTGAATAGAGGCCAGGTCTGGACAGGGCAGGCGGGAAGCTTGGCTTCCTGAAATGTTGGGGGCAATGCAAGCCTCCTGCTCACTCCAGGTCCGTGGCTGCTACCATCTTGGTTGGGTTAATTTGCATACTTGCTTCTGATTGGCTTGTGGGCGTGGCTTTGGGGCATAGCAAAGTGATGATCAATTTGCATGTTTCTCTTTTATTAGATAGGATATGAGTGAGACATGTGGTATTTTTCTTTCATTTACTGGCTTATTTCACTTAACATAATGCTCTCCAGTTCCATACATGCTGTGGAAAATGGTAAGAATTCCTTTTGTACAGCAGCATAGTATTCCATTGTGTAGATGTACCATACTTTTCTAATCCACTCATCTGCTGATGGCCACTTAGACTGTTTCCAAATCTTAGGTATGGTAAATTGTGCTGCTATGAACATAGGGATGTATATATCCTTTATGATTGGTGTTTTTGGTTTCTTGGGATATATTCCTAGAAGTGGGATCACTGGGTCAAATGGAAGTTCCATTTTTCACTTTTTGAGGAAACTCCATACTGTCTTCCACAGTGTCGGCACCAGTCTGAATTCCCACCAGCAGTACAAGAGGGTTCCTTTTTCTCCACATCCTCTCTAGCACTTGTCGTTTGTTGATGATAGCCATTCCTCTATTTAACGTGTCTATTTATGTCCTTTGCCCATTTTTTGATTGGATTGTTTATCTTCCTTTTGTTAAGTTGTATGAGTTCACTATAAATGTTGGAGATTAAACCCTTATCAGTGATTAGCACAGTGTTTTAATCAACTCATTTGCTGATGGGCATTTAGGTTGTTTCCAAATCTTAGCAATTGGTATTGCTATGGACATAGTAGTGCATATATTCTTTCGGATTGGTGCTTCTGATATTTTGGGATATATTCCTAGAAGTGGTATTACTGTGTCAAATGAAAGTTGCATTTTTCATGTTTTGAGGAAACTCCATACTGTTTTCCACAGCGTCTGAACCAGTTTACATTCCCACCAGTAGTGCATGAGTGTTTCCTTTTCTCTACATCTTCCACAGCACTTATTGTTTGTTGATTTGTTGATGATATCCATTGTGACAGGTGTGAGATGGTACCTCATTGGCATTTTTACTTCATCAGTCTGATGATTAGTATCTTGGAGCATTTTCTCATATGTCCCTCAGTCTTCTGTATGCCCACTTTCAAAAAGTGTCTTTTTAGGCCCATTGGCCATTTTTCTTAGATTATCTTCCTTTCATTAAGTTGTATGAGAACCCTATAAATTTTGGAGATTAAATTCTTATCAAATGTCACATTGGCATAAATGTTCTACCATGCAGTGTGTTTTCTTGTTATTTTATTGGTAGTTTCTTTGCCTGTGCAGAAGATATTTCTTTTGAAATATTCCCATTTGTTTATTTTCCCATTCATTTCCATTATCCTAGAACAGTGATGGTGAACCTATGACACGTATGTCAGAGGTGACACGTGAACTCAATTTTTGGTTGATTTTTATTTGTTAAATGGCATTTAAATATATAAAATAAATATCAAAAATATAAATCTTTGTTTTACTATGGTTGCGAAGATCAAAAAATTTCTATATGTGACATGGCATCAGAGTTAAGTTAGGGTTTTTCAAAATGCTGACACGCTGAGCTCAAAAGGTTCTCCATCACTATCCTAGAAGATGTGTCAGTAAACATATTGATACCAGCTGTTTTTGTGTGTGTGTGTTTTTGCTGCCTATATAGTCTTCTAAAATTTTTAGTGTTTTACAGTATTATATTTAAATCTTTAATCCATTATCAGTTTATTTTTGTGTATGGTGTAAGTTGGAGGTCAAATTGCATTTTTTTTGCAAGTATGTGTCCAATTTCCCCAACACCATTTAATGAAGAGACTGTGTTGACTCCATTGTGTGCTCTTATTTCCATTGTCAAATATTAATTGAACATAATGATTTGGGTAAATTTCTGGGTTCTCTTTATTGTTTCATTGGTCTATATATCTGTTCTTATGACAGTAGCAAGCTGTTTTGAGAAATTGGCTTTGTACTATAATTTGATGTCTGGTATTATGATCCCTCCAACTTTGTTCTTTTTTCTCAGGATTGTTGCAGCTATTCTGGGTCTTTTTTTATTCCATATATATTTTTGGAGAGTTTGTTATAGGTTTGTGAAGTGTGCCGTTGATAGTTTAATGGGGATTGCATTCTATCTATAGATTGCTTTGGGTAGTATGGACATTTTCTTAGACATTTAGTCTACCAACCCATGAATAAGGTATATTTTCCACTTGGTTATATATTCCACTATCTCTTTCTTCAACATCTTGTAGTTTTCTGAGTACAGGTCTTTTATAAGCTTAACTATAGGTCTGGTGCACAAAAATTTGTGCACTCGGGCGGGTGGGGGTCCCTCAGCCCGGCCTATGCCCTCTCGCAGTCTGGGACCCCTCGGGGGATGACCACCTGCTGGCTTAAGCCTGCTCCCCAGGCGATTGGGCCTAAGCTGGCAGTCAGACATCCCTCTGGCAGCCCAGCAGCCCTTGGGGGATGTCCACTTGCCAGAGGGGAACAGGCCTAAGCTGCAGTTGGACATCCTTAGCGTTGCTGAGGAGGCTGGAGAGGTTCCAACTACCACCGCTGTACTGGCAGCCATAAGCCTGGCTTGTGGCTGAGCAGAGCTCCCCCTGTGGGAGCGTACTGACCACCAGAGGGCAGCTCCTACATTGAGCATCTGCCTCCTGGTGGTCAGTGTGTGTCATAGTGACCAGTCATTCCCAGTCATTCTGCTATTAGGGTCAATTTGCATATTACCCATTCATTATATAGGATAGCGGCCTGGTGCATGGGTGGGGGCTGGCTGATTTGCCCTGAAGTGTGTCCCAGATCAGGGTGTGTGTCCCACTGGGATGCCTGGCCAGCCTGGGTGAGTGGTTGATAGCTGTTTGCAGGCTGGCCACAGCCCCTTCAGGATGGAGGTCCCTGCTGGGGTGCCTGGCCAGCCTGGGTGAGGGGCTGATGGATGTTTGCAGGATGGTCACAGCCCCTTCAAGGTAGTGGTCCCCACTGGGGTGCCTGGCCAACCTGGGTGAGGGGCTGAGGGATGTTTTCAGGCTGGCCTCACCCCCTTCAGGTTGGGGGGTCCTTCTCGGGTATCTGGCCAGCTTGGGTGAGGAGCTGATGGCTGTTTGCAGGCTGGTCAAGCTGCCCTGCAGGGACCCTCACCCCATGAGGGTGTGTCCATCCTGGGTGAGGGGATGATGGCTGTTTGCAGGTTGGCCACGGTCTCCAGCCACCCAATTTCCCATAGGAGGATGGCTGGAAGCAGGTATCTGGGATTTATTTATCTTCTATAATTGAAACTTTGTTGCCTTGAGCAGAGGTCACAGCTGGCCAGGGCAGGCGGGAAGCTTGGCTTTCTCCATTGCCGCTGCAACCAAGCCTTCTGCTTGCTCCAGCTCTGTGGCTGCTGGCTGCCATCTTGGTTGGGCTAATTTGCATATAGTCGCTCCGATTGGCTGTTGGGAGTGGTTTGGGACATAGCGGAGGTGTAGTCAATTTGCATGTTTCTCTTTTATTAGATTATATTAAGTTTATTCCTAGTTATCTTAATTTTTTTGGTGCAATGGTAAATCAGATTGTTTGCTTAGTTTATCTTTCTGTGAATTCATTATCCTATCTAATAAAAGAGAAACATGGTAATTAGCATACGACCGCTACCCTTCCCATTGGCCAATCAGGGCGATATGCAAATTAACTGCCAGCCAAGATGGTGGCCAGGAGCCAGGCAGCTTGAAACTAACATGAGGCTTGCTTGCTTCAGTGATGGAGGACTCCAACGTTCCCTGCCTGCCTTCCCGGCCTCTGAGCCTGCAGTTTAAGAAACATTGTAACAAATATAGAAGCTAAACAAAACTCCAGAAACCTGCTTTCAGCGAGCCCGGGATCTCAGAGCTGGAGTCATACATTGTTTCGATTATAGAAAACAAACAAACCAGATACCTGATTTCAGCAGCAGAGGCCTCAGAGCTGGAGCCAGAGCTAAAGCTGGCCCAGAATAAAAAAAGAAGAAGAAAAAAAGGAGCTGTTGGGAGCTTCAGTCGGGCTGAAAACAGCCCTCAGCCCCTCACCCAGACTGGCCAGGCACCCCAGTGGGGACCCCTACCCTGAAGGGTGTGTGACCAGCTGCAAACAGCCATCATCCCCTCACCCAGACTGGCCAGGCACCCCAGGGGGGACCCCCACTCTGATCCAGGACACCCTTCAGAGCAAACCAGCCAGCCCCACCCATGCACCAGGCCTCTATCCTATATAGTAAAAGGATAATATGCCTCCCAGCACCGGGATCAGCGGAGCTGAGAAGCCTCCCGGCACCAGGATCAGTGTGACAGGGGGCAGCGCCGAAACCCCCTGATCACCCTGCGGCTCTGTGTGTGACAGAGGGCGGGGCCACAACCTTCCTAGCTGCCCTGCTCTGTGACAGGGTGCGGCACCCCAACCCCCTGATCAGCCCTGCTCTGTGTGTGTCTTGGTGCGGCGCGCCAACCGCCCCCCCCCCCCACTGGCCCCACTCTGTGTGTGACAGGGTAGAGCCATAACCTCTTGCCCTGAGTGTGAGAGTGGCGGTGCCCCAACCCCCTGATCGGCCCTGCTCTGTGGGTGATACAGGGTGGCGCCCCAACCCCCTGATCTGCCCTGCTCTGTGTGTGACAGGGGGCGGTGCCCCAACTCCCCTATTGGCCCTACTCTGTAAGTGACAGGGGGGAGCTCCTCAACCCCCTGATGGGCCCTGGTCTGTGCGCGACAGGGGGGGAGCTCCCCAACCCCCTGATGAGCCCTGCTCTGTGCATGACAGGGGGAAGCTCCCCAACCCCCTGATCTGCCCTGCTCTGTGCGTGACAGGGGGTGGTGCCACAACCTCCCCATCGACCCTGCCTTGAGTGTGACAGGGGACGGTGCCCCAATCCCCAAATCGGCCCTACCCTGAGCGTGACTGAGGGTGGCATCACAACCTCCCAATCCGCCCTGCTCTGTGCATGACAGGGGGCAGCGCCACAACTCCCCAGTCAGCCCTGCTCTGAGCCCGACCAGTGGCTGTACCTAGGGATTGGGCCTGCCCTCTGCCACCTGGGATCAAGCCTAAGTCAGCAGGGCGTTACCTCCCAAGGGGTCCCAGACTGCGAGAGGGCACAGGCCAGGCTGAGGGAACCCCCCTTCCCCCCCGAGTGCACAAATTTTTGTTCACCGGGCCTCTAGTTGGTGTATACAAATGCCATAGATTTCTGGGTGTTAATATTTTTTCCTGCTACATTACCAAATTTATTTATTTAATAAAATCTTTCGATGGATTCTTTAAGGCTTTCAGTTTACAATATCATGTCATCAGTAAATAATGACAGTTTTACTTTTTCTTTCTTAATAAGGATGCCTTTTATTTCTTCTTCTTGTCTTATCACTGTGGCTAGCACTTCCAGTACTATGTAAAACAGGAGTGGTGAAGGTGGATAACCCCATCTTTTTCCTGTTCTTAGGGGAAATGATTTAGATATTTCCCATTGAGTATAATGTTGGCTGTAGGTTTTTCATATAAGGCTTTTAGTATTTTGAGGTATCATCTGTACATTCCCACTTTGCTGAGAGTGTTTGTCAAGAAAGGGTGTGGGATTTTGTCAAATGCTTTTTCTTCATCAATTGATATGACTATACGATTATTGTATCTCAATTTATGATGTATTACATTTATTGTATTGCGGATATTGTCACAACCTTTTATCCCCAGAATAAATTCCAGTTGGTTATGGTGTGTGACCTTTCTAATGTAATGCTGTATCCAATTTGCTAGAATTTTGTTGAGAATTTTAGCATCCATGTTTATCAGAGATACTGGCCTGTAATTCTCTTTCTTTGTAGTGTCTTTATCTGATTTTGGAGTTAGGGTAACGCTGGCTTCATAGGAAGGGCTTGGAAGTGTGCCTTCCTCTTGAATTTTTTGGAATAGTCTGAGGAGGGTAGGTTTTAGTTTGTCTCTGAATGTTTGATAAAACTATCCTGTAAAAACTTCTGGACCAGTGCTTTTATTTGCTGAAAGTTTTTTTTTTTATTAATTCTTCAATTTCCTTCAGAGTTATTGGCCTATTCAGAATATTTTATTCTTCTTGATTGAGTTTTGAAGATGGTATTTTTTCCTGGAATATTCCCATTTGTTCTAGTTTGTCCAGTTTGTTGGAATAGTACTTTTTTAACATTCTTTTTATTCCTGTGTGGTCAATGGTTACTTCACCTCTTTCATTTCTGATTTTGTGTATTTGGGTCCTCTCTCTTTGCTTCTTGGTGAACCTAACCAGAGGTTCATTGGTCCTGTTTATCTTTTCAATGAACAAGCTCTTGGTTTTATTGATCTTTTGAAATTTTTTTTTGGCCTCTATGTCATTTATTTCTGCTTTGATATTTATTATTTCCCTCCTTATGTTTACTCTGGGCTTTTCTTGTTGCTCTCTTTCTAAATCATTAAATTGTAGACATATATAATTTATTACCACAGTTTTTTGTTTGTTTTTTGAGGTAGGCCTGTAGTACTATCAATTTACCTCTCATGACTGCTTTCACTGTGTCACATAGATTTTGGATTGTTGTGTTTTCATGGTCATTTCTATCCAGCATAGTTTCTTTTTTTTAACATATTTTATTGATTTTTTACAGAGAGGAAGAGAGAGAGATAGAGAGTTAGAAACATCGATGAGAGAGAAACATCGATCAGCTGCCTCCTGCACATCCCCCACTGGGGAAGTGCCCACAACCCAGGTACATGCCCTTGACCGGAATCAAACCCGGGACCTTTCAGTCCGCAGGCCGATGCTCCATCCACTGAGCCAAACTGGTTTCGGCCAGCATAGTTTTTATTTCTTCTTTAATCTCTTTGGTAACCTAGTCATCTTTAATATCATGCTATTTGGCCTCCAAGTGCTCAATTTTTTATTGTTTTTGTTGTAGTTGATTTCTAATATTATGCCATTATGACTGAGATGATGGTTGATATGATTTCAATCTTCTTGAAATCGAAGAGACTTTCTAATGTGTCTACCTCTGAAAATGTCCCAATATGTGTCCCAATTTGTGGTCTATCTTTGAAAATATCCTGTGTGCACTTGAGAAGAATGTATATTCTGTAGCTTTGGGGTGAAGACGTCAATTAGTTCCAACTGATCTAGTGAGTCACTTAGGATTGCTATTTCTTTGTTGATTTTTTTGTCAGAAGATTTATCCACCGATGTTAATGGGGTATTTAAGTCCCCTACAATGACTGTATTGTTGGTGATTGCTCCCTTGATATCTTCCAGAAGTTTCCTTATGTATTTGAATGCTCCTATATTGGGTTCATATATGTTTACTATTGTTATGTCCTCTTGTTTTAACGATCCCTTCAATATTATGAATTGGCTTTACTTATGTCTTCTTATGGTCTTCACTTTGAGGTCTATTTTGTCAGATATAACTATTGCTACCTCAGTGTTTTTTTTAAAATTTCCATATGTCTGAGAAAGATTTTTCCATCCCTACACTTTCAGTCTGTGAGAGTCCCTTGTTCTGAGGTGGATCTCTTGTAAATGACATATATATTGGTCATGTTTTCTTATTTATTCAGCCACACTGTCTTTTGATTGCAGTATTTAGTTCATTTATGTTTCGGGTTAATATTGATAGGTACTTGTTTGTAGTTATTTTTATTCTTCATGCTTGTGTTTCTTCTTCCATTTCTATTTCTTCTTTTTACAACAGTTCCTTTACCTTTTCTTGCATTGCTGAACTGGTAGTGAATAATTCCTTTAGCCTTCTTTTGTCGATAAAGCTCCTGATTTCACCTTCAATTTTGAATGATAGCCTTGCTGGATAGAGTATTCTTGGATTCAGTTCTTTGCTTTTCATCACTTCGTATACTTCATTCCATTCCCTTCTGGCCTGATGTGTTTCTTTTGAGAAATAATTTGATAATCTGATGAAGGATCCTTAGTAGCTAATTCTCTGTTTCTCTCTTGCAGCCTTTAAGATTTTTCTCTTTTTCATTAATGTTTGCCATTGTAATGATGACATGTGTTCGTGTTGGTCATTTTCAGTTCATCTTTTTTGGGAGTCTCTGTGCTTGTGTGACCTTTTTCTTGCCCAAATCAGGAATGATTTCTGTCATTGTTTCTTCAAATTGGTGTTACAATTCTTGCTCCACTTCTTGTCCTTCTGGCACCTCTTTTATATGTATGTTACTTCATTTCATGTTGTCCCAAATCTCCCTTAGGCTCCCCTCCTGCTTTATGAATAATTTTTTTAATTGCTGTTCAGATTGGGCATGTTTTATGCCCTATCTTCTCACTCACTAATTTGGTCCTCAGCTTCTTCTAGTCTACTGTTGAAATCTTCTATTGTATTTTTTATTGTATATATATCATTCTTGATTTCCTTTTGATTTTTTAAATATATATTTATTGATTTCAGACAGGAAGGGAGAGGGAGAAAGAGATAGAAACATTAATGATGAGAGAGAATCATTGATTGGATGCTTCTTGAATGCCCCTACTGGGGACTGAGCCTGCAACCCAGGCATGTGCCCTTAGCTGGAATCAAACCAGGGACCCTTCTTTCCACAGGCCGACACTCTATCTACTGAGCTACACTGGCTAAGGCTCCTCTTGATTCTTACATAAGCTGTTGATTTTCTCATCCATCCTGTTTATGAACTATACTAGGGGCCCGGTGCACGAAATTAGTGCACTGGGTGTGGGGGGGGGAGTGTCCCTCAGCACAGCCTGCCCCCTCTCACATACTGGGAGCCCTCAGGCATTGACCCCCATCACCCTCCAATCGCAGGATTGGCCCCTTGCCCAGGCCTGACGCCTCAGCGAGAGGCGTAGACCCCCATCACCCTCCGATCGCCTGATCGGCCCCTTGCCCAGGCCTGACGCCTCCGCCAGAGGTGTCAGGCTTGGACAGGAGACCCCCATCTCCCCCCGATCACTGGCTCTGGCCCCCGCCCAGGCCTGAGGCCTCTGGCCCAGGAATCATGCCTGGGCAGGGGACCCCCATCTCCCTCTGATCGCTTGCTCCACCCCCCGCCCAAGCCTGATGCCTCTGACCCAGGCTTCAGGCCTGGGCAATGGGACCATCATATCCCCCCAACCCCCGGCTCAGCCCCCCGCCCAGGCCTGATGCCTCGGCCAGAGGAGTTGACCCTCATCACCCTCCGATCACCAATCACCAGATTGGCCCCTTGACCAGGCCTGAGGCCTCCAGCAGAGGTGTCAGGCCTGGGCAGGGGACCCCCAGCTCCCCGCGGTTGCAGGCTCCGCCCCTGCCCAGGCCTAATGCCTCTGGCTGAGGCGTCCGGCTCGGGCAGCGGGGACCCGCAGCTGCAGCGGCCCTGCGATCGTGTGCTCCGCTTTAGGCCCAGGCAAGGGACCCCTAGCTCCTGGGACTGCCAGCTTCGACCGTGCCCAGCTCCCATCACTGGCTCCACTCCTACTTCCTACTATCACTGGCCAGGGCGGCAAAGGCGCCTGATTCTCTGATCATGGCTGGGGGGCAGGGCAAAGGCAGCCCCAGGGCTGCCTTTGCCCTGCCCCCCAGCTCTTAGCTCCCCCCTGGGTTTCCGATCACTGTCAGTGGCAGGGGGCTTCTTCCTGCTTTCCCTTTCGCCTCCCTGCATTGTGCCTACATATGCAAATTAACCACCATCTTGTTGGCAGTTAACTGCCAATCTTAGTTGGCAGTTAACTGCCAATCATAGTTGGCAGTTAATTTGCATATAGCCCTGATTAGCCAATGAAAAGGGTATTGTCGTACGCCAATTACCATTTTTCTCTTTTATTAGTGTAGATGGCTTTTACTCTGAATTCTTTTCCTGGCATACTGCACACCTCCATTTCATTTAGTTTCTTTGCTGGTGATTACTCCTTTTCTTTCTTTCGGGCTTGTTTCTTTGTCTCTCCATTTTTGTTGTCTCCTTTTGTCCCTGGGCACCCTGTTTGGGGTGTGAGAGGTTGAAGACCCTATTAAGGCAATGCTATGGAAATCATTGGCCCAGAGTGTGGGTATTCCTTGATTCTCATGCCTTTATTGTCTCTGCTCTGAGTTGTATCCATTTCTCCCACAGATCTGGTCCCTCAGTTGTCTGATTCAGATGCTTGTGGTGGTGGGACCATGTGCAAAGTTTCTCTGGTGTGCTACTCTCTGTGAGGACCCAAAGCCCTCTGGCATGCAATTCGCTGAGTGTCCCTGGCACCCATGGCAGGGTGGCACCCTAGGTCCCTCTGGTTGTGCACTTGTAGCAGAGTCCTGTGGCCTCTGGTTGAGCACACTTTCTTTTTCTGTGTCACCCCAGTAGTGCTCTCCTTTGACCTGGTGTGAGGTGTTACAGGGGCTAGGGAGAAGTGGGTGTGGGTTTCTCTGGGTCACAAAGTCAGTGCTCCTCTATGGCCTGAGTAGGGTGTGTGCTGGGTTGCTTCTGGTTACCTCTGCAGCAAGACCCTGGGCTCTGGGTAAAGTGGTCACAGGTTGCTCTGGGTTACACAGTCCTCACTTTCTTATAACTTGAGTGAGAAGCACACTGGGTTCAATGTGGAGCATGGGTGGGTTGTCCTGGGTTGCTCAGTCATGCTCTCTTGTAGCCCAGAGTGAGGTGTGTGCTGGGTTGTTCCAGATGGCCCTGGCAGGACTGAATTGCAGTCTGGGGTGTAGCAGGTGTGGGTTGCTCTGGATCTCACCGTAAGAGTTCCCCTGTGGTCCTAGTGAGGCTTGTGCTGGGTTGCTCTGGGTTCCCCTCACTGTTCAGGGTGAAGCATGTGTGCGTTGCTCCAGGTCACCCCAGCAGATCTGTTCAGCGGGCCAGGGTGGGGCATGCACTGGGTTACTATGGGTCATCCAAGTAGCAGGTCCCAGGTCTTGGGGTGGGACAGGCACCAGGTGGCTCTGGGTGAGGCTAACAGCATGGTTCTGGGGTCCAGAGTGGGACTGGGGCAAAGGGTTCCCCTGACTTGCACTCACTGTGCTGTCTTGGAGGCAGATCCTAAAATGCTGGGTCCCAGCTCGCTGGTGAGGAGTCCTGGTGGGGGAGCCCACTCTGGTGGTGCATGTTCCCTGAAGATGTCTTTGAGCCTGCCAGCAGTACTGTAGCACTCTCCGCTGGGGCATGGTGGTGGTTCCATGTGGGTTATGGACAGCAAGTGATATTCTCTAGGTGCCCTTCTTTATTGAAAATTGTATCCTGAGCTGTGTCTAATTTGCTAATTCAGGGTGGATGTTCTCTGATTTAGTTGGTTTTCTGGGCTGGCCCTAGGAGGAGCTGCATGACATTGCTGGCTATTCAGCTGCCACTTTCTCCATCTTCTATGTGTTCTTTATATATTATGGATATTAACACCTTGTTGGAGCTGTTTGTAAATATCATCTCCTATTTGGTTGGTTGTGTTTTTATTTTTGTTTTATTTCTTTTGGTGTGCAGAAGCTTTTCAGATTGATATAGTCCCACTCATTTATTTTTGTCTTTATTTCCCCTGACTTTGGGTTCAAATTCATAAAATGTTCTATCTGACCAAGGTCCATAGTTTAGTGCCTATATTTACTTCGATGTAATTTAGTTTCAGATTTTATATTTAGTTCTTTGATCCACTTAGAGTTAACTTTTGTACATGAGAACAAACTGAAGTCTAGTTACATTATTTTGCATGTGACTTTCCTATGCCCCAGTACCATTTATTGAAGAACCTTTCTTTTCTTTATTGTACATTTTTTGCTCATTTGTCAAAATTATTTGCCCATGTATATGTGGGTTTGTGTCAGGGCTCTCAATTCTGTTCCATTGATCTCTGTTTCTGTTTTTCTGATAATACTATGCTATTTTGGTTATTGTAACTTTATAATATAATTTGAAGTTAGATAGGGTGATACATCTGTCTTCATGCTTTTTTAGCTATTCGGGTTTTTCTGTGATCCTTACAAACCTGATGTTTTTTTTTGTTTGTTTTATTTCTTCAAAAAAAGACTTTGGCATTTTGATGGGGATTACATTAAATCGTATGTTGCTTTGGGTAGTATGGCCATTTTAATTATGTTGATTCTTCATATCAATGAACTCAGAATATCTTTTATTTTCATTGTGTCTTTTTAAACATCTTTTGATAATGCTTTGTAGTTTTTAGTATATAGGTCATTCACTTCCTTTGTTAAGTTTATTTCTAGGTATTTTATTCTTTGGTTGCAATTGCTAAAGGAATTGTTTTCTTTTTTCAGTACTTTTACTGAGGTTTCATTGTTAGTATTGAAGAAAGCTGTGGATTTTTTTATAATGATTTTATTTCCTGCAAATTTACTGCATCTGTTTATTGTTTCTAACATTTTGTGGAATCTTTGTGGTCATATGCAAAAAATGGCACTTTTACTTTTTCATTCTTAATTAGAATGTCTTTTATGTCTTACTCTTGCCTGATAGTTCTCCATAGGACTTCAAGAACTATGTTGAATGGGAGTGGTGAGAGTGGGCATCCTGCTTTTATCCTGATTTTAGAGTAAAAGCTTTCATTTTTTTCACCTTTGGGTATGATATTGGCAGAGGATTTGCAATATATGGCCTTTATTATGTAGAGATGCTTTTATTCTATACCCCTTTTATTGGGTGTGTTATTCATAAATAGTTTCTATATTTTATAAAATGCTTTTTCTGCATAAATTGATAAGATCATATAATTTTTATGCATTGTTATGTTAATGTAGTTTATTAAGTTTATCGATTTGGGTATGTTGCCCCAAACTTCTGCCCCAGAAATGAACCCAAGTTGATCATTATGTATTCTTTTTAATCTATTGTATTTGATTTGTTGGTATTGTGTTTAAAATTTTTGCATCTATATTTTCAGTGATATTGGTCTGTATTTTCTTTTTTGTGTGTGTGTTATTCTTGCCAGGTTTTGGTATCAAGGTTATATTGGCCTCATTACATGTGTTAAGAAATATTAATTCTTCTATAAAGTTTTGGAAAAGTTTGAGAAAGATGTGTATCCAGTCATCTTTGCATGTTTGTTAGAATTCACTCATCAAACCATATGGTCCTGGACTTATAATTTTTGGATTTTTTTATGATTGTTTTAATTTACTCACTGTTGATTGGCCTATTTAGGTTTTCCAATTTTTCATGATTCAGTCTAGGAAAGTTATATATTTCTAGGAATTTATCCATTTCTTATAGGTTATTGAACTTGGTTCCATATAGTCTTTCATAGTATTCTAGTATGATCTGTTGTATATCTGTGATGCCTGTGGTGACTTCTCTTTCATTTTTGATTTTGCCTATATGAGTCTTTTCTCCTTTTTCCTTAGTGAGTCTAGCAGGAAGTTAGTCAATTTTACTGTTTCAAACAACCCATTCTTTGTTGTATTAATTTTCTGTATATCCTTTTTGTTCTCAATTCCATTGAATTCTCCTCTAATTTTTTATTGTTTCCTTTCTTCTACCTACTTTAAGTAGCTTTTATTCTTCTTTTACTGCTTTAAGATTTAATGATTGGCCCAGACAAAGCGTGCCTCAGTGTTTGAGCATCAACCTATAAACCAGGGGGTCACAGCTTGATTCCCAGTCTGGGCACATACCTGAGGACTTGATCCCCAAGGGAGGGGGGGCGGTGTGGGAGGCAGCCGATCAATGATTCTCTCTTACCATTGGTGTTTCTCTCTCTCTTTCTCTCTGAAATCAATAAAAATATATTTTTTAACAAAAAGATATGATGTTTGGTTATTTACTTGTGATTTCTCTTGCTTCCTGAGCTATATCTGAAATTACATAAATTTCCCTCTAATTACTGCTTTAACTGTATCCTAGAAGTTTCAATATATCTTTTGATCACACCTTTTATTTCTTCTTTGACCCAGTAATTTTTAGTAGTATACTGTTAATCTTTTCATATTTGTGGGGATTTGCTTCCTTTATTGCAGTTGATTTCTAGTTTCTAATCATTGTGGTCAGAGAATATGCTGGTTATAATTTCAATATTCTTGAATTTGTTGAGCCTAGTTTTGTGATCCTACATATGGCCTATTTTTGAGAATGTTCCATGTGCACTGGAGAATAACATATAATCTGATATTCTGAGATGAAGGCTCTGTAACTGTCAATTATGTCTATTTGGTCTAATGTGTCATTTAAGGCTGATATTTCTTTACTGACTGTCTTTTTTTTTTCTGAGTGTCTTTTTGGATGATATATCTAGAGCTGTCAATGGAGTATAAGGTCCCCAACTGTGATTGAGTTTTTGTTTGATTCTTCCTTTAATTCTGTTAGTAGCTGCTTTATAAATTGTGGTGTTCCCTGATTGGTGCATATATATTAAGAATTATTTTGACTTCTTGATATAGTATACCCTTTATCATTAAAAAAATGCCCACCTTTGTCTCTTGTTAACTTTGTTATCTTGAAATCTGTTTTGTCAGATATAAGTATGGCTACACTTGTTTTGTTTTGTTTTGTTTTGTTTTTAGATGACATTTGCTTGGAGAATCAATAGCCACCCTTTCACTTTGAGTCTATCTTTGTCTTTGCAGCTTAGTTGTATCCTGGAGGCAGCATATGGTTGGGTTTTGTTTCTTGGTGAAATCTAATACATTATTCCTGTTTATTGGTGAATTCATTCCATTTCCATTTAGAGTAATTACTGATATATGATAATTTTCTATCACCATTTTATCTTTTGTTTTCTGTTATCTCTGTGCCACCATTGGCACTTTCTCCTTCTGTTTTAGGTTATATGTCTCAGTTTTGTGTTTTTTTGTGTGTGTGGTTATTATTAGGTTCATGAAAAAAACAGTTTAATATATACAATAGTCTTTTTTTCTTTTGAGTGCATCTAATTTCCATTTTCATTGCAAATTCATAACTTTACCCCCTTTCCTTTTACAATTTTTTATCAAAAATTATTCCTGTTTATATTGTAAATTTGTTGGTGGTCTTATTTGTAGTTTTATAACCTTTTGTTCTTTGTTTCAGGTAGAATAACCCTCTTTAGTACTTCCTGAAGTGGAGGTCTTTAGGTGATAAATTCCCTCAGCTTCTGTATTTCTAGAAACATCCCTCATATTGAAAGGATAACTTTACTGGATATACTATTCTTGGCTGGTAATTTCTCACTTTCAGTAGCTTGAATATTTGATTCTATTCTCTTTTGGCTTGTAGAGTTTCTACTTAGAAGTTCATTGGTAATCTTTTTTCTGACTTCCTTCAGAATTCTTTGTCATTAATTTTTCACAGTTTTAATACAATATGTCTTGGAGAAGGCCTCTTTGGATTGCGGTAACTAGTTAAAGTATTCTGTTTTCTTCTTGGATTCAAGGATCTAGCTATTTCCATAGTTTTGGGAAGTTCTCATCAACTATTTGTTTGAACAGAATTTTCATTCCTTTCTCTCTCTTCTTCTGGTATCCCTATTACAGTTTTATTGCTCTTTCTGAATAAGGCAAATACTTCCTGTAAAGTTCTTTATTATAGACTAGAGGCCCAGTGAACAAAAATTTGTGCACTCAGGGGGGGATGCCTGGCCTGTGCCCTCTCGCATCCCTTGGGGGATGACCACCTGCTGGCTTAGGCCTGCTCCTCGGGGGATTGGGCCTAAGATGGAAATCAGACATTCCTCTGGCAGTCCGGCAGCCCTTGGGGGATGTCCACTTGCCAGCAGGGAGCAGACCTAAGCTGCAGTCAGACATCCTTAGCACTGCTCAGGAGGCAGGAAAGGCTCCCACCACCACCACTGTACTGGCAGCCATCAGCCTGGCTTGAGGCTGAGCAGAGCTCCCCCATGTGGGAGCTCACTGACCACCAGAGGGCAGCTCCTGCATTGAGCATCTGCCCCCTGGTGGTCAGTGTGTGTCATAGTGAACAGTCATTCCCAATCTTTCTGCTGTTAGGGTCAATTTGCATATTACCCTTTTACTATATAGGATAGAGGCCTGGTGCATGGGTGGGGGATGGTTGGTTTGCCCTGAAGAGTGTCCCGGTTCAGGGTGGGGGTCCCCACTGGGGTGCCTGGCCAGCCTGGGTGAGGGGCTGATGGTTGTTTGCAGGCTGGTCACACCCCCTTCAGGGTGTGGGTCCTGACTGGGGTGCCTGGCCAATCTGAGTGTGGGGCTGAGGGCCATTTTCAGGCTGGCCTGCGACAGAAGCTCCCAGCCTCTCCTTTTTTTCTTTTCTTTTTTTTATTCTGGGATTTATTTACCTTCTATAATTGAAACTTTGTTGCCGCTCCAGCTCTGAGGCCAGGGCCTGCTGAAAGAAGACATCTGGGGTTTGGTTAGCTTCTATAATTGCAAGTTTGTTGCTTTCAGAGCTGTTGCTTTTGGAGCTCAGAGCTGGGCCACGGCAGGCAGAGAACCTTGGCTTCCTCCATCACTGGAGCAAGCAAGCCTCCTGCTCGCTTCAGCTGCATGGCTGCTGGCAGCCATCTTGGTTGGGTTAATTTGCATATCCTGCTGATTTACCAATGGGAAGCGTAGCGGAGGTATGGTCAATTACAATGTTTGTCTATTATTAGATTAAATGTCTCCTTTTCCCCCATTGATCCCTTCCACCCCACTCCTTCTCCGCCCCCCAGATCTTCACCACACTATTGTCTGTGACCTTAGGTTATATATCTATGCATATAAGTTCTTTGGTTAATAACTTCCTGCTGCCTCCTCCCCCCTTTCCTCAGATTCATTAATCTGTTCCATGCTTCCATGCCTCTGGATCTATTTTGTTCATCACTTTATTTTGTTAATTAGATTCCACATATAAGTGAGTTAATATGATACTTGTCTTTCTCTGACTGGCTTATTTTGGTTAGCATAATACTCTCCAGGTCTATCCATGCTGTCATGAAAGGTAAAAGTTCCTTCTTTATTATGTTCAAGTCTCTTCTTTTCTCTGCATTATTAATAGATTTCTAACTTTGAAATTACCATCTGGCCCAATCTATTTCCTATGTTCACTAATTCATTCTTGATCAGTTATCTTTTAAAGTTTCAATCTCTTAGGTAAAATATGCATTTTGTTTGTTGATTTGTTTTCTAAGCCCATAAAATTAACTGTCTGTATTTTCTCACATCTCCTTGAGGGTTTTTAGAACAGCAATCTTGAATTCTTTGTCATTTATATCACATATTTCTATATTTTTAAGTTTGTTTTCTAGAGATTTTTAAATTTCCTTTCTGAGCTTCCTTGCTACATTGGTTACTCATGGTATTTGAAGTATTAATTCACTATCTAGACATCTATGTATGAGTGGCACTTCTCTAGGTGATTAATATAAAGAGGTCTTTATATTATTTTCCAGTAGGTGGCAATGGATCACACGTTTTAAACTGTGAAATTCCAGTAATTTCCCCCACAGCTAGAAGTTGCTTTCACTGTAGCCAGAATGTATTGGGATGGGATGGACAGGGGGAACCAGCCAGTTTCTTTGTTGTTATACCCTCACAGTTAACACCCACCTCAGACCTCTCTGGGGTCCTCCCCCCTCCACACCCCAACCTTGGAACTGAACACAAAGTGCATTCTTTGCTCAGAGATAAAAGTGTTTGTGAAGTGCCAGCTCTCAAATGTGCAGATAACGTGCTTCACAAATTTGCACCAGGGGTGAAAGGAGGTGAGCTCTGGGAGGCTACACGGTGGCAGAATTCTATGGCTTTGTTTCTCTGTCTAGAATGCCAACTGCCCCAAAACTGCAGATGCACTCTCATATTGTGTATTTGCACAGGTTTCTGAAATCAGTTGCAGCACATACAGTTCACTCCTGCAGGAATGCTCACTAAATTCCTTGGCTCCTTTGTCAGAAGGGAGCACCTGCCACACCTGATTCTTTCCCACTAGGCTGAGCCCAACCATGCGCTTCTGGCTTCAGGGCTGCATCCATGGTTCCTAACATCTCTTCTCCCTTCTTGCCTTTTTCTTTTTCTCCCACTTGCCCATGTTTAGATGTTTCAATGTGCAGATTTTTCAGGTATGCTTGTGCATTGAGCAGGGAATTCTTTGTTGAGTTACAGCTGTTCAAATTGTTGAAACTTCAAGGGAAGAGACCAAAGGGTTCTCTCATGCTGTAATTCCTCCTCCATTAGGTTTTAGTTCCTGATTATAATCCACTGTGGCTTGAGGTTCCACACTCTGTGGGCTTTTGGCTCTCCTTTCAGAGTTATTATTATTTTTTATAATGTAGTATATGTTTTCATGTGTTAGTAATTTTACCAGCCTGTTTCCTGCCTATAGAATGTTCACAGTTTAATGTCCTTCTATTATTTTTCCTCTTTCTATCCATTTCAATTGGAAGTTTTACTTCTTTTATAACATCTCAAAACTGTGTAGTTCTCTTGTGTATACTATTAGGATTTACACCATTAGACATAATAATCCTCCACAAATTTTTATGTATAATCTCATCTCTATTCCTTGCTATTACTGAGATGGCTAAGTTGTTCCAAGAGTCGCACAAACTAATCAAACAAAGGACCCTACAAATGTCCACCCTCACTCTTGGTTTTATCTCCAGAGTACACTTTCATGCCAGTGAACCAAATAATTTTAGCACCTATTGAAAGCTGGATAAGATGAGAAATTCCTAAATTATGAAGTTCTGTTTATTTTTTCTTAAATATTCTTCCCTTAATTTTATCTCTTTCCTTTTACATTTTATTATAAGCAGTAAAAAATACATAATTTCAATACTTTGCTTGAAAATCTCCTCACCTAAATATCGTTTATCACTTACAACATCTACTTTCCACATAATCCTATAACACAGTGGTTCTCAACCTTCCTAATGCTGCGACCCTTTAATACAGTTCCTCATGTTGTGGTGACCCCCAACCATAAAATTATTTTCTTTGTTATTTCATAACTGTAATTTTGCTACTGTTATGAATCCTAATGTAAATATCTGATATGCAGGATGTATTTTCATTGTTACAAATCAAACATAATTAAAGCATAGTGATTAATCACAAAATAATATGTAATTATATATGTGTTTTCCAATGGTCTTAGGCAACCCCTGTGAAAAGGTCATTCGACCCCCCAAAAGGGTCGCGACCCACAGGTTGAGAACCACTGCTATAACAGAATTGACCTGTTTCTACAACTGTAGAAAGGATGCTCTTTTCTCCAATCTCCAATAACATTTTTCACTTCCTCCTTAGCACTATTCTGATGTCTTTAATGTTTACGTATTTTCTTTTTCTTCATATATTGTTAGAATTTATTTATTTAATTTCTTTATCTTTTAAAATTGCTTCTAATTTTAATCTTTTTAATTAAATTAATTAAAGTGACATTGTTTAATAAAATTTTATAGGTTGCAAGTTTACAATTCTATGTCCGTATATTGTATTGTGTGCCCACCACCCAAAGTTAAATCCTCTTCCTTCACCACATATTTGATCCCCTTTACCTTTACTCCCCAATCTTTCCCTCTGGTAACCACCCTACTATTGTTAGTGTCTATGAGTTTTTGTTTGTTGTTTTCCTTGTTTGTTCATTTTTTGCTTTCAGTTTTTTATCCCAGATATGATTGAATCACACAGTCTTTTTACTTTTTCTCTCTGGCTTATTTTTAATTAGTAAGAATATATCATAATATCTTCATCAAATTTGAGGGTGTTTTTTCTTTAAGGATAATACTGGCTTCATAGAAGGAGCTTTGAAGTGTTCCTTCCTCTTGAATTTTTTGGAATAGTCTGAGGAAGATAGGTTTTATTTTTTCTTTGACTGTTTGATAAAACTCCCTGTGAAGCTGTCTGGTCCAGGGCTTTTGTTTGTTGAAAGTTTTTTGATTACTGATTCAATTTCCTCCATAGTTATCGGCTTATTCAGATTTTTTTATTCCTCCTGGTTGAGTTTTGGAAAGTCTTATTTTTCTAGGAATATGTCCATTTCTTCTAGGTTGACCAGTTTGTTGGAGTAGAGTCGCTCATAATATTTTTTTTTATGTTTCTTTGTGTTTCTGTGGGGTCTGTTGTTATTTTGCCTCTTTCGTTTCTGATTTTGTTTATTTGGGTCCTCTCTCTTTGCTTCTTGGTGAACCTGGCTAGAGGTCCATCAATCTTGTTTATTCTTTCAAAGAACCAGCTCTTGGTTTCATTAATCTTTTGTATTTTTTTGGGGGGGGGGGTCTCGTCATTTATTTCCACTCTGATCTTTATTATTTCCTTTCTTCTGCTCACTCTGAGCTTTTCTTGTTGCTCTCTTTATAATCCTTCAAGTTGCAGAGTTAGATGGTTTATTACCAGTTTTTCTTGTTTTTTTTTTTTTTTTTTTTTTTTTTTTTTAAGGTAGGCCTGTAATGCTATGAACTTCCCTCTCAGGACTGCTTTCACTGTGGCCCAAAGATTTTGGATTGTTGTGTTTTCATTGTTGTTTTTTTCCAGGATGTTTTCTATTTCTTCTCTGATCTCTTTGGTAACCCAATCATTATTTAATACCATGCTATTTAGCCTCCAAGTGTTTTAATTTTTGTGATTGTTTTTATTATAGTTTATTTCTAATATTATGCCATTGTGATCTGAGAAGATGCTTGATATGATTTCAATCTTCTTGAATTTGGGGAGACTTTGCCTGTGTCCCAATATGTGGTCCATCTTTGAAAATTTCCGATGTGTGCATGAAAAGAATGCATATTCTGTTGTTTTGGGGTGGAATGTTCTAAAGATGTCAATTAAGTCCATCTGGTTTAGTGAGTCATTCAGAATTGCTGTTTCTTTGGTAATTTTATGTCTAGAGGATTTATCCAGTGATGTTAATGTGGTATTAAAGTCTCCTACTAGGATTGTATTCCTGTCAATCTCATCCCTAATATCTTCCAGAAGTTTTTTTTTTTAATGTATTTCGGTGCTCCTGCATTGGGTGCATGTATGTTCACCAGAGTTACATCTTCTTGTTTTATCAATCTCTTGAGAATTATGAAGTGGCCTTCCTAATTTCTTGTTATGGCCTTCAGTTTGAGGTCTCTTTTGTCAGATATAGGTATTGCTACCCCAGCTTTTTTTCATTTCCATTTGCCTGATATGTTTTCATCCCTTCACTTTCAGTCTGTGTGAGTCCCTTGTTCTGATGTGGGTCTCCTATAAACAGCAAATATATGGGCCATGTTTTCTTATTTATTCAGTCACTCGATGTCTTTTGGTTGGAGCATTTAATCCATTTACGTTTAATGTTATTATTGATAGGTGCTTGTTTGTAGCCATTTCTGTATTTTATGACTGTGTTCTTTACTCCTTTTCTATTTCTTCTTTTTACAGCATTCCCTTTAGCATTTCTTGCATTGCTGGCTTGGTAGTGATAAATTCCCTTAGTTGTTGTTGTTTTTTTGTTGTTGTTTTTTTTTTGTGTGTGTGTGTTTTGTCTGCGTAACTCCTGATTTTTGCCTTCAATTTTGATTGATAGTCATGCTGGATATAGTATTCTTGGATCAGTCATTTGCTTTGCATCACTTTGTATACTTCATACCATTCCCTTCTAGCTTGGTGTGTTTCTGTTGAGAAATCTTCTGATAGTCTGATGGGGGATTATTTGTAGGTAACTCTCTGTCTCTCTCTTGCAGCTTTTAAGATTCTCTCTTTGTCATCAACATTTGCCATTATAATTATGACATGTCTTGGTGTAGGTCTTTTGGGATTCATTTTGCTTGGGATTCTCTGTACTTGTGTGACTTTTTTCCCCCCTACATCAGGGAAGTTTTCTGTCATTATTTCTTCAAATAAATTCTCTAATCCTTGCTGCTCTTCTTGTCCTTCTGGCACCCCTATTATATGTATGTTACTTCGTTTCATGTTGTCCCAAAGCTCCCTTAGGCTCTCGTCCTGCTTTTTAATTTTTTTCTCTAGTTGGTGTTCATATTGGGCTTGTTTCTCTACCTTATGATCTAACTCATTAATTTGGTCCTCTGCTTCTTCTAGTCTACTGTTGAAACCTTCCATAGTGTTTTTGAGTGTAGCTATATCACTTTTGATTTCTTCCTGATTTTTACATAGGTTACCAATTTTCTCATCCATCCTGTTTATGAACTGTATGACCATTACTCTGAATTCCTTTTCTTTTGTATTGCATACCTCTGTTTCACTTATTTCCTTTCTTAGTTATTCCTATTTTTCTTTCTTCTGAGGATTTTTTCATTTTCTCCCCATTCTAACTATCACCAGGAGGTCCCAATGCTGAATTGTGGGGGCCTGAGCCATGTGCAATGGGAGCATTGTGCCACCCGAGTGTCACTGAAGAGCTCCAACACCAAGACGTGTGGCCGCCATGAGTCAGTGGGAGCCATGCATGCCAAGAATCAGAGTCACCAGCGCTCAGTGTGGCCTCATGTGCACACCTATAATCAGTGACCTTGCATGTGCCACTCTGAAAAAAAGTCTCTGCGATGTGCGCTGAAAATCAGAGTCCCCTAGCATGAGCGAGGAGTCAGAGTGCCCATGTGCACATGCTGAGAATCAAGTATAGGAGTCTCTGTCACTTGGTGTGGCCTCTCGCTGAGAATCAGGGTCCCTGTGTGCACATATGTTAAGAATTTGAGTCACTGGCGCTTAGTGTGTGTGCACTGAGAATCAGGGATCCCATGCACATGCAGTGAGAAACAGAGTCCTTGCATGTGCGTGCTGAGAGTCAAGTCACTGGTGCTCAGTGCTGCCTCTCGTGTGGAGAGTCAGGGTCCCTGGTCTGCTTGGGGAGCTTGGTTGCACAGCCGCCCTGTGTAGGTGGGAGGCCCACTCCTGTGCCGTGGTAAACAGACTCCCATGTGCACACGCCCAGAGTCAAAGTCAGGTAGCTCACCAGTCCTGTGTCGGTGGGAGGCCCACTCTTGTGCTGCAGGAAACAGACACCTGTGTGCACGCGCCCAGAGTCAAAGTTAAGTTGTATAGCCACCCTGTGTCAGCAGGAGGCCTGCTAGTACAGTTCCTATGCCGCTGCAGCAGGCCATAGGGGAGGGAGTTGGGCTCTGTGACTCACAGAAGTCTTGGTGTTCATGGGTCTGCAGCTGTGGTCACAGGTCTTTGTCCTGAGTGGCTGTAGGGTCCCAGTTTGTGTCTGAGACCAGATTGGAGGTGGTGAGGCTAGAATCCTAGTCACAAGCAGTTCTGTTCTCAAGATGGCGTGGTTTCTGTGCCCGTGCTTACCACCCTGGAGTGTTTGTGGTGGCAGCGGGTCTTTGCAAACTAAGACAGCCCCCCAGAAGACCTGCAGGATCTGTTCCTAGCTCACACACACACACACACACACACACACACACACACACACACACACACCACATCCACACACTCCTCTATCATTCCCTCACTCTCTCACACATTCTCCCTCCCTGCCTTCTTGCCAGTCACCATCTTGAAGTCAATTCTTTTTGCCCATTTTTAATAGGATTGTTTGTCTTGCTGGTGCTGAGTTGTATAAGTTGTTTATATGATTTAGAAATTAACCTCATATCAGATGTATCATTTATAAATACATTCTCCCATACAGTGGGTTCCATTTTCATTTTGTTGATGAATTCATTTGCTGTGCAGAAGTTTTTCAGTTTGATGTAGTTCCATTTGTTTATATTTTCCTTTAATTTCCTTGCCCTAGGAGAAATATCAGTAAAAAATATTACTACACAAATGTGAGAGATTTTATTGTCTATGTTTTTTTCTAGGGCTTTTATGGTTTTGCGACTAACATTTAAATCATGTAATGATTTTGCATTTATTCTTGTGCATAGTATAATTTGCTTGTCTAGTTTTAGTTTTTTGCGTGCACCTATCTAACTTTCCCAACACCGTTTATTGAATAGACTCTTTTTTACTTCATTGTACTTTTTTGCACACTTTGTCAAATATTAATTGACCAGATGGATGTCAGTTGATTTCTGGGCCCTCTGTTCTGTTTCATTGATTTACTTGCCTTTTCTAGTGCCAGTATCATGATGTTTTAATTACGGTAGCTTTCTAATATAGTTTCATATCCGATATTGTGATCTCTCTAACTTTGTTCTTCTTCCTCAGGATTGCTGACGCTAATTGTGGTCTATTTTGGTTCCATTTAAATTTTTAGAGTATTTGATCTGTACAAAATGCCATAGGAATCATGTTGAGTTTATAGTTGGCTTTGGGTTGTATGGACATTTTAATGTCGTCATCCAATCCATGCACATGGAATATGCTTCCACTTATTTGTGTCTTCCTCAGATACTTTCTCTAATGTTCTATAGTTTTCTGAGTACATGTCTTTTACCTCCTTGGTTAACTTTATTCTTGGGTAACTTATTTTTTGTTGGTTGCAATAATAAATGGGATTGTTTCCTTAGTTGCTCTTTCTGATAGTTCATTATTGGTATATAAAAATGCCTTAAATTTCTGGATATTAACTTTGTATCCTGCTACTTTTCCAAATTCATTTATCAGATTTAGGTGTTTATTTTTTTTTATTTGTGTGTGTGTGTGTGTGTGTGTGTGTGTGTGTGTGTGTGTAGTCATTAGGGTTTTCTATGTACAATATTAAGTCATCTGTGAATAATGACATTTTTACTTCTTCCAATTAATATGGATGCCTATTATTTCTTCTAATCAGATCATTGTGGTTAGGACTTCAGTTACTATGTTGAATAAGAGTGGTGAAAGCAGACATTCCTGTCTTGTTCCTAATCTTTAGGGAAACAATTTTAGTTTTTGCCCATTGAGTATGATATTGGCTGTAGGTTTTTCGTGTATTTCCTGTAATATGTCGAGGTATCACAACTCAATTCCCACTTTACTGAGAGTTTTTATCATAAATAGGTGCTATATTTTTCTTTCTTAAAATATTTTTCCCTTTATTGAATAAGATATTACAAATGTGACCTTATCCCCCCACCAATGTCCCCTCATCGGCCCAATCCTGCCCTCACCCTCACTCCCTGTTGTCCACATCCATCACTTATGCTTATATGCATGCATACAAGTCCTTTGGTTGATCTTACCCCCTTACCCCCACCCTCCCCTGCCTTCCCTCTGAGTTTTGAGTATCTGATCGATGCTTCTCTGTCTCTACATCTGCTTTTGTTCATCGGTTTGTGTTGTTCATTATAATCCACAAATGAGTGAGAGCACGTGATATTTATCTTTCTCTGACTGACTTATTTCACTTAGCATAATTCTCTCCAGCTCCATCCATGCTATTGTAAATGGTAGGGGTTCCTTCCTTTTTAAAGCTGCATAGTATTCCATTGTGTAGATGTGCCAAAGTTTTTTAATCCACTCATCTGCTGATGGGCACTTAAGCTGATTCCAAATCTTAGCTATTGTAAATTGAGCTGCTATGAACATAGGGGTGCATATATCCTTTCTGATTGGTGTTTCTGATTTCTTGGGATATATTCCAAGAAGTGGGATCACTGGGTCAAATGGGAGTTCCATTTTTAGTTTTTTGAGGAAACTCCATACTGTTCTCCACAGTGGCTGCACCAGTTTGCATTCCCACCAGCAGTGAATGAGGGTTGCTTTTTCTTCGCATCCTCACCAACATTTGTCATTTGTTGATTTGTTGATGATAGCCATTCTGACATGTGTGAGATGGTACCTCATTGTCATTTTGATTTGCATCTCTCAGATGATTAGTGACTTTGAGCATGTTTTCATATGTCTCTCAGCCTTATGTATGTCCTCTTTCAAAAAATGTCTATTTAGGTCCATTGCCCGTTTTTTATTGGGTTATTTATCTTCCTTTTGCTAAGTTGTATGAGTTCCTTATAAATGTTGGAGATTAAACCTTCAACGGAGATATCATTGGCAAATATGTACTTCCATGCAGTGTCGAACAGGAGTGGTGAAAGTGGGCATCCCTGTCTGGTTCCTGTTCTTAAGAGAAATGGTTTTCGTTTTTGCCCATTGAGTATGATGTTGGCTGTAGGTTTGTCATATAAGGCTTTTACTATGTTGAGGTATGTTCCCTCTATTACCACTTTGCTGAGCGTTTTTATCAGAAAAGAGTGTTGGACTTTGTCAAACACCTTTTCTACATTAATTTATATAATTATGTGATTTTGGTCTCTTTGTTTATGTGATATATCACATTTATTGATTTGCAGATATTGTACCAGCCTTGCATTCCTGGAATAAATCCCACTTGATCATGGTGTATGATCTTTCTAATGTAATGCTGGATCCGGTTTGCTAGAATTTTGTTGAGGATTTTAGCATCTATGTTCATCAGGGATATTGGCCTGTAATTCTCTTTCTTTTTGGTGTCTTTATCTGGTTTTTGGATTAGGATAATGCTGGCTTCATAGAAAGAGCTTGGAAGTGTACCTTCCTCTTGAAATTGTTGGAATAGTCTGAGAAGGATTGGCTTTAGTTCTTCCTTGAATGTTCGGTAAAACTCCCCTGTGAAGCCATCTGGTCCACGGCTTTTGTTTGTTGGAAACTTTTTGATTACTGTTTCAATTTAATCAGTAGTGATTGGCTTATTCAGGTTTTTTTATTCTTCCTGATTGAGTTTTGGAAGCTTGTATTTTTCTAGGAATGTGTCCATTTCGTCGAGGTTGTCCATTTTGTTGGAGTAGAGTTGTTCATAGTATTTTTTGATGATCCTTTGTATATCAGTAGGATCAGTTGTTACTTCACCTCTTTCATATCTGATTTTGTTTATTTGGGTCCTCTCTGTTTCTTGGTGAACCTGGTGAGAGGTTCATCAATCTTGTTAATCCTTTCAAAGAACCAGCTCTTGGTTTCATTGATTTTTTGCATTGTTTTATTGCTCTCTTTCTAACTCTGAGTTGTAGGTTTAGATCATTTATTACCAGTTTTTCTTGTTTTTTGAAGTAGGCCTGTAGATCTACGAACTTCCCTCCTAGGACTGCTTTCATTGTGTCCCATAGATTTTGGATTGTTGTGCTTTCATTGTCATTTGTTTCCAGGATGTTTTTATTTCTTCTTTGATCTCTCTAGTAACCCAGTCATTGCTCAATAGCATGCTATTTAGCCTCCAAGTGTTTGATTATTTTTCATTGTTTTTATTGGAGTTAATTTCTACTTTCATGCCATTATGATCTGAGAAGATGTTTTTTATGATTGCTATCCTCTTGAATTTGAAGAGACTTTCCCTGTGTCCTAATATATGGCCTATCTTTGAAAATGTCCCATGTGCACTGGAGAAGAATGTATATTCTGTAGCTTTGGGGTGAAATGTTCTGAATATGTCAATTAAGTCCATCTGATCTAGTGAGTCATTTAGGATTGCTATTTCTTTGATGATTTTTTGTTTAGAACATTTATCCAGTGGTGTCAGTGGAGTATTAAAGTCCCCTACTATGACTGTATTGCTATTGATCTCTCCCTTGATATCTTCCAGAGGTTGTTTTATGTATTTGGGTGCTCCTGTATTGGGTGAATATATCTTTACCAGAGTTATATCTTCTTGTTGAATTGCTCCCTTTAGTATTATGTTGTGGCCTTCCTTATCTTTTGTTATGGCCTTTACTTTAAGGTCTATTTTGTCAGATATAAGTATTGCAACCCCAGCTTTTTTCTCATTTCCGTGTGCCTGAAAAATTCTTTTTCCATCCCTTCACTCTCAGTCTGTTTGAATCCTTTGTTCTCAGGTGGGTCTCTTGCGACAGCAAATATATGGTTCATGTTTTCTTATCCATTCAGCTACCTTGTGTCTTTTGATTGGAGCATTTAATCCATTTACATTTAATGCTATTATTGAAAAGTACTTTTTTGTGGTCATTTTTATTATTAATGTTTGTGTTTCTTCTTGTCTTTCTGCTTCTTCGTTTTACAGAAGTCCCTTTAGCATTTCTTTCATTGCTGGATTGGTGGTAATAAACTCTCTTAGCCCTTTTTTGTCCAAAAAGCTCCTGATTCCACCTTCAATTTTGAAAGATAGCCATGCTGGGTATAGTATTCTTGGATTCATTCCCTTGCTTTGCATCACTTTGTATATTTCATTCCATTACCATCTTGCCTGGTGTGCTTCTGTTGAGAAGTCAGCTGATATTCTGATATTCTTGTACGTAACTTTCTGTCTCTCTCTGGCAGCCTTTGTCAGAGAGATTAAGATTCTTCCTTTGTCATTGGTGTTTGCCAATTTAATTATGATGTGTCTTGGTGTTGGTCTTTGCGGTTCATCTTGTTTGGCACTCTATGTGCTTCTTGGACTTGTGTAGTTTTTTTCCTGCCAGTATCAGGGAAGTTTTCTGTCATTATTTCTTCAAACAGGTTTTCTATTCCTTGCTTCTCCTCCTCTCCTTCTGGTACCCCTATTAAGCAAATATTGTTTCCTTTGCGTTGTCCCTTGCTTTTTAAGTTTTTTTTTCCAGTTGCTCCTGTGTTTGTGTGTTTTTTCCTACCTTGTCTTCTAATTCGCTGATGCGGTCCTCAGCCTCTTCTAGTCTGCTGTTTAAGCCTTCCATTGTGTTCTTTATTGCAGCTATGTAGTTCTTCATTCCCTCTTGGTTCCTTTTCATGTTGGTGACATTCTCATTCAGCTCCTTATAATTATCATTGAGTTGCTTGTATTTGTCATCCAGCCATTTGAGCATCCTTATAACCATTACTCTGAATTCTTTCTCTGATAAGTTAGTAGCCTCAATTTCACTTAAGTCCCTTTCTGGTGATTCCTATTTTTCTTTCCTTTGTGGATTGCTTTTTTGTCTTCCCATGTTTTGCTGTAATGTTTTAATTGTAGTTCCATTTGCTTTGCTACCCAGTTTCTTTAGGGAATGGTGCTACTGCTGTGACCTCTCAGGTCTCCTGGGCTTGGTAGTCTAGTGTAGCTCCCTATTTGAGCTATTTGGGTTTTCTTGATGTAGGCCTGCGAGCTGGAAAGGCACAACTGTGGTATCTAGAAGTCAGCAGCTGTGGAGGGGGTGTTCCAATTTTTGCTGTCTTATGCTCTTGGTTGAAATCACGCGTGCCCATTGGGGACTCACAGTGGCACCCAGGAGTCGTCTTTGGGGTGGTGGGGCTCAGGAAACCTGCATTCTGGCAAAGCGTGACTGTGGTGTCAAGAGTTCTGTAGTTGTGGGGTGGGCAGACTCAGCTGTTGCTGCTGCCTCCATGATTGGATACACGGGATCTCAGTGGCAGCTCACAAGGCACCTGTGGTGTGTTTGCCAGCACAGTGTACTTACACACTCTGAAGGGCCCTGGCACTGAAGCCACTGGATTGCAGTGTCTGTGGGCAGGTGTCCCAGAAGAGAGAATTCAGCGTTTCTGCAGCCCAGAAGTGCACCTCTGTTTGTTTAAGTGTGTGACCAGCAGGGCTTGCAGGGGAGCCCCAGGGCTGCCTGTGGAGCGGTGGTCTTGGGAGACCTGCAGGCTGGAAAAGCATGCAACTGTAGTGTCCAGAGTTCTGCAGCTGTGGGGTGGGGAAACTCAGTTTTTGCTGATGCACCTGTGGTGGATAGGCTGGTGTTCCCAGTGGCAGCAAACAGGAGCACCTGCTGTGAGTTTGCTAGTGCAGGTGCACTGAAGCAATCTGAAGGGCCCTTTCAAGCTTAATGGAGGTGTCTTTGGGCCGGTATCCAGGATGGGTGAATTCAGAATTTCTACTGCCCAGGGGAGTGCGTCCCTATGAGTCCAAGATCGGACCCAGCAGAGGCTCCCTGCGGCTTTCCAAAGTGCCCTGTGGATAGATGGGCTCAGGGGGAGTGAGCAACTGTGGCAGTCTAGTTTGCCAATGCTGAGCTCTGAGGCACTCTGAAGGGCCCTTGCGCTGAAGGGCCCTGGCGCTGAAATTGCGCAGCTGGGTATTTGTGGGCAGTTATTCAGGTAGAAGGGATTCAGAATTTCTACTGGGGGGCAGTGCGCCTGTGTCTGTACAAAATCACACCCAGCTGAGGCTCACAGTGACTCCTAAGAGAAGTCTATGGAGTCGTGTGCCTAGGAGACCTGCATGCTGGAGAGGGGCAAATGCGATGTTGGAGGTCATCTGCTGAGGTGGGGGAGGCTGCACTTACTGCTGCTGGGGGGCGCAGTGCTCCTTTGGTGGTGGAGATCCCAGGGTCTGCGAGTCTGTGGGTCTGGCTACAGGATTTTGGCTGGAGTTGCTGCTGGGTCACGGGCGGGCAGTATCCCAGGCCTGTCTGGGTGGTGGTGCTGATGAGTTCCTAGAAGAGGCCACTCTCCCCTTTAAGATGGTGTGGGCTCTGTGCCCGAGTCCCACAGTCTGGGGAGTGACGCAGCGGTGGTAGTCTCTCCCTGTCCCAGAGAGCCTGGTCTGCCAGCCTCTGCTGCTTCTGCCAGATTTAACTGTCCCTCACTCACTCACACACACACCACACACATCCACTCACTCTTCTTTCATCCCTACACTCACTCACTTCCTATCCCTCACCTCCCTCCTGCCAGCCACCATTTTTTTTCTTCTACACTGGGAGCTATATTTTTCAAATGCCTTTTTCTGAATCAATTGATAGCATCATGTGATTTTTATATTTCGTTTAGCTTATGTGATGTATCACATTTATTGATTTGTGAATATTGTACCAAACTTGCATCACTGGAATAAATCTCACTTGGTCATTGTGTATGATCTTTTTAATGGTATTGCTGGATCATATTTGTAATATTTTTTGAAGTTCTTAGCATCTACATTTATTAGTGTTATTTGCCTGTAGTTTTGTTTCCTTGTAATGTATTTATCTGATTTTGGAATTAGGATAATGCTGGCCTCATAAAAAGAACATGAAAGTTGGCTTTCTTCTAGAATTTTTTGGAATAGCTTGAGAAGAATAGGTGGTAGTTCTTTGAATATTTTGTAAAAATTTTCCATCTGATTCAGTTCTTTTGTTTGTGAGGGCTTCTTCTTCTTCTCCTTCTCCTCCTCCTCCTCCTCCTCCTCCTCCTCCTCCTCCTCCTCCTCCTCCTCCTCCTCCTCCTCCTCCTCCTCCTCCTCCTCCTCCTCCTTCTTCTTCTTCTTCTTCTTCTTCTTCTTCTTCTTCTTCTTCTTCTTTTACTACTGCTTCAATTTCATTTGTTGTTATTGGTCTATTCAGTTTTCTGATTCTTCCTGATTCAGTTTGTATGTTTCTAGTAATCTTTCCATTTTGCCCAGGTTGTCCAATTTGTTGGCATATGGTTGTTCATAGCATTTTCTTATAATCCTTTCTCTTTTTCTGGTGTTAGTTGTTACTTCACTGAGTTCATTTCTGATTTTATTTACTTGGGTCCTCTCTCTTTGTTTCTTGATGAGTCTGGATAAAGTTTTTTCAATTAATTTATCCTTTCAAAGAAACCACTCTCTGTTTAATTGCTCTTTTGTATAGTCTCCATGGCAGTTATTTCCACTCTCATCTTTATTATTTTCTTCTTTCTATTTACTGTGGGCTATTTTATTTTGTCATTCTTTTTCTAGATCATGCAGGTGTAGGGTTAGCTTGTTTATTTGAGATTCTTCATGCTTCTATAGGTAGGACCATAACACTATTAACATTATTTTCAAGACTGCTTTTGCTGTGTCCCATAAATTTTGGATTTTTGTATGTGCATTATCATTTGTATCAGGTATTTTTTTTATTTCTTCTTTGATCTCAGTGTTAATCCATTCATTTTTAAGTTACATGCCATTTCCCTTCATGTGTTTGAATGTATTTTAGGTATTTTATTGTAGTTCCTTTCTAGTTCCATGCCATTGTGATCTGAGAAACTGCTTTATATGATTTCAATATTGAATAAGCTAAGACTTATATTGTCTCCTAACATCTTGTATATTTTTTAGAATCTTCCATCTGAACTTGCAAATAATGTATATTTTGCTGTATATATGTATAAGCATATATATGTGTGTGTATACATATATATACTAGAAGCCTGATGCACGAAATTTGTGCAAGGGACTCAGCCCTGGCAGATGCGGCAGCTGCCCTCGGCCCTCACAGCCTCGACTTCATCAAGAAGGTCATCTGGAAGGATGTGTGGATGGTCTTTCGACTGCCCGGTCTAATTAGCATATTTTGCTTTTATTATTATACACACATATATACATATATATTCACATTTATATATATATATATATATATATATATATATATATATATATATATATACACATATATATACTAGAGGCCCGGTGCACAAAAATTTGTGCACTCGGGGGAGAGGGGGGTCCCTCAGCTCAGCCTGTGCCCTCTCACAGTCTGGGACCCCTCGAGAGATAATGACATGCTGGCTTAGGCCTGCTCCCGGGTGGCAGAGGGCAGGCCCAATCCCTAGGTGCAGCCCCTGGTCGGGCGCAGAGCAGGGCCGATTGGGGAGTTGGGGCACCACCCCATCATGCACAGAGCAGGGCAGATTGGGAGGTTGTGATGCCACCCTCAGTCACGCTCAGGGTAGGGCCAATTGGGGGGTTGGGGCACCGTCCCCTGTCACACTCAAGGCAGGGTCAATGGGGAGGTTGCGGCGCCACCCCCTGTCACGCACAGAGCAGGGCAGATCAGGGGGTTGGGGCACTGCCCCCATCACACACAGAGCAGGGCCCATCAGAGGGTTGGGGCACCACCCTCTATCACGCACAGAGCAGGGCCAATCAGGGGGTTGGGGCACCGCCACTCTCACATTCAGGGCAGGGCCGATGGGGAGGTTACGGCTCTACCACATCATACACAGAGCAGGGCCCGTGGGGGGGGGGGTTGGGGAGCACCCCCTATCAGGAACAGAGCAGGGCTGCTCAGGGGGTTGGGGCCCCACTCCCTGTCACACACAGAGCCGCAGGGCGATCAGGGGGTTTGGGCGCTGCCCCCTGTCATGCTGATCCCAGTGCCGGGAGGCATATTACCCTTTTACTATATAGGGTAGAGGCCTGGTGCATGGGTGGGGCTGGCTGGTTTGCCCTGAAGGGTGTCCTGGATCAGGGTGGGGGTCCCCACTGGGGTGCCTGGCCAGTCTGGGTGAGGGGCTGAGGGCTGTTTTCAGGCTGGGAGTGACTGAAGTTCCCAACTGCTCCTTTTTTTCTTTTTTTTCTTTTTATTCTGGGCCAGCTTTACCTTGAGGCTTGGCTCCAGCTCTTAGGCCTCCGCTCCTGAAAGTAGGTTTCTGGCCTTTGCTTACAATGTTGCGAATCTGCTGGCTGAAGTCCGGCGGTATTTGTTACAATGTTTCTTAAACTGCCCGCTCAGAGGCCTGCAGCCACAGGCGGGGAACATTGGTTTCCTCCAATTATCCTCCGTCACTGAGGCAAGCAAGCCTCATGTTAGTTTCAAGCTGCCTGGCTGCTGGCTGCCATCTTGGCTGACAGTTAATTTGCATATCTCGCTGATTAGCCAATGAAAAGGGTAGCGGTCGTACACCAATTACCAGGTTTCTCTTTTATTTGTATATATATATATATATATATATATATATATATATATATATATATTCTCTTATATTGGGTGCATATATGTTTATCAAGATTGTGTCCTCCTGTTGGATCAATAACTTTAGTATTATATAGTGACCTTCTTTGTATTGCTACCCAAGCTTTTATTTCATTTCCATTTGCTTGGAATATTATTTCAAATCCTTTACTTGCAGCTTGTGTGAATCTTGTTCTGAGGTGGGTCTCTTGTAGGAAGCATATATATCTGTCATGTTTTCTTATTTATTCTGCTTCCACTATATCTTTTGATTGGAGTATTTAATCCATTTACATTTATGGTTATTATTGACTAGAGGCCCAGTGCACAAAATTCATGCACAGGTAGGATCCCTAAGCCTGGCTGGCAATCAGGGTCAATCGGGGCCTTTCTTCCCTTAGCTGCGTGTTACTGGCTGGGGCCTTCCTTTAGTCTGTGGGCGCTGCCCCCTCGTGGTCAGCACATGTCATAGTGAGTGATCGAACCCCGGTCTCCCAGTCAAACTCCCAAGGGTACACTTTGCATATTAGCCTTTTATATATATAGACTGGAGGCCCAGTGCACTGGGGTGGGGGTCCCTCAGCCTGGCCTGCACCCTGTCACAATCCTGAGAGGTCTTGGGTTGCAAGAGGGATGTCCGACTGCCAGTTTATGCCCAATCCCTGCAGTCGGACATCTAGCAGTCGGGCATCGCTCTCACAATCCGGGAATCTTCGCTCCTAACCACCTGCCTGCTTGCTACTAACCCCCCTCCTGCTTGGTCCTTACCGCCTGCTTGCTCACTCCTTACTGTTCAGCTCACTGCATATATATATACATATATATATACTCGAGGCCCGGTGCACAAAAATTTGAGGGGGGGGGGGGTCCCTCAGCCCGGCCTGTGCCCTCTCGCAGTCTGGGACCCCTCGGGAGATAACGACCTGCTGGCTTAGGCCTGTTCCCGGTGGCAGAGGGCAGGCCCAATCCCTAGGTGCAGCCCCTGGTCGGGCGCAGAGCAGGGCCGATTGGGGAGTTGGGGCACCACCCCATCATGCACAGAGCAGGGCAGATTGGGAGGTTGTGATGCCACCCTCAGTCACGCTCAGGGTAGGGCCAATTGGGGGGTTGGGGCACCGTCCCCTGTCACACTCAAGGCAGGGTCAATGGGGAGGTTGCGGCGCCACCCCCTGTCACGCACAGAGCAGGGCAGATCAGGGGGTTGGGGCACTGCCCCCATCACACACAGAGCAGGGCCCATCAGAGGGTTGGGGCACCACCCTCTATCACGCACAGAGCAGGGCCAATCAGGGGGTTGGGGCACCGCCACTCTCACATTCAGGGCAGGGCCGATGGGGAGGTTACGGCTCTACCACATCATACACAGAGCAGGGCCCGTGGGGGGGGGGGGGTTGGGGAGCACCCCCTATCAGGAACAGAGCAGGGCTGCTCAGGGGGTTGGGGCCCCACTCCCTGTCACACACAGAGCCGCAGGGCGATCAGGGGGTTTGGGCGCTGCCCCCTGTCATGCTGATCCCAGTGCCGGGAGGCATATTACCCTTTTACTATATAGGGTAGAGGCCTGGTGCATGGGTGGGGCTGGCTGGTTTGCCCTGAAGGGTGTCCTGGATCAGGGTGGGGGTCCCCACTGGGGTGCCTGGCCAGTCTGGGTGAGGGGCTGAGGGCTGTTTTCAGGCTGGGAGTGACTGAAGTTCCCAACTGCTCCTTTTTTTCTTTTTTTTCTTTTTATTCTGGGCCAGCTTTACCTTGAGGCTTGGCTCCAGCTCTTAGGCCTCCGCTCCTGAAAGTAGGTTTCTGGCCTTTGCTTACAATGTTGCGAATCTGCTGGCTGAAGTCCGGCGGTATTTGTTACAATGTTTCTTAAACTGCCCGCTCAGAGGCCTGCAGCCACAGGCGGGGAACATTGGTTTCCTCCAATTATCCTCCGTCACTGAGGCAAGCAAGCCTCATGTTAGTTTCAAGCTGCCTGGCTGCTGGCTGCCATCTTGGCTGACAGTTAATTTGCATATCTCGCTGATTAGCCAATGAAAAGGGTAGCGGTCGTACACCAATTACCAGGTTTCTCTTTTATTTGTATATATATATATATATATATATATATATATATATATATATATATATTCTCTTATATTGGGTGCATATATGTTTATCAAGATTGTGTCCTCCTGTTGGATCAATAACTTTAGTATTATATAGTGACCTTCTTTGTATTGCTACCCAAGCTTTTATTTCATTTCCATTTGCTTGGAATATTATTTCAAATCCTTTACTTGCAGCTTGTGTGAATCTTGTTCTGAGGTGGGTCTCTTGTAGGAAGCATATATATCTGTCATGTTTTCTTATTTATTCTGCTTCCACTATATCTTTTGATTGGAGTATTTAATCCATTTACATTTATGGTTATTATTGACTAGAGGCCCAGTGCACAAAATTCATGCACAGGTAGGATCCCTAAGCCTGGCTGGCAATCAGGGTCAATCGGGGCCTTTCTTCCCTTAGCTGCGTGTTACTGGCTGGGGCCTTCCTTTAGTCTGTGGGCGCTGCCCCCTCGTGGTCAGCACATGTCATAGTGAGTGATCGAACCCCGGTCTCCCAGTCAAACTCCCAAGGGTACACTTTGCATATTAGCCTTTTATATATATAGACTGGAGGCCCAGTGCACTGGGGTGGGGGTCCCTCAGCCTGGCCTGCACCCTGTCACAATCCTGAGAGGTCTTGGGTTGCAAGAGGGATGTCCGACTGCCAGTTTATGCCCAATCCCTGCAGTCGGACATCTAGCAGTCGGGCATCGCTCTCACAATCCGGGAATCTTCGCTCCTAACCACCTGCCTGCTTGCTACTAACCCCCCTCCTGCTTGGTCCTTACCGCCTGCTTGCTCACTCCTTACTGTTCAGCTCACTGCATATATATATACATATATATATACTCGAGGCCCGGTGCACAAAAATTTGAGGGGGGGGGGTCCCTCAGCCCGGCCTGTGCCCTCTCGCAGTCTGGGACCCCTCGGGAGATAACGACCTGCTGGCTTAGGCCTGTTCCCGGTGGCAGAGGGCAGGCCCAATCCCTAGGTGCAGCCCCTGGTCGGGCGCAGAGCAGGGCCGATTGGGGAGTTGGGGTGCCGCACCCAGTCACACACAGACCTGCAGGGCGATCAGGGGGTTGGGGAGCTACCCCCTATCAGGCACAGAGAAGGACTCATCACGGGGTTGGGGCACCTTCCCCTGTCACGAACAGAGCAGGGCGGATAGGGAGGTTGTGGCTCCGCCCCCTGTCACACACAGAGCCACTGGGCGATCAGGGGGTTTGGGTGCTGCCCCCTGTCACGCTGATCCTGGTGCTGGGAGCCATATTACCCTTTTACTATATAGGATAGAGGCCTGGGTCATGGGTGGGTGCCGGCTGGTTTGCCCTGAAGGGTGTCCTGGATCAGGGTGGGGGTCCTCACTGGGGTGCCGGGCCAGCCTGGATGAGGGGATGATGGCTGTTTGCAGCTGGTCACACAGCCTTCAGGGTGGGGTTCTCCACTGGGGTGCCTGGCCAGTCTGGGTGAGGGGCTGAGGGCCGTTTTCAGGCTGGCGGGTGACTGAAGCCCCCAACTGCTCCTTTTTTTCTTTTTTTTTATTCTGGGCCAGCTTTAGCTCTGGCTCCAGCTCTGAGGCCTCTGCTGCTGAAAGCAGGTATCTGGTTTGTTTGTGTTCTATAATTGAAACACTGTATCAACTCCAGCTCTGAGATCCCGGGCCAGCTGCAATCAGGTTTCTGGGGTTTTGTTTAGCTTCTATATTTGTAACAATGTTTCAAACTGCAAGCTCAGAGGCCGGCAAGGCAGGCGGGGAACATTGGTTTCCTCTGTCACTGAAGAAAGGAAGCCTCATGCTAGCTTCAAGCTGTCTGGCTGCCAGCCGCCATCTTGGCTGGCAGTTAATTTGCATATCTTGCTGATTAACCATGTTTCTTTTTTATTAGATAGGATATATATCTAATATATATATATTGCTGTGGAAAAAGTCCTAAATTGACATTTTTTTTCTTTTATAACTTTAAAAATATTATTCCATTATCTTCTGGCATCTATCACTCATTTTCTTCCTTATGTCAAGATATAGTTTTGGGTCATGTACCAAAAATATTCACAGAATAATTTATAAAATTTAAAAACCTAATATGTTTTAAAGAACGAAAACTATTTGGAGGTTTAATTACATTTGATCTTCTAATTACCTGATGCAAAGTCCACATCTATGTAAAACAATCGTGCCATAAAATATGGCAAAATCATCCCTTTTCTCTCTATTCCTTGTTTATTTTTTCTAGTGTTCTCCAAATTCAGGTACATGTGAAATTAATCCATTGAAGTGTGTTGAATAAAATACTACAATTTCGATTTATGTTTTATTTCATCTTTAAAATTTGTCTATCTTAATGTATGATTTATATAAACTATATTATTATAGTAGAATATAAATTATACATGAATTGTACTCAAAAGAAAGTGTTGAAAACACTACTTTACACTGTAGAAAGTAAGTGAAAAATAAATGTCAGTGCAATGTCTTTTTCCAAGAATATGAAAGCATTGATTAGTTAGCATGCCAGACTTCCAAACTTAAATTCCCAGGATCACAGTCTATAATATCTTCTAGCTACACTATTGCATTAAAGTGATTTAACACAGATCTTTGAACATTCACAAATCTATGAAGCTTTTTTCCCCCAAGACCATTTAGAGCTGTGATTCTTAACCAGAACTGAGTATCCAAATTAACAGAGAAAAAATGTAAATGCACACTTGATTAAGCACACCCAGAGATTCTGCTTCATGAATACAGTAGTTCTCAAGAATGTTTACATTTTAAAAATTTCTAAGTTAATTCTGACATCAACCTTCAGTTGAGAACAACTGGACTGCATATATTAATTACTCAGTGTCTCCAAAATCTTTCCTAAGTAAGTCAGTAGTTATTTAATGATGAGTATAGACCAGGCTTTGTACTGGTGACTATAGTTTTACTTTGGAAATGAAAATATGTTTGACTCAAACATAAATACATTTGACCAATTTTGCTTCTTTTTTGTTTACTAATTTTGTGGTGTAGAAAAGTAAATTAAAAAAGCTTGGGAGAATACATGTATATAAATATAATATCAAATTAAGGAATTTTCACAACTCACTATCCTTGCTAACTAATAAAAAAGTATTATTTTTAAAATAAATTTTACAATGTATATCCTTAGTAGACAACATAATTATTACCAGATCAAATTGGCACTTTCCAAATGGAACATATCATGGATCAACTTCTTCTGTGTGTAAGAACAATTCAAAATACAGATAAACTGTTACATATGCCACTATCACACATCATTAGTGGTTTGATTTTATGTAAGTACTGAGAAAACTACAAAATGAAGATTTTTTTCAAAACTTATTTAGTGAATGTAGAACATATGTGGGTTTCTTACCATTTTAGACTTTTTCACTGAAAAATTGGAGGTATACTGGTTGGATTTACTGTTCTATGTAATTACATAAAATATTTTATATATTTTAGAATATGTGAAATTAGTGTTTTTATTTATCTTTTGTTCCATTATTTTTGTTGAAGTTTCTGGTAAAAATATACTTTTATTCATATATAACTTGATTTAGAAGAAAAATGTGATATGAATTTTAAGTATACATTTTTAGATAATAGAAATCAGATAATTCATAAAATTTTTGTTTTATTATTGAGAGTGTATTAATAATTACTAATAGTAATTAGTACTATTATCATCCATAGTAAAAATTCAATTAAAGCATTTTCTTTTTTTTAACAGACAGAAAGTAAACATCAAAGCATATGATAATTCCATGCCAAGTAAGAAATTTTAGTCTTTGGAGTTCAATATATTTTAGATTATATTTGAAAATAAATTTATGGATAAATTACTAGTATCTTCCATTCAATATGATAAAGTATAAAATGTCTTGAATTTTTGTTAAAATTTAGGAAAATCATATGTGTGAATGTGTATGTCCATGCTGGTATGTGTATATGTGTAAAATATTTCAGGCCTTGATGTGAGTTTGTACACATTACTTTAAAATATAATATTTAATATGCTCTTCTTCATTATAAAAAAACAAACTTAGTTTCCTAAGGCTCCTTTGTGTTTAAAATTCATTATAACAAAATGAAAAATAGAAAAGGAAAATACAGTTAGAAAGGTGAAAGTGGATGATCCATTTGTTATACAAATACAACTTTAGGAAAGTTCTTCTTAGTAAACTGAGTTTAAATCTATCTTCATTGCTACAATGTTTACCCATTTGTTCTAGTTCTTCCTTCAAGAAATGCATAAAATAAGTCTCTAACTTTGTTATTAAGAGAATAAACACTGGACCCAAAATATCTGTTTGAATTTTAAATCTTATACTCTATGATTTTGATCAAATAATTTAAACTCCCTCAGTGCTTTATTTTTCTGCATCTGTAAAACAGAGGCAATTATAAATTATGTTAGAGGCCTGGTGCACAAAAATTTGTGCACTCAGGAGGGTCTCTCAGCCCGGCCTGTGCCCTCTCGCAGTCTGGGACTCCTCGGGGAATGACTACCTGCTGGCTTAGGCCCGCTCCATGGGGGATTGGGCCTAAGCTGGCAGTCAGACATCCCTCTGGCAACCCGGGAGCCCTCGGGGAATGTCCACTTGTCAGCGGGGAGCAAGCCTAAGCTGCAGTTGGACATCCTTAGCGCTGCCAAGGAGGCAGGAAAGGCTCCCACCACCACCGCTGTACTGACAGCCATCAGCCTGGCTTGTGGCTGAGCAGAGCTCCCCCTTTGGGAGCACACTGACTATCAGGGGGCAGCTCATGCACTGAGCATCTGCCTCCTGGTGGTCAGTGTGTGTCGTAGTGACCAGTCATTCCCAGTAATTCTGCTGTTAGGGTCAATTTGCATATTGCCCTTTTATTATATAGGATTATCTAATACTAAGTGTTGTTTGAAGATTAAATGAGGCGATATGTATAAAGTGCTTAAAACACTGTCTGATACATAGTAAGCACTACTTTAAGATAGCAGTACCACTATTCTATAAATGCTTTATTCTTCTATATAACGTCTCCTTAAATATTGAAAAATAGGGAGCACAGTGTCCTCATCTTCAAAACTGTCCTTAGTTACCTTACCAGTGCTTCTTTCCGCAGAGCTACCCCATAATGTGATCCTCCTGATCACTCTATTTGAGATACCCTAAAATGTGAATATGTTCCTTTAATAAATTGAATTAAATTTATTTGGGCAACAGTAGTTAATAAAATTATATAGGTTTCAAGTACACAATTCTATAATACATCTTCTCTATATTACATTATGTATTCACTGCACAATGTCAAATCTCCTCTTTTGAAAATAGAGTTCACAGAACTGAATGGAGTATTTTGGTCTGTTGCCCTAATTTTTGTGTCTTGGAATAACACTGAGGTCAGAGGAGTGCTGAAATAAACACTTAGATTTAATCAATTGAGATTTTTACTATTTACTTTATGTTCAGCCTTGTGCTAGCTACTATGGGAACTATACAAGTTGTCATATTGTCTGCAACTTAACCAAAAAGACACAAAAGAAGTAAACCAAAATAGAGACTATTATGAAGATGTTTGAAAATAGTGAATCTTCCTCTATTTTCCATTCCTACTGTTGTACTATTTTAACTATTATTTAAATATCTATCTGTAAAATGGGTTTAATCTAGAAAATTAAATAATATGTGGTGATGGAAGAAGATTTGAGGATTAAATGATGTGGTGGGCACACAATGCAATATACAGATGATGTATCATAAAATTGTACACTTGAAAACCATATAATCTTATTAACCATTGTCACCCCAATAAATTTAATTATTTTTTAAATTACAAATGCCATTTTTAAACAGTTATTGCACATAGGGACATAATCTTTTATGGAAAATTCTCATTGAAGTCCCTAATTGATATTCAAAGAAACTACAAACTCCAGAAAGAAAAGGGATATTTTTAGTTATAACTTAGTTTAATTTAAACTATTTCTTACTCATGAATATCTCAGTGTTTATGAAAGTATGCCTGCTAATTGTAAATTATTTATTGCCTTCTCTTATGTTAGTCAGAGAATCAAACAGAAAATTATGGAATCAAGAATGCTTCACTTTAACATTTCCCAAACCACCTCAGCCAGGTAGAAAAAAGAGATCAAGACCTTCAGAATTACAAATCACAGTTCCTGTAAGTACTGAAAAGGGTATTTTAAAACTAAATCTAAGATAATACATTACTTAAATATAGATAAACATATGTAATTTGAAGTTTACTAACTATTGGTGGTAGATATTTTAAAATGTATAATTCTCCATAAATCAGGTCCCCCTCATCTGTTTCAGATCAAACTTTTATTTATATATGGCTCTCCATTTCAACAGCATTCTATAGCTAAAGAAACAGGCAAGCTAGATAATCAAATGTTGCAAATGGTGGGATATCTCAGAAAATTTTTACCAGCTGCAAAAACAAAAATTTTGAAACTTAGAACAGGAGCTGCTCTCTTGATGAGGTTTCAGAGCCTCTCCCTTTACCTTAATCTGTAGCTAAGGATGCTAGATACTGGGAGGATCAAGTTGTTTACTGCTTGTATAAAGTGGAGTTATCAGCAGCCATAAGAAGGACTAGTTAGTTCTCAGAGGTCAATCCATGCTGTTATCAAAAATTTAAAAAAAAAAACATATCCAAAAAGCAGCATTACATCCAATATATTTATTCAAGAGCTATTCATTACATCTGTCGTGATTTATGTGTATGCTTTTCTTTATCATCTTCCTTTAATTACTTATGACCAGTTCATTGACTGGTGATGACTCTACTGAATAGTTGAAAGAATATAAGAAGTAAATGTAAAATTAATCTATGAATCCACTATGACACATGTTGGGTGGGAGGTTAAAAAAAAAAACTACACTGCTGCTACACAAATTAATGTGAATCAAACATTTGTTTTATGCTATGTCTTTGCTTTTGACAATACTTCACAGCGGGGCTCATAGGTTTTTAAGTTGATCAGAGACCTTGAAAGCAGGAGTAGAAATGATGCTTAGCCTGAAGCCTACAGCTATCAAAGAATTGGCATGGCAATCTTGATGGGCATAAACTTATTTATTAACTAACTTGAGGGAAAAAGGTACACAAAATGTTCCAAAAGGTATTTCCCATATTGGGGTCCAAAATGATCCCACTATCAATTGTAAATATAGGCCCTGAAATATCATGGATCATTGTTGATCTGCTTCAATCCCAACATAAATCAATATATGAATAACATTTCTCCTAAAGTAATTTTATTTGCAAAGTAGAGTTAGCTCATATAAACACATATAGGACATTGAAAAAAACACCAAAAATAAGTTTTAAATGGATGGTAAATAAGAAGCCAGACTTATTTGCAATTTTAATATATAATTGTTTTTTATTTCATGAAAAATTTTAAATGAAATTTATTGGGTTGACATTGGTTAATAAAAGTATATAGGTTTCAAGTATACAATTATATGATACATTACCTGTATATTGCACTGTCAAAAATTCTTGTTGTTATTCTAACCAATCTTTTTAGACATATAATAAAAGAAAATTAGAGGAAGTCCATAAGCCAGCTCATCTATGGATGTGGCATTTTTTAAGAAAAACATTCCAAAGGCCATCAAATTACTTCACTCTCAGGAAACAGGCTCCATTTAGACATCCCTGTACTCTTAAAGCCCATCCTGAAAAATTGGAAGATGACAAAAAAATAACATTTAAGAGAAATTCCAAGAAAAATACTCGCCCACATGAGACAATTATAGAATCCAAGGAAACAGGAAATGATAAAAAATCTAAAATAGGAGACAAAGAAGATAAAACTCCATCAAAATCATCACATGAAAGTGAAATATCTAAGAAGTCAAAGTACAAATCTGGAACAAATCCAAAATCCAAAGATTCTCAGACAGTCTTAATGATGCATCCAAAAAATAGTAGAGCTCTCAAAAATTCCAAGGATACAGATATTGAACCCATATGTACAAAAAAGGGTTCTAAGAGCTCAAAGAACAATTCTAATGCCAAATCTGAGGCTTGCTCAAAAAATAGTTCCAATATGGATTTAATGCTATATTTACAGAAGTCTGGCACTGAATCTAAGGAATTTGATATGTGGTTAAAGAATTACTCACAGAATAATTCAAAGAAGTCTTCAAAGAAGGAAGCAAAAATCTCTGATGCTGAATCTTCAGATTCAAAAGGTTCAAAGAAGGATAAAAAAGGTGCAAAGAAAGACAAGAAGAAGAAGAAGAATGCAAAGGATACAGAGTCTACTGATGTGGAATCTGGGTCTGAATTGGAGTCAAAAAAAAGTAAGAAAGAGTCAAAGAAAAGTAAGAAAGCTTCAAAGAAAGATGATAAGAAAAAGGATAGCAAGAAGGAAGCATTGTCAACTGACAATGATCCTGAATCTGAAGGGATTTTAAAAAAGGGTGAAAAAGATGAAAAAATTAATAAGAAAGGGTCAAAGAAAAGTGACAAAAAGAAGTCTCCAATGAAGGCTGAAGAGTCTACTGAAACTGAATCTGATTGGGAATCAAAAAAGGATAAGAAATATACAAAGAAAGCTCAGAAAACTTCAAAGAAAGATCCCAAGAGAAAGGATGCAGTGAAAGACGTAGAATATACTGGTGCTGAATCTAATGTGCCTTTTAAGAAAGACACCAAAAAGCCTGGAATAAGCAAAAGTTCAGATGCTGAATCTGAAGAGTCAATGTATAAAGCTGGGGCTAAAAAGAAAGAAGTTGATGAATCAGATGCAACATCTGCAGAATCAAAGAAGGAAGCACTGGAAACAAAAAGAAGTCTTAAAATGTCACCCAAAAAGACCACGTTTAAAGGAAGAGGAACAAGCACAATTACAGGTAGAGTTCCTCCATCAAGAGAAAGTTCACTACCATCTTTTTGTGAGCCTGTCCAACTATCACCTAAGATCAAACATCTCTGTCAGTGCAAGATGGATCCTCCACAACCAAAACCAAGATATGCTCCTCTGGTATGTTTACTCATTTTATTTTAGAGACACATATTATAAATGAAAGGTATTTTAAAGATTTGAATTCCTATTTTCTCTAAAGAATAGTCTTCTTTTACTAGAATATTGACAAGTTTGGGACTCTCAGGTAAGAAAGACAAAGAATACTTCAAAAACACTAAAAATAGTTGCAAAACCATTGTCAAAAGTTAAGAATAATAGACTGGAGCATAGAGAACTTGTTTGTGATTTGAAAAAATACTTAAAATTAATTGTAAGTGGAGTCACATTGTAAAATTAGTTAACTGGTCTATACTTAAGAAAAAACAAAAATGAAAGTTGACTAAAACTTGTACAGAGGCAGATTTGAGTAAGATATAAATACATTTTCTAGGAAATTGCTGAATATAGTAAAAAACATAACCAATAGCCAGACAGAGCTTGTTGGAACTAAAACATACCAGAATTCAGATAGGCAAAATATTACTTATTTAATCCATAGCTGAACTAAACTTCTTCATGAGACATTATTCTTACCGATGATCAGAAAAAAAGTCAACTTGCAAGAAGTAATTCGATCTCCTCTGGTTTATAAATGTTTCTTTCAAGTTAGCTCAGTCTCTTGGGATAAATATTCTATAAATTTAAATTTTCCATTTCTGCCCACCTCTTTCATCCTCCTTCACCCAAAATCTGTCTGTAAGGTGAAGCTTAAGTAGACATCTCTCTTAGAGCTGCTTCTGAATCCCATGTTGTCCTCCCTTTATACTTTTCTCTGGTCATTGGTTGAGGTGTGGCACATATGCATTATTACAGTGTATCAGCCTGTGTTTCTCTGCTTTCTCACACAGTGTTTTGTTTTGTTTTTGGTCTATTTTCAGTATGGTATGGCTAAATCTGCTAAAATGAGAGAATCTGTAGATGTGGATGGGTCTTGACCTTGAGCTTCTAATTTTAATTTCCTCCTCCCCTTTCTCTACTTCTTCACTGTCTTCCTATTCTTCTTTTTCTTCTTTCTCAAAGACCTTCAATTTTCTCTTCTAATCATGGTGGAATCTCCATTTGCTTTTCATACATTATTTTGGAATTTACACATTTCTTTTATTTCTTTCAGAAAGTGTGGAATTTTACATCCATTTTGTCCTACTGGATTCAAAAAGTCAGCTTTGAGACTGGAAGCTGAAATAATAATGCCCTTGTTTAGAAGTCAATCATAGAGGTTGAATCAATGGGTGGGTAGTTAAAATGAGTATATATTGGGACTACAAGAATGAATATATCTTGCTGGATAATTTTAAGGTAAATGAAAAAAAGTAACCTCAAATAGCTGTATTATTGCCCACAAGCAGATATTATAAAAAAAATGAGTAAAAGGAAACAAGTTGATGCCAAGGATAAGTTTTATTTATGGAAAACAACTTCCGGATACATTCTGGGCTTGTACCCGTTCACCACCAAATGTCTTTAAAAACTTCCATATGCTTAGCTACCATCTAGTCAGACTTTGCCATCCTTACCACTTTTCAAGTTTGTCAAATATCTTCTTGGGACCACATCAACTGGTCTCTCCTCTCTCCTCATCCTTTTTTATTGTTACAGTATTAGAGATGTCCCCCTTTCCCCCTTTACCCACCTCCACCCAGCCCCTGCCTTACCCCAGGCCTTCATCACATATTATTCTATAATCTGATAGCATTTATGCTTGTTTCTCCCTTTTTATAAAGCACTTACTTTACTTGACTCCATGCTCTCCTGTTTTTCTTCCTGCTTATTTATAGCTTTTCACTATCTTTATTGTATCCTCCTCTACCTAACATTTAATGATGGAATGACCTAACACTTAGTCCTGATTTTCTCTATCTACAATCCTTTCTTGGTGAGTTCATTAAATGCAATGATTCCATATACCATCTGTCTACTCATGAGGAGTACAAAATTATTACACGTAGCTCCGATCTTCCCATTGAGTTTTAAATTCTTATATCTGTTGTGACAGAATGCATGGGAGAATGATCAGCCAACACCCTGAGGGAGGAAAGTTTAACCTTTATTTCACAGATCTGCTAGTCCAGAGAAATTCCAGATCCAAAGCCTGAACTGAACTCGTGTGGAGGCTCTGACCTATATATCTCCTCCTGTGGTGGGCCCCTGAGGGTCCCTACAATTCTGCCCAAGTCAGCTGTGGCAGGGCCCTGGGGTTAAGACTTTGCAACTCTGCCCAAGTCAGTCAGAGTGGGGAAGTAAGACTACAATTTTAATCAGATACTGAACTAGGTCGCAAGCCCCCTCCCCATGTTCCTTTTCATTCCCCTCTTGTTCCACAAGCTATTCTTAGCCCTGGGGATTACAAAAGACTCAGGAATTGGGGATAAGGTCAACTACCACTCTAGCTTCTTTCTGCTGAAGGGGGGTGATGAAAAGGGGGGTTCAGTATCCCGAGTATTCACCATCTTCCCCAAGGGGTTCATCGGAGTAGCAAGGGCAGAGAAGTTCTCCTCCCTGTACCAGTCTGAGGTTCTGGCAGCAGTTGTCTGAAGACAGAATAAAACTGTTGGGAAAAAAAACACACCAATAATTATCCAGATAGGAAGGGATAAGAAGATTCAGGTCTGTCAGCTGGATCCACCGTCTTGAAGATGATCTGCAGGGGGTGGTTCAGGTCAGAGGTCCCCTTCCACTCTGGATGCTGATTGTCTAGCTGCTGGGCTGCTTTTATCTGGGAGTGGTGGATCCAGGTGGTTAGTCCTGCAACTTTGAGAGCTGAGAGGGTGGTTAGTATTGACTGGATAAGGTCCCTTCCAGGTTGTCTTAAGGGGTTCCTTTTTCCAATCTTTTACCCAAACCTGGTCCCAAGGTTTGTGAGGGTGCACAGCTGTTCCTAGAGAGATGGGCAATCGATCAGTAACCCATCTGTGGACTTCAAGAATAGTTTTCCAAAATCCTTGTAGCTGTTTCTGAATTTCTAAGTTCCTTATTTTCCCCAAATCTCCCTTTGGCTGAATTAAGGGAGGGGGTCTGCCATATGGAATTTGAAATGGAAAGAACCCTACCCTGGCTCTTGGGGCACAGTGCACCCATAGGAGCACAAGTGGTAAGATATCTGTCCAGGATAAGTTCGTCTCCTGGAATAGCTTAGCCATAGCCTGCAAGAGTCCGGTTCATGTGTTTTACTTTCCTTGAACTCTGGGGCCTGTAGGCTGTATGTAAATTCCACTTAATTCCTAAGGCCTTAGCTACCTGCTATACTGCCTCAGCTATAAAGGCTGGGCCATTATCTGACTCTATGGTTAATGGCATTCTATACTGTGGAATTATGTCCTTAGTGATTTCTCTCACCTTCTCCATGTGGATAGGATATGCCTCAATCGAGCCTGAAAAGGTGCAAACAAAAACTAAAAGATATTTATTTCCTCCTCTAGGCCCTATTTATGTAATGTCTACCTCTAGATCTTCAAAGGGAGCCTGCCCACAGCGCTGAATTCCTATCGGTCCTACAGGACCCTGCCTTGCATTGTTCTGCGCACAGAGGAGGCAGCCCTGAGAGACTGAGGTGCATAAGGAGGGGGAGACAGGCAATTATATAGTATCTGCTTAACAAAAATTCTAGAGTCGTCTTCCTTAAATGACTAAGTTAATGCTGCTGGAGGACTACTCTATGAGCTAACTGTTCTGGAACATAGACCCTATGATCTGGGAATATCCACCAACCTTCCTTCATTCTTTTACCCCCTTCTTTTTGGTCCATTTTTCTTCTTGAGGGGTGTATTTCGTAGGTTCAGGTAATTCAGGAACCAGCATGATCCGCGATGGCGCTGCCCACTCCTTAGCAGCTAGCCTTGCCACTGTGTCTGTTTGACGGTTGCCTTCTGACACTGAATCTTTTCCTTTTTGGTGTCCTCCACAATGGATGACTGCTACTTCCTTGGGGTCCCAGACTACTTCTAGTAACTTCAAGATCCCATTCTGATTTTTTATTCCTTTTCCTCAGGCCATCAGGAGCCCCCTTTCCTTGTATATGGCCCCATGGATATGCAGAGTAGTGAAGGCTTAGCGCAAGTCAGTGTAGCTGTTGGCGCACTTATCCTCACTGAGATTTAAGGCTCTGACTAGGGCCCAAAGTTCTGCCCTCTGCACTGACTAACCTTCAGGCAGGGTCTGTGCCTCTATTATCTCAAAGTTTGATACTACTGTATACCCGGCTCATCTTTTTCCTTCATCTAGGAAGCTACTGCGGTCCGTGAATAATACTAAGTCTGGATTCTGTAGAGGCCTATCTGTTAGATCTGGCTGGCTGGAGTAAACCTCCTCTAGGACTTCTAAACAATCATGCTTAGGGATTGTGTCCCTCTGCGATGGGTAGGAAAGTGACAGGATTAAAACTTCTTATTGCCTCTAATCTTATTTGTGGATTTTCACATAGGAGCCCTTGGTATTGAGTCATTCGAGCATGAGTCATCATATGTTGCCCCTTAGCTTCCATTAGGGTGACAACAGCATGAGGCACTTTAACATTTACGTTCTGTCCCAGAATGAGCTTGTCTACCTCTTTCACTAATTAAGGCCATGGCTGCAAAGGCTCTGAGGCATGGGGGCCACCCAGAGGCAAATGGGTCAATCTGTTTGGAGAGGTAGGCTACTGGCCTTTGCCAAGGTCCCAACTCCTGAGTCAGAACTCCTAGGGCTACCCTGTTGTTCTCGTGAATGAAAAGTTTGAAGTCCCATGTCATATCTGGGAGCCCTAGGGCTGCACCTCGGTGAGCTTTATCTTTATGGTCGCGAAGGCTTTTTCCTGTTCAGAACCCCAGTTAATGGGTGCCTTTTCCTCTCCTTTTAAGGCTTCATAGAGGGGCTTAGCTAGATCTGAGAATCCTGGGATCCAAATTTGACAGAACTCTGCTGCCCCTAGGAATTCCTGAATCTGTTGCCGGGTGCTGAGGACTGGTATGGCACATACTGCCTGTTTTCTTTCAGTCCCTAGTCTTCATTTCCCTTGGGTAATTCAGAAATCCTTCTGACAGATTTGAGCCTTCCTTTTGGACACCCAGTAACCTGTTTCAGTTAAGAATCTAAGAAGGGTTCATGTTTCTTACCAACACTGAGTTCACGTGGAGCTAGCCAGTAGGAGGTCATCTACATATTTGAGTAGAACGCACCCCATGTCCTGTTCTGGAAATTTGGACAAATCTGCTGCTAATTCTCCACTAAAAAAGTTGGGGAGTTCTTGAACTCTTATGGCAGTCTGGTCCAAATGAACTATTCCTTAGCCCCTATGGTTGGTTTTCCCACTCGAAGGCAAACAGGGACTGACTGGAGAGTGCCAGGTGAAGGCAGAAAAAGTCATATTTTAGATCTAGACATGTAAACCATTCCACTTTTGATGGAAGGAGTCTTAGGAGGGTGTATGGATTTAGCAGCACCGAATTCAGGATTATAACAGCCTCATTAATAGCCCACAGGTCGTGTACCGGGTGGTAGTCATTGGTCCCAGGCTTCTTGACAGTAAGAGAGGGGTGTGCCATGGAGGCTGACACTGCTTAAGAAGTCCCCATTGAAGCAGTAATTCTAGGTGGCCCTAGATACCTAGGCATATATTCCTTGGAATTGGATACTGGCAAAGTTTTACAGGCTGTGCTCCAGGCTTCAAGTCAATTAGCACTGGGGCATGGTTCTTAGCCAGACCCAGGGGATTTTCTTCTGCCCAGACCAGCAGGCATTCCTTCTCTAGTTCAGGCTTTAATGGTGAGTCTTTTTACTGGGAGGTATAAAGTCTCCATTCCTCCTCCCTGGGCACTGCTATGGACAGGATCATTGGAGAGGTCTCCTCACCTAAGCGCAGTTGTGCTGAGCCATCTGGGGCAAAGGTGATTTTTGGTCCCATTTTGGCTAAAAGGTCTCTGCCCACTAGAGAGATTGGACAATCTTGCAAGTACAGGGATTCATGAACCACCTGGTGTCTGCCTAACTGACATTGGTGGGGGTGGTAGAATGGTCTGCAGGTGTGGTCCCCAGTAGCTCTGATAATGGTGAGTTCCTGTCCTGAGAGGAGAGCTACTATCTGAGTAACTACCAGGTCCTCTGCCCTTGTATCAACCATAAAGTTCACAGTCTTCCCCCCAATTTTCATTTTGACCATGGGCTCATGGGGGCCCAGTTTGAAGGAGCCCCGTCTGTCCTAGTCTGAGTCACTGCCACCAGTCCAATTCGGTCTGCCTTAGGTGGCTCTGGCTGATATCGACTGAGTGATTTGGATGGCCTTGCCTGCTTCTTCTGGCATCTCAGACACTCATTCTTCCAGTGTCATAATTCTTTACAATAGGCACACTGGTCGCATTTAAGTTGGCTCCTTGCTGTCTCCCTTTCCTGTTCTGGGAGCTAGCTTCTATAACAACCACAGCAATCAGAGTCACTTTCCTTTTTAGTTTATCCTCAGCCTCCTTTTTAGCTGCTTTGTCCTGATTAATGAAAACCTTATTTGCTATTTATTTCTAGTAGCTTGGTTGCATTCTTTCCCACAAAACCTTCAAGCTTCTGTAGCTTTATCCTTATGTCTGGCTGAGCCTGACTAATGGAGGCTGCATTGTCCATAGTTTGATTCTCTGAGGCCTCTGGGTCAAAAGGAGTGTAAACTTGATATGGTTCACAGAGTCTCTCATAAAAGGCTGCTGGACTTTCATCAGGCCTCTGGAAAACCTCAGAGGTTTTGGCCATATTAGTGGGCTCAGAGCCCCTGGAGGAAGGCCAGGCAATATCTCTCTAAACTGGCCCTCTTGCCTTCTGAATTCAGGTTCCATTTGGGTTCCACATCTGGGAGAGCCTCCCTGGCCCATCTGTCTGTCTCTGGTGGGGCCTGGCTCTGGAGACATTTCTGAGCTTCTCAGTGTTAAAAAGCATGAGAAGGAGTTGCTTCCAGTTGACCCATGTGGGCTTATGGGTCTGAAAAATTGACTCCAGAACATCAACTATAGCTTGAGGTTTCTCAGAATAAGCAGGAGTGTGATGATTCCAATTTAAGAGGTCAGTCATAGTGAAAGGCTGCGTACTAAAAGACTGATCCTCCCTTCTTGTGGCATCCCATTTTCTCCAATTATATGAGGACTCCACATTTCTCAGAGAGGCATCTGAAAAGCTAGGAGTGGTTTGGGTCCCTGATCAGCTGATCACAAACACCATCCAACTGGCTCTAGAGCAGTGGTTCTCAACCTCCTGGCCCTTTAAACAGTTCCTCATGTTGTGACCCAACCATAAAATTATTTTCGTTGCTACTTCATAACTGTAATGTTGCTACTGTTATGAATCGTAATGTAAATATCTGATATGCAGGATGGTCTTAGGCGACCCCTGGGAAAGGGTCGTTCGACTGCCAAAGGGGTTGCGAGCCACAGGTTGAGAACTGATGCTCTAGAGGGTCTGGTTGGTGGGAGATAGAAGAGGTGGTGTATCTAAGATTCCCTGGCTAGGCAAAGGGGTACTGGGTACTACTTGAGGCACATATGGAGGTGGTAGAATTGGCAGGGCATCCTCAGGGGTTTCCTGCAGAATAAGAGGCTTATTCTCCTTCTGAGGGGCCTGCCCTTTTTCCTTATATACACAAAACCGAATCCAAAGTGGCTTAAGCTCTGCTATTTCTAGCCACTGGTCAATATAAGGGAACTGTTTGGGATGACTCGGGTCTCCTGTGATAATTCTGTGAACATTCCTGATAGTGGGGACATCCAATGTGCCCTCCGGTGGCCATCCTACCCTAAAAAATGTCCAGTCTATTTCACACATCCTTTTTAACTCCCAGGGAACTAGTTTTAACCCATAGTCCCCAATAAACCCCTTTTTATAATTTCTTAACATACATTCTATGACAGTAGAGTTTGAGGAGGAGCTATTACCCATGTTGCAGGGAGGGACCGGGTTGCCTCCTCTTAAAAAAAAAATAGCTAAATAAAAGAATTAATCAAAATAAGACTTATTTTCTAACTTCACTTGTTCTCGGTGTGGACAGAAAATAGCACTAATCAGATTTCTGCTATCAGTCTCCCTGAGTACATTGACATAAGCTATTTAACCTATGTTTAAGGAGGCAAAATGCAAATAATTTACTCCCAAGTGTGCTTGGTTTAGGGAAGACAGGATTTACAATATGGCTCTTTGATTTAGAGAAGACAGGGTACACAAGATGCCTTGATTTAGGGAAGACATGGTTTACAAGATTTAGGGAAGACAGGATTTCTCCTCAGTTTCCCTATTCTACTTGTCCTGGCTTACTGGCCTGTCATCCATTCAACTTTCTTTCAACATTTCTCTTTACCTTTCTCCATTACACCAAAGCCATACTTTCTTTCCAGTTAGAACTCTTAAGCCTTAATTTTTAGGTGACATGTCATATTTTTAAGAGACACAAACAGAAATTTTACTAGCCAAACAATTTAAACAAACAATAAAGAGACATATTTAAACAATAAAGACAGATAACATTCCCCACTAAAAACTTTGAATCACCACGGAAATGTGGGAGAGGTTTAGAAGGTTTTTTAAAAAACAAAACAGAAACAAACAAACAAAAATAAACACTTTTACACCAGTGCATGCCATATTTACAACACAGAATACCCTGCATTCACCAAATCAGTTTCAATTGCACAGAGATACAGAACAAGTCCCTGAACAAGGGAGTAGAAAATTACCTAGGTGTGCTTCTCCTCTACCTTTTTCAAAGGCAGACCAGACTCAGACCCATAGCCAGTCAAAGTTTCGACTTCCGTCCCAGGAAGTCCCAAAAATATGTTTCCTGCCTCTTTTGGGTTTGCTGGAGCACAGAGTCCACAGTCTGCTGGGTCCCCCGAGTTCAGGAACTGGAGAATGTGCCAGTGGCTTGCCTTCCTTGCGTACCAGAGCCCGAAGTGAGTGCCCCATAGCTCACTTTCGTCAGCAGTGCCCTAAGAACCAGCTCAACTGATGTTTCTCGGCCAACTCACAAAATGTTGTGTCAGAATGTATGGGAGAATGATCAGCCAGCACTCTGAGGGAGGAAAATTTAAACTTTGTTTCGCAGATCTGCTAGTCCAGGGAAATTCCAGATCCAAAGCCTGAACTGAACTTGTGAGGAGGCTCTGACCTATATATCTCCTCCTGTGGTGGGCTCCTGAGGGTCCCTGCAGCTCTGCCTAAGTCAATCTTTGCTGGGCCTTGGGGGCATGCTCTGCAGTTCTGCCCAAGTCAGTCAGAGTGGGGAAGTAAGACTATAGTTTTAACCAGATACTGAACTAGGTTGGAAGCCCCTTCCCCCCATTTTCCTTTTCATAACCACCTACTTAAAAGTTTATTGCAGGTCCTAGGAAGCATCTCAAACTTAACATATCTAATAATAATCTTCACCCATTCCCTAATGTATTCCTCGTCAAAATTCCCCACCTTAGTAAATGACACTACCATTCACCTATTTGATCTTTTAAAACCTGGATATCTACTCTAATAAAAGACAAACATGCACATAGACTGTACCTTCGCTATGCCTTAAGCCACGCCCACCAGCCAATCAGAGCGACTATGTGCAATTAACCCAACCAAGATGGCAGCTGGAAGCCACAGAGCTGGAGCAAACAGGTTGCCCCAGTGATGGAGGAAGGCAAGATTCCCGCCTGCCGCAGCTGGCTCTAAGCTCCACTCAAGGCAACAAGGTTTCAATTATAGAAGATAAATAAACCCCAGACACCTGCTTTCAGCCAGCCATGGCCCCAAAGCTGGAGTGAGCAGGAGGCTTGGGTTGCCCCTGGCGATGGAGGAAGCCAAACTTCCCACCTGCCCTGGCTGGCTCTGGGCTCCACTCAAGGCTACAAAGTTTCAATTATAGAAGGTAAATAAAACCCAGAATAAAAAAAAGAAAAGAAAAAAAGAAGAGGCTGGGAGCTTCTGTCTCTGGGGGGCTTGGCCAACCTGAAAACAGCCCTCAGCCCCTCACCCAGATTTGCCAGGAAACCCAGTGGGGACCCCCCACCCTAAAGGGGGTGTGGCCAGCCTGAAAACAGCCATCAGCCTCTCACCCAGGCTGGCCAAACCTCCATGGGGTGAGGGTCCCCACCTGGGGGGGGGTGTTGACCAGCCTTCAAACAGCCATCAGCACCTCATCCAGGCTGGCCAGGAACCCCAGCTGAGACCCTCATCCTGAAGGGGGTGTGACCAGCATGCGAACACCCATCAGCCCCTCACCCAGGCTGGCCAGGCACCCAAGCGGGACCCCCATGCTGATCCGGGACACACTTCAGGGCAAACCAGCCTGCCCCCACCCGTGCACCAGGCCTCTATCCTACATAATAAAAGGGTAATATGCAAATTGACCCTAACAGTAGAACAACTGGGAATGACTGGTCACTATGACACACACTGACCACCAGGGGGCAGATGCTCAATCCAGGAGCTGCCCCCTGATGGTCAGTGTGCTCCCACAGGGGGAACTCTGCTCAGCCACAAGCCAGGCTGATGGCTTCCAGCACAGCAGTGGTGGTGGGAGCCTCTCCCACCTCCTTAGCAGCACTAAGGATGTCTGACTGCAGTTTAGGTCTGCTCCCTGCTGGTTAGTGGACATACCCTGAGGGCTGCCGGGCTGCCAGAGTAATGTCTGACTGCCAGCTTGGGCTTGATCCCCCAGGGAGCAGGCCTAAGCCAGCAGGTGGACATCCTGCAAGGGGTCCCAGACTGCCAGAGGGCATAGGCCACGCTGAGGGATCCCGCCGAGTTCACAAATTTTTGTGCACTGTGCTTCTAGTAATATATATTTCTCTTTTCCTTAGTAAGACTAATATCACTTACTTCCCAAGTTATCCTGAATCAGCCCACTTTCCTCCAATTCAATCACAACTACTATCTTATGGTCCCAATCACCATCATTTTTCCTGAAAATTCTGCAAGTTACTAAGTAGACTTGCTATCTCTACTCTTCTATGCTTAAAGCATTATAGAAGTTTCCTATTACATTCAGAAAGAAACTAAAACTTCTTTTCCAAGCTTTCAATGCCTATCTGTTTCCCACCTCATCTGTACCACTTCCCCCCATTTCTTTTAAGATCTAGATCAGTGATGGCGAACCTTTTGAGCTCTGCATGTCAGCATTTTGAAAAACTCTAACTTAACTATGGTGTCATGTCACATATAGAAATTTTTTGATATTATAAACCATAGTAAAACAAAGATTTATAGTTTTGATCTTTATTTTATATATTTAAATGCAATTTAACAAAAAAAATGAGTTTGTGTCACCTCTGACATGTGTGTCATAGGTTCGCCATCACTGATCTAGCTAAACTTGCATCCTTTGTGTTTCTCATACATGCCAACATTGTTTTCTTGCAAAGTCATTGCATAGGCTGTTTCCTCTGCTTGGAATGCTCCTCCTCAGATCTTTGCATTACTAGTCCTTCTTGTCATTTGCTTTTTTAACCTTAAATATTATCTCTTTAGAAAAGCTTTCATTGATTTCCATATCTTATGCAATCTCCTGCCCCAACAATTGTCCAGTCATTCTCCAGACCCTGAATGCTATTTTGTTTCTCTTCATAGAATGTATCTTCATCTAAAACTAGAGGCCAGGTGCACAAAAATTTTTGCACTCAGTGGCGGGGTGTCCCTCAGCCCAGCCTGTGACCTCTCGCAGTCTTGGACTCCTCAGGGGATGACCACCTGCTGGCTTAAGCCTGCTCCCCGGGGGACTGGGCCTAAGCTGGCAATCAGACATCCCTCTGGCAGCCTGGCAGCCCTCGGGGGTTGTCCACTTGCCAGCAGGGAGCAAGCCTAAGCTGCAGTCGGGCATCCATAGCGCTGCTGAGGAGGCAGGAGAGGCTCCCACCACCACCGCTGTACAGGCAGCTATCAGCCTGGCTTGTGGCTGGGCAGAGCTCCCCCATGTAGGAGCACACTGACCACCAGAAGGCAGCTCCTGCATTGAGCGTCTGCCCCCTGGTAGTCAGTGTCTGTCATAGTGACCAGTCATTCCCAATCTTTCTGCTGTTAGGGTCAGTTTGCATATTACCCTTTTATTATATAGGATAGAGGCCTGGTGCACGGGTAGGGCCCAACTGGTTTTCCCTGAAGGGTGTCCCAGATCAGGGTGAGGGTCCCGCTGAGGTCCTGGCAAGCCTGGGTGAGTGGCTGATGGGTGTTTGCAGCTGGTCACACCCCCTTTAGGGTGGGGGTCCCCTCTGGGGTTCCTGGCCAGTCTGGGTGAGGGACTGAGGGCTGTTTTCAGGCTGGCCGGCACCTGAAGCTCCCAGCCTCTCCTTTTTTTCTTTCTTTTTTTTATTCTGGGATTTATTTACCTTCTATAATTTAATCTTTGTTGCCATCACTGGAGCTGAGAGCTTGGCTCCTGCTCGCTGCAGCTCTTAGGCCACTGCTGGCTGAAAGCAGGTATCTGGGGTTTGTTTAGCTTCTATAATGGTAACTTTGTTGCTTTCGGAGCTCAGAGCCAGGCCGCGGCAGGTGGGGAACCTTGGCTTCCTCCATCACTGGAGCAAGCAAGCCTCCTGCTTGATTCAGCTGAGTGGCTGCAGGCCACCATCTTGGTTGGGTTAATTTGCGTTTCTCACTGATTAGCCAATGGGAGTCATAGCGAAGGTACGGTCAATTACCATGTTTTTCTATTATTAGATAGGACTAGAGACCCGGTGCATGTAATTTGTGCATGGGTGAGGTCCCCTCGGCCCAGCCTTCATGCTCTCTAATCCGAGACCCCTTGGGTTTGTCTGACTGCCAGGGATTGTGCATAAGCCAGCAGTGGGACATCCCTCTCACAATCCTGGACCACTGGCTCCTAATTGCTCACATGCGTGCCAGCCTGATTGCCCCTCACTGCCTCTGCATGCTGGCCTGATCACCCCTAACTGACCCCCGCCAACAGCCCCTCTGCTGGCCTAGTCGCTCCTCACTGCCCCCCCCATCAACCTAATTGCCCCCAACTGTCCCCCCCTCCGGCCTGGTCACTCCCAACTGCACTCCCCCAGCTGGCCTGGTCACACCTAACTGCTTCCCCACCAGCCTGGTCACCTCTTACTGCCTCCCCTGACAGCTTGGTCACCCCTTTTGCCCCCCTCTGCCAGCCTGGTTGCCCCCAACTGCCACCCTGCCGGCCTGATTGCTCCCACTGCACCCTCACTGGCCTGGTTACCCCATGCACCCTGGTGTTCAGTCGTTTGGTCATCCCTCACTAACCCCCCTGCTGGCATGGTCATCCCTAACCGCTTCCCCCACATCAGCCTGGTCTCCCCCAACTGCCCCACCTACTGGCCTGGTCATCGCTCACCACGCCCCCCCCCACTGGCCTTGTAGCCCCACACAGCTTGCTTGTTAAGTCATTTGGTTGTTCCTCACTAACCCCCTGCCATTCTGGTTGCCCCACACAGCCTGCTTGTTCAGCCGTTTGGTTGTCTCTCACTAATCCCCATGCCAGCCTGGTGGTAGGCAGACATCTTGTGAGGGTGTGAGGGTTAATTTGCATTTTACCTCTTTATTATATAGGATTATATATTCATTTGCTTATTAATTAAATTCACCAATAGGATTCAGGCTACATCCAGGCAATAAAAAGTATGTTTTTGTTTGTTTGTTTTGTTTTATTTTCCTGTATCTCCAGTTCCAAAAATCAGCAACTAGGCTACATTTGGCTGACTAAGAATTTGGTCTCTCTAAATAGCTGCAGATCATAGCACATTGGTAAACTTTCTGACTTCCATTTTTCCAATCATTTCTCCTCCAGCAATATCAGACTAAAATGAACAAGGCATTTGGAAAGGGGAACAAATTATTTATATATTTTAGATATTAACCCCTTATCTTATACTAGGGGCCCGGTGCACGGAATTCGTGCACTGGGTGTGGGGGGGGGGGAGTGTCCCTCAGCCAAGCCTGCCCCCTCTCACATACTGGGAGCCCTCAGGCGTTGACCCCCATCACCCTCCAATCGCAGGATCGGCTCCTTGCCCAGGCCTGACTCCTCTGACAGAGGTGTCAGGCTTGGACAGGGGACCCCCATCTCCCCCCGATCACTGGCTCTGGCCCCCGCCCAGGCCTGAGGCCTCTGGCCCAGGAATCATGCCTGGGCAGGGGACCCCCATCTCCCTCTGATCGCTTGCTCCACCCCCCGCCCAAGCCTGACGCCTCTGACCCAGGCTTCAGGCCTGGGCAAGGGGACCATCATATCCCCCCAATCCCCGGCTCAGCCCCCCACCCAGGCCTGATGCCTCGGCCAGAGGAGTTGACCCTCATCACCCTCCGATCACCAATCACCAGATCGGATCCTTGACCAGGCCTGAGGCCTCCGGCAGAGGTGTCAGGCCTGGGCAGGGGACCCCCAGCTCCCCTCGGTTGCAGGCTCCGCCCCTGCCCAGGCCTAACGCCTCTGGCTGAAGCGCCCGGCCCGGGCAGCGGGGACCCGCAGCTGCAGCAGCCCCGCGATCGTGGGCTTTGCTTTAGGCCCAGGCAAGGGACCCCTAGCTCCCGGGACTGCCAGCTTCGACCGTGTCCAGCTCCCATCGCTGGCTCCACCCCTACTTCCTGCTATCACTGGCCAGGGCAGAAAAGGCGCCTGATTCTCCGATCATGGCTGGGGGGCAGGGCAAAGGTGGCCCCAGGGCCGCCTTTTCCCTGCTCCCCAGCTCTTAGCTCCCTCCTGGGTTTCTGATCACTGTCAGTTGCAGGGGGCTTCTTCCTGCTTTCCCTTTCGCCTCCCTGCATTGTGCCTACATATGCAAATTAACCGCCATCTTGTTGGCAGTTAACTGCCAATCTTAGTTGGCAGTTAACTGCCAATCATAGTTGGCAGTTAATTTGCATATAGCCCTGATTAGCCAATGAAAAGGGTATCGTCGTACGCCAATTACCATTTTTCTCTTTTATTAGATAGGATATGATTTGCAAATAATTTCTTCCAGTTACTAGGTGTGTTTTTTTCATTTTGTTAATTGTTTCTTCTTCTGTAAAACTTTTTTAGTTTGATATAGTCCCACTTATTTATTTTTATTTTGATTGTGTTATCTTTGCTTTTGGTGTTAAATCCAAAAACTCACTACCAAGACCAATGATGTCTCAGAAGCTTACCAGACAAAAGCTATTGCCTATATTTTCTTCTAAGACTATTATGGTTTCATATCTTCAAATTTTTTATCTATTTTGAGTTAATTTTCTGTATAGTATAAGATAACAGTCCAGTTTCATTTTTTAACATGTAGTTGTCCTGTTTCCTCAACACCAGAAAAAACTGTGCTTTCACCTTTGTATTTTCTTGGCTCCTTTGTCAAATATTGATTGAGCATACATATATGGATTTATTTCTAGGCTCTCCATTCTGTTTCATTAATTTACATGTCTGTTTTTAATGCTCTTAATATACTATTTAGATGATTATTGCTTTAGAATATAATTTAAAATCAAGGAGTGTGGTGCTTTCAGCTTTGTTCTCTTAAGATTACTTGGGCTACTTGAGATCTATTATGATTCTATATAAATTGTAAGTTTTCTAGTTATATTTCTATGAAAACGCCATTGGCATTTTTATATGAATGCATTGAATGTGCAGTTTTTCCTGGGTAGTATGGACTGTTTAACAATATTAATTCTTTCAAACCATGAACAAAATCTATATTTGTATTTATTTGTGTCTTCAATTATTTATCAATGTCATAGATTTTAGTGTACAGGTCTTTTAGCTCCTTGGTTAAATTTATTCCTATGTATTTTATCATTTTTTATGTAATTGTAAATAGTTTTTTTTTTAAATTTTCCTTTTCGCTAATTTGTTCTTAGTGTATAAAAATACAACATATTTTGTATCCTGCAACTTTATTGAATGTGATCATTAGTTCTAACAATTTTGGGGGGAGTCTTTAGGGTTTTCTATATATAATATCATGTCATCTGCAAATAGTAACAGTTTTACTTCTTTTCTGATTTAGATGCCTTTCATTACTATTTCTTGCCCAATTGCTCTGGCTAGAATTTCCAATTCTATATTAAATAAAATTGGTGAGAGAAAGCTTATCACCATTAAGTATTATTTTAACTGTGGGTTTGTTATATATGGCCTTTATTATGTTAAGGTACATTTCTATTATACACATTATTGTGAAATATTTTTATTCATAAATTAATGTTGAATTTTGTCAAATCCATTTTCTGGATTTAAAGAGATTATTTTTATCCTTCATTTTGTTAATATGGTGTATCTAATGGATTGATTTACAAATGTTAAACCATCTTTACATCTCTTGAATAAATGCCACCTGATCATAGTGTTTGATCCTTTTATTGTACTGTTGCATTTGGTTTGGTAATTTTTTTAATCTTTATTTTGCAGATTATTACAGATGTTCCTCTTTTTCCCTTCATAGCTCCCCTCCACCCTGTTCCCACCCCATCTCAGGCCCTTTCCCCCCACTGTCCTCGTCCATAGGTGTAAGATCTTTTCTAATCTCTTCCCAAACCATCCACACCCCCTTCTTCCCAAGAATTGTCAGCCCGCTCCCTTTCCACACCCCTAATTCTATTACATTCACCAGTTTATTCGGTTCATCAGATTTTTTATTCATTTTATTTTTAGATTCACTTGTTGATAGATATGTATTTGTTATCACTTTGTTGTTCATAATTTTTTATCTTTACCTTTTTCTTCTTCCTTCTCTTCTTAAAGAATACCCTTCAGCATTTCATATAATACTGATGGTGATGATGAACTCCTTTGATGGTGATGAACTCCTTTAGCTTTTTCTTATCTGTGAAGCTCTTTATCTGACCTTCAATTCTAAATGATAGCTTTGCTGGGTAGAGTATTCTTGGTTGTAGGTTCTTGCTATTCATCACTCTGAATATTTCTTGCCACTCCCTTCTGGTCTGCATAGTTTCTGTTGAGAAATTAGCTGACAGTCATAAGGGTACTCCTTTGTAGGTAACTATCTGTGTTTCACTTGGTGCTTTTAAGATTCTCTCTTTGTCTTTGCCGTTGGCATTTTCATTATGATGTGTCTTGGAATGGTCCTCTTTGGATTCCTCTTGTTTGGGGTTCTCTGCACTTCCTGGACTTGTAAGTCTATTTTTTTTTTTCACCAAGTAGGGGAAGTTTTCTGTCATTATTTCTTCAAATAGGTTTCCAATATCTTGCTCTCTCTCTTCTTCTGGAACCCCCATAATTTGGATGTTGGTACACTTGAAGTTGTCCCAGAGGCTCCTTACACTATATTCATATTTTTTTATTCTTTTTTCACTTTAAGTTTAGTGTTTTTTGCTTCCTCGTATTTCAAATCTTCGACTTGATTCTTGGGATCCTCTGGTCTACTATTGAATATCTGTATATTATTCTTTATTTCAGTCAGTGTATGCTTAATTTCTAACTGGTCCTTTTCTATTTTTTGGCATTCTCACTAAGATCCTTGAAGGTCTCACTAAGTTCCTTGGAGGTTTCTAGAAGATTCTTGAGTAACCTTATAACTGTGTTTTTGAACTCTTTATCCAGTATTTTGTTTTATTCCATTTCTTTCATTTGTGACATGTTTCTTTGTCTCCACATTTTGGCTGCTTCCCTGTGTTTGTTTCTATGTACTGGGTAGCTGCTAGGTCTCCTTGAGTTGATAGAGTGGCCTGTGTAGTAGGTGTCCTATAGGGTCCAATGGCTAAGCCTCCCCAATCACTTGAGGTGGACACTCTTGGTGCACCCTTTTGTGGGCTGTGTGCACAGTCTTGTTGTAGTTAAGCCTTGATTGCTTTTGGTATCACTGGGAGGAATTGACCTCCAGGCCACTTGGCTGTGAGGACCAGCCTTGTCTACAATGGAAGAGCTGCTGTGAAGGAGACAAACTTATGTAGCAGGACTTGCTTCAGTGGGGCTTTGGTGCTCACTGAGTCTGCCCCTTGAGTGTGTCACTTATGGATGTGAAGAGTTGTGATCTGGTATGGTCTCATATTGACCACTGGGCACTCTGACTCTTGGATCTCCAAGGAGTTGCAAAGTCAGCCACTGCCTGGGACCACCCAGCAGGAGCTACAGAGAGATCTGTGGATTCCTCCTCTTTGTTTGTGGTTTGGAAGTGCCCAGATGAGGCCCAGCTGTGAAGCAAGGCAGGCTGCTGTTGCTGGCCTTGGGCCTTCTTTTAATAGGTTTGGGGCTCCCTGACCCAGCTGCTGCCTATTTGACAGGTTTTAGGCTGAGAAAGGACAGGCCAGTCATATGCAAAAGCCACTACACACAGCTTGGGTGGGGTTGTAAATTGGATGGGTGAGGTCTAAGGGAATCACCAGAGCGAAGCAAACAGCAGTGGCTGTCAGTCAGCCTTGCACTGGAGAGGTCCCAGCACAGGAACAATGATTGCTGTGAGGACCTTTGTCTGAAAGAAAGCCACCCTCGTGTTCCTGCCCCAGTGTCAGATAGTCCAGTTTCTTCCCATATGTCTCTGAGTCCCCCAGAGCCTCACCCAGAACTGGAGTTGAGCAAGTGGGAGCTTGTATCTTCCTCCTGATTAAAAAAGCAGCTCACGCAGGTGCCAGCCCTTTCTGCGCCCCTGCACCTCCTACCAGTCTCATTGCACTTTTTTCATCTCTCTGGTTGTAGTACTTCCACTCAGCCAGCTTTCCTGTGGTTCTGGATGATAGCTGTTCTGTCTTTTAGTTGTAATTTTGATGTGGTTGTGAGAGGCAGCAAGTATAGGTGTTTACCTATGCCACCATCTTGGTTATCCCTGGTTTGATAATATTTTATTGAGGATTTTTATGTCTATGTTTATCAGGTATATTGGCCTATGATTTTTTTGTGTGGTGTCTTTTTCTGATTTTCTTATCAGGTTAATGTTGGCCTCATGATATGAGTTTAGAAGTGTTCTCTCTTCTTCAATATGTTGTAAGAGTTTGAGAAAGATTAGTAGTAATTTTTGTTTGCTAGAATTATGGGCTCTCTATTCTGTTCTATTAATTTTAAAGTATATGACAGCCCTGTTTTCCTGGACTTTTGATTGTTGGGTGGTTTTTTGTTACTAATTCAATTTACTTACTAGTAATCAGCTTGTTCAGATTTTTTATATTTTCACAATTCAGTCTTGCTGTGTTGTATGTTTCTAAGATTTTCTACTTCTTCCAGGATGTGCAATTTGTTTTTGTGTAATTGTTCATAGTTGTCTTATCATCTTTGTATTTCTGTTGCATCAGTTGTAACATTTTCTTTTTTATTCCTATTTTTATTTGTTTCATTTCTTCCTTTTTTGGACTGTCTAGCCCGGTGGTTGTCAACTTGTTGGTCGCGAACAATGATAATACATCCTGCATATCAGATATTTACATTATAATTCATAACAGTAGCAAAATTACAGTTATGAAGTAGCAATGAAAATAATGTTATGGCTGGGGCTCACCACAACATGAGGAACTGTATTAAAGGGTCGTGGCATTAGGAAGGTTGAGAACCACTGGTAGCCAAAGCTGTACAGTTTTTATTTTTTCAATGTAGTTTTATTGATTCTTCCTATTGCCTTTTAGTCTCTATTTCATTTATTTATGCTCTGATATTTGTTATTTCCCTTTTATACAAACTTTGAGCTTTATATCTTCTTTTTAAATAATTCTTTATGGTATAAAATTAATTTTTTTTATTTGAGATTTTGTTGCTTCTTGAGGCTAACATTTATTGCTATAAACCTCTCTTAGAACTGCTTTTACTGCATTTCATAAGTTTTGGTAAGTTGTATTTCTATTTTGATTTGTTTCAAGTGATAGTTTAATTTTCCTTTTGATTATTTGGCACATTGGTTATTCAATAGCATGTTTAATCTCAACACAATTTTAGGTTTCCCAGATTTTATCTTGTAATTGATGTCTAGCTTCATACTATTGTGGTTGGAAATGATGCTTTATATGAGTTCAATCTTTTTAGATTTACTAACACTTATTTTATGGCCTAACATATGACTTGTTTTGGAGAATGTTCCACGTGCATTTGAGAGTAATGTGCATTTTGTTTTTTGTGTGTGGAATTTTCTGTATATATTTGATAAGTCTATAAAGTTAAATGTGTAATTTAAGGACAATGATTCCTTATAGTTTTTTTTGTCTATACAATTAACTTCTATATGTAGTTTTACTAACAAATATTACAATTTTTATAACAACTGAACCAATACAAAAATGTTAATAAAATTATTTAGATCCTTGTACCCACTCCTTCTCTCCATACTTCCCTAAAATTCCATCCTTTGGAGGTAAGCAATGTTAACAGCTTGCTGTCTATTTTTCTTTTATAATGTTTTACATACAAAATATGTAAGCAGATAGACATATAGATAATTTGTTTTGAGTAAAATTAAAACGCATTTTGTGACATGGTGACAGTATTTTATATCTTGTCTTTTCACTTGACAATATCCTGTTCATCCTTATAAGTCAGTACATATATAATTAATGCTATTGTTCTTATTGCCAACTCATTTATGAAAACACACACATAATTTCATATAACAGGACACCATACATTCTAGATTAGTTTTACATCAGTACTTTATTTTTTATTTTTGCTTGTATCTCCACTCCTCATTTCCTGTTTTGTTTTTTTTAAGGATTACATTTATTGGGGTGACATTGGTAAATAACAAACAAAATAGAAATAGACTCATACATGTAACGAACATTCCTCATTTCTATACTCACCATTGCTATCTCTTAGCTTCGCCCCACATAACACTTTTTAAAAACATACTTTTTATTATTCTATACTTTTCTCCAAGATTTTCTTTATCATATTAAACCCTTAAACACACACACACACACACACACACACACACACACACACGAGAGTGGTGCAGAAGACAGGAGAGAGAATGAAGTTGTGTTACTGTGTTATTTAAAGACCATGAAATAATACATACTTCTATGCATCACAGCCAGCAATTGATGTTAAATATCTTCCTTTTGCTATTCATGGATGCAAAATGGTACTTCATTCAGGCTTTAATTTGCATTTCCCTTACTACTAGTGATTTTGAATATCTTGTGAAATATTTTGGTCACTTGGTTTTGATTGCTTGAGAATTATGTCTTTATATTTTTTATCCATTTTTCTAATGAGTTATTTATATATTTTTGTCAATTTATAAAATATTATCTTCATATTATAGATATCACTTCATCTATCTTCTTTGTTGTATTTTCCTCAAGTCTCATGTGTCTATTGGCTTTTTCAGGATTTACTTTGCTGTGCAATGATTTTTAAAATGTATATAACTAAATAGTATGCATATAATTCATTTTATTTATTCTTGGCTTTCTACAGTGGTGAAAGTTATATTCCAAATGGTGGAGTTTTCAACAGGGCCTAAAAAAACCCTAGTTGCCGAAACCGGTTTGGCTCAGTGGATAGAGCGTCGGCCTGTGGACTGAAAGGTCCCAGGTTCGATTCCGGTCAAGGGCATGTACCTGGGTTGCGGGCACATCCCCAGTAAAAAAAACCCTAGTCCTTAGAAAAAAATGAACTCTAATCAACTCCCCAACTCCAAGAATTGTGATAATCAAGGTTTTATTGTACTGTACTCTTTTAAAAAAGAGATCCCATAACGTCTTCCAAAAGAACTAAATAACTTGTTTGAAAATGGAAAGCCTCATGTATGTTGTATAATCGAGTAGCTTCTATCTACAATTTTGGAATCAGACAACTTTGATTTAAATTTTTAATCTACCATTTAATAACCAGATATCTTTGGGGAATTTTCTAAATTATTTAGACATTAATTTTGTCAAGTATAAAATAAGACATCGATAAAACCTTTCTTATAGGAAATTGAAGCATGTATAGTGCTTTGGATAGTATCTGGCATTGATGTGTTATGCATTTTCATGGATGCCACCGTGAATAATGCTGCAATGTACATAGGGGTGCATATATATCATTGAGAAATGTTTTCAAATTTTTGGGTGGATACCCACAGGAAGGATTGCTGAGTCATATGGTAAATTTATGCTCAAAATTTAAGAACTCTCCTTACTGTTTTCTATAGTGGCTATACCAATTTACATTCCCACTAGCAGTGAATAAGGGTTCCTTTTTCTCCACAACCTCTTTAAAACTTGATATTACTTGTCTTGTTTATAATAGCCATTCTAAGAGGTATAGTTTGATTTGCATTTCCCTAGTAGCTAGTGAATTTGAGTATCTTTCATATTATATATCTGTAGGCCATTTTTATGTCTTCTTGGGATAAATGTTTGTTTGGTTTTGACTTGTATGAGTTCTTATGTGGAGGTACTTTCCTCCTATACCCATTTTATTGAGTGCTTTAATCGTAAATGGACATTATATCTTATTAAATGTTTTTCCTACATCTATTGTTAAGATTATTTTACCCTTTGTTTTGTTAGTGTGATATATCACATTGATTGATTTGGGTATATTGAACCATCCCTGCGCCCGTGGAATAAATCCACTTGATTGTGATATATTTTTTAATGTATTGTTGTGTATGATTTGCTAGTCTTTTGTTCTCTTGAAATCTATTTTGTCAGATATAAGTATGGCTACACCTGCATTTCTGTGGATGCTATTTACTTGGAGAATCATTTTCTACCTTTTTATTTTGAGTCTATCTTTTCATTTGCAGCTTAGATATTTCTCCTAAAGACAACATATGGCTGGGTTTTGTTTTTTATCCAATCCGCTACTCTGTGCCTCTTCATTGGTGAATTCAGCCCATTTATATTTAAGGTTATTATTCAGTGTATGAGGATTTCCAATAGTCATTTCTCTTCTTTACTTCTGCTAGTTCTGTGCCTCCATTGGTTCTTTTCCTTTGTGTTTCTCTGTTGTTTTTGTTTGGTGATATTCTATCATTTTCCTCTGTTTCCTCTTTTTTTAAGTTATGTATCTCAGGGTGTTTTTATGTGTGTGGTTACGTTTAGGTTTGTTAAAAAGAATGGTTCATATATACAATAGTCTTGTTTCTTTAAAAGTGCTCTTTTAATGGTCTTCTGTAATAATCAGTTCTCTATGATAGCTGTCAGTTTGTTCCATATATCCAAATATTTGTTAAGTGTCATTTAAAAAGAAAGAACATTGAACTGTGAACCAAGAATGTTAGTGATAAAACACATATATTAGAATAAAATCAAGATCCTTATAATAAATAATAAAGAAATAGGAATAGGGAATTTATGCAGGATGAGATAAATATAAAAAGAAAATAATGAAAAATATTTACTATGTAGTATCAGTAATCAAATAAAACCCATGAGATCATTTTTCATCTAATAATGCAGTAAATATGTATATAAAAATTGTGTATATAATTTTTATATGTATTAAGTATATAAGATATATTGTATAAGGATGGATAGATAGATTTTATGTAGAGTTGTTGAGACTTTGGGGTCAGTGGTACATTTATTCATTGATGACTGTGGAAGAGGAATGACGTAAATTGGCTTAACTTTCCTCTGGGCCTATATGGGACTATGTAAGAAGGGTCCTAATTTGATCAGTACTATTTGACTCAGTAATCTCATTACTAGAAATGTACTATAATGAAAAAATCAGCAGAAGGAAAAACAAATTCTAGGCATAAAAATGATAAGAAAAATTTTTGAATTTAAACTAAATGTATAAGAGAATGGTTTAGTAAAACATAAGACAGAGTAGTATGTATTCATTGAAACAATAATTATGAATCCTTGATAATTTGAGGGGAAATTTCATACTATGATGTTACAACTAAACAAAAATCTGCCTATTTGTGAAGAAAATAGACAAAAACATGCAAATATAGACATATTTGTACTAGTGTGGTGTAATTTTGAGTGACTATCAGCTATTTTTAATGTGTTTTTTTTATGTTTTGTTCACTATCAATTTCAAAAGTTTTAATATATTAAAATAATTATGAGACCTCAGATTCATAATGTAATATTGCTAGGGCCTGGATTCTTACACAAATGCTGGTGGTGGGACTAGAATTCAGTACTTCTCTGCTTTCAGTGGATTTTAGATTCACCCAGGAAAGTTGTTGGAAATGCACATTGCTAACTCCATCTCAGAATTTAACTTGCTAGGTCTGAGGTGGAGTCCTTGGACCTGTATATTTAATTAGGAATAACTAAAATTTATATCCAAGTTCTCTTCCACCTATGGTATTGTTTTTTAATGCAGTGCTTAACACACCAGAAACTCTCTATAATGAATAGATAAATAACATTTTATCTTTTCCATTTCTTTTTTTTCTTTTACTTTATTTCTTAGCCTGAAGCAAAGTGGATTCATAAGCTGCTTTAAAAAACAACTGAGCGCTTGGTTTCACAGAATGACCTTACCACAGTAAACCCCAGCTACTCTCAAATGGGCATTTATACTTCTGTGGGACTGTAATAAATAAAAACAAGTCTTCTGTGAGTATCAGGATCTGATTTTTTGCGTGTAATTTATACAAGTCTTTGTAGAGGTGTGTACTTTATTCATTAAATATCTGAACTAAAGTACTGCAGTATTTTACCCCATGCTCTGAAACTCCAGTTGGAAGCAGTTTCTCAGTTTAGGTTAAAACTTAGTGATTTTCCTTTTATATTGTGTCAAATTTCTCTTCTATTTATTATTAAAAAGAGTAAATAGAGCCCTACACAGTTTTTTTAAGTGGAGCATCCTCTTATGCACAGAAGGGTTGCAGGTTTGATCCCAGCCCTGGTCGTGGTAACTGTGGGAAGCAACCTATCAATGTGTCTCATATTGATGTTTCTCTCTCCTTCTCCTTCTCTTCCTCCCTCCTTCCTTCCCTCCCTCCCTCCCTCCCTCCCTTCCTCCCTCTCTCCTTCCCTTCCATTCTGTCTAAAATTCAATGGAAAATATATATTCTTGGGTGAGGATTAACAACAATTAAAAAAGAGTAAATAGAATGGAAGGAAGTGAGCATATTTTTCATACCCTTAAAAGAAATAGAGTTTTTTGCCCTAGTCAGCGGTTCTCAACCTGTGGGTCGCGACCCCTTTGGGGGTCGAATGACCCTTTCACAGGAGTCGCCTAAGACCATCCTGCATATCAGATATTTACATTACGATTCATAACAGTAGCAACATTACAGTTATGAAGTAGCAACGAAAATAATTTTATGGTTGGGTCACAACATGAGGAACTGTATGTAAAGGGCCAGAAGGTTGAGAACCACTGCCTGGTTTGGCTCAATGGATTGAGCATTGGCCTGCAGACTGAAGGGTCCCAGGTTCAATTCCAGTCAAGGGTACATGCCTAGGTTGTGGGCTCAATCCCCAATAGGGGGCATGCAGGAGGCAGCCGATCAATGATTCTCACTCATCACTGATGTTTCTATCTCTCTTTTCTCCCTTCCTCTCTCTGAAATCAATAAAAATATATTCAAAAAAGAAACAGAGTTTTATGTATATAGCAATTCTCACTTCCCATATGCACATACAGAGTTTTCAATGTAATAATTTACATTTAGACAATTTCCCTTTAGTTTATTACTTTTTTAAATAATAACCTAAAAGTGTCCCTAAAATAATGATAGACATTTGTCAATTATTTTACATATTTCCATGATTATAATTGACATATTCTTTCCTGAGATCAGGAAAGCACTTTGGAAGGAAAGATAAATAACAGGTGATGATGATAGATAGATGATAGATAGAAGATAGATAGATGATAGATAAATAGATAGATAGATGATAGCTAGATAGAAAGAAAGAAAGAAAGAAAGAAAGAAAGAAAGAAAGAAAGAAAGAAAGAAAGAAAAAAAGAAAGAAAGTCATAGATTATTGTCTAAGTACTTTAAACTGGATAGCTTGTAAAAATAAAAATTTATTTCACACAATTCTGGAGCCTGGGGATTCAAAGATCAAGGAGCCAGGAGATTTAATGCCTCATGAGAGCCCACCTCATGGTTCATACACAGCCCTTCTCACTGTTTCCTCACATGGTAGAAAAGTACTAGTGAGCTCAGTGGATATTTTTTTATAGAAACACTAATCTAATTCATGAGGGCTGCACCCTCTCAAAGTATTTGCCAAACGCCCTATCTAATACCAACATATTGGGTATTAGGATTTTAACATATGAATTTTTGGGGGGCATAAATATTTAATCTATAGCAATAATATATACAGAGACAAAGCTAGATATAAATATGAAAACCTCTCAGTTCACCAAGTCTGTTTTCTGCCTTTTTGGTATAATCTAATTACTCTCAGAAATGACTACATTTCTGAAACAATTTTAAAGAGGTGTCATTTTTCTAGCCCATTTGATCACATACACACGTCCTAATTTACAAATAAAATGTTTTTCATTGCAACATTATAAGTAGAAAAGGTTTAAAAATAATCCAATTGTCTGTCAATAAGTGACTGATTGAAAACATAATAGTAATTCTCCACAATGGAATGCCATGTGAATGTGAAAAACAATAAGGAAGCTCTCTATGTGGTGAGATGAAAAGATCTCCATTATAAATTTAACTAAAAAAAATCAAGGTGGTGAAGAACATATATATTCTGGAGAGATGGTGGAAGGGACCACGGGAGGTTGGCCGCTGGCTCCAGGAGGGAGCTGGCCCTGGACCCCTGGGAAAGGGGCTGTGTCCATCACCACCCATCCCCGGTTCCCTGACCCAGCCTGGGGCTGGAAGGCCCCAGTGGGGTCGAGAGAGGAGGCAATGGTCTGGGCAAGGAAGGAACGGATGCCGATGTCGATGCCACCATAGTGGTACTCTGCCTCCCACCCTACTCCTTCTCTCACCGCCATGCCACCACCACAGTGGGTGGGCATCAATAGGGGCCTGCTGGCCAGGGGGAGAGATAGGGCATGGAAGGTTGGTCACTAGCCTTGAGGAGAGAGCTGACCCTCGGCCCCCCTGGGAAAGGGGCTGTGTCTGCCACCACGCACCCCCAGTTCTCCATCCCAGCTCAGGGTCCAATTGGGTGATCAGAGCCTGCCAACCAGGGGGAGGAACCGTGAGAGATTGGCCGGCCAGGGGTTAGGGACCACAGGAGGTTGGCCGGCTGGCAGAGGTTTGCTGTGGGAGTGCACTGACCACCAGGGGGCAGCTCCTGAGTTGAGCATATGTCTCCTTGTGGTCAGTGTGCATCATAGTGATCAGTCGTTCCTGTCATTCCAGTCATTTGGTTGTAACAGTCGCGTAGACTTTTATATACTGTATATACTAGAAGCCTGGTGAATGAATTTGTGCACCAGTGGTGTCCCTCAGCCTGGCCTGTGGGATCAGGCCAAAACTGGCTCTCTGATATCCCCTGAGGAGTCCCAGATTGCACAATTTGGGCCAGGGAGGGATGCAGGAGGCTGGCCAGCACAGGAGGGACTGCAGGAGGGCTCCAGGGTGTGTCTGGCCCGTCTCAATCCCGATTGGCCAGACCCCAGCAGCAAGCTAACCTACTGGTCGAAGCATCTGCCCCCTGGTGGTCAGTGCATATCATAGTAAGCGGCTGAGTGACCTTAGCATATCATTGGCATATTACACTTTGATTGGTTGAACGGATAACTGGATGACCGGACACTTAACATATTAGGCTTTTATTATATAGGACTAGAGGCCCAGTGCATGAATTGTGCACCTTGAAAGAAACTGTGGGCTGAAAGGCTGCAGTAGAAAAAGGAGCAGGTCTCGCCCCATCCTCCACACCCCTGCCTAGTCCCTCCCACCACAGCTCCTGGTCCCCTGTCTGCCAGCAGCCCTGCTCCCATCACCGTCGCTCCCATGTGCTGTTGGCACTGACCACGCTCGCACCCATTGACGGTACAGAATGCTTGGGGCCAGTGCCAGCAGCAGGTGAGAGAGCCAGGCACGACTGTGGCACATGGGAGCAAATAATTTTCAGTAACCACCAGAGGCTTGCCCTGATGACAGTGACTGGCACCCTGCCTTGGTCTGGAGCCCCTGCTCACCTGCCCCACCATCCTGCCACAGCCAACAGCTGCCATGTTTCGCATATGCCCCCTGGTGGTCAGCACACGTAATAGCTACCAGTTGTTCAGTTGTTCCATTAGGTCTAGTCTATTTGCATATTAACCTTTTATTATATAGGATATATATATTAGAGGCCCTGTGCATGAGATTTGTGCACTGGGTGGGGAGTACCTCAGCTTGGCCTGCACCTTCTCACAGTCTGGGACCCCTCGGGGGATGTCTGCCTGCCAGCTTAGGCCTGACCCTTCTCGCAGTCTGGGGATCTCACAGTCCGGGACCCCTCACTCCTTACCACCCACCTGCAGCAGAGGGGGCAGAGGCTCCCTCCACCACTGTTGGGCTCACCAGTTGTAAGCCTGGCTTCAGGATGAGTGGAGCTCCCCTTGTGGGAGCGCACAGACCACTAGGGGGAAGCTCCTGCGTTGAGCATCTGCCCCCTGGTGGTCAGTGTGCATCATAGCGACCAGTCATTCCACTGTCGGTCAATTTGCATTTGCATATTATACTTTTATTATATAGGATATATATATATATATATATATATATATATATATATATATATATATATATATATATATATATATATCTCCTGTCTTTGTTTAAAGAATCTCTGGAAGGATACTGATATTAATACAATATGAATTGATAGAGCTGTACTGGTTGATAAAATACATTTGATCCTTGAACAGCATGAGTTTGAACTGCATGGGTCCACTTATAGATGGATTTTTTCAATAAATATGTACAGTACTTTAAATGTACTTTCTCTTCCTTACAATTTTATTGATAACTTTTTCATTTCTCTAGCGTACTCTTTAAAGAATACAATATATAATACATATAACAAAAATGTGTTAATTGACAGTTTATGTTATCAGTAAGGCTTCCAGTCAACAATAAGCTATTAGTAGTTAAGATTTGGAAGAGTCAAAAGTTATATGTGGATTTCCAACTGCATGGGATTTTGGGTCTCCTAACCCCTGTGTTGTTCAATGGTTAATTGTACTTCCCAAACAGTTGGTAAATGGCAACTATACAATTCACCCTCCGCCTTAAGTGTCACTCTGGTTTTCTCCCCTGGAACACCAGGGATCCTCTAGGTATCAAAAGATAAAACATAATGAGAAATATAAAAGACTTTTTTTTTTAAAGAAAACATGGGTGAAGGGTGAAAGAGGAAGGGAGCAAGAGTCGTGGGGTGAGTTTTGAGACTCCCAAGCAATTCTGACCCCTGTGAAAGAAGAAAAGAGAATAATGGAAAGCTGGGTAAGAAGAGCCTCAGACATGTTACAGCTCAGAGAAAGTCTCAAGCAGGCCAATGAGGAGCCATGAACAAACATTGCTCTTTAGAGGAGTCTGTGTTGTATAGGGATAACCTGGCCTTAGTACTGCATAATGCTCAATCATTGACCTGGAGCAATCTAGTGTGAGTGTGTCCCCAGCTTTCATGCTGGTGGATCTCAAATTTGCAGAATATAGAGGCTGTCAGGTGATTACTTTCCTCACATTAGGATCTCTTTTTAAGTGAGAGCTAAGCAGCAAGCTCCCATGGTTGTCACTACACAGATCCATTTCTCTATCCATATTCACTCCTCCTAATTTCCCAAGGGCTTCTCCTCCTTAGAAGAAAATTAAAAGAGAAAGGATAATGAAATAAAATTATTTTCCATTACTGAAGTTGACTTTAGGGCCACAGTTGGTCAGCCTTCTACACTGTCCATCTACAGGTGTTGATGCCTTACCTGAAAGTATGATTCCAAACTTCATTTCTGAGGGGTCAGATCTTTTAGTAAGCATGCCCTCCTCAAACTCCATTCACCAAGAGGTGCCCAAGAGATGCCCACATGGATCATGTTACTTTTACTTCCACAGATATTCCTTCCATCTCATATTGTGAAAAGCAACTCTACCTCCTGTTCATCAGGTTAAATTACCCTTTCAAGACGGTGACTCTTCTTCATAACAGCTAGCCTCTAGGCTTAGAAATTCAAAGTATCCTGACAGTAGCCAAAACTTATACTCATTGGGACTATTGCTTGATCTCCTGGCAAGAATATGTCCATTTGTGGGGATTAAGATCTAATCTCTGCAGTGACCAGAACTGATTCTATAAGAACGCAAGCCACCAGTTAATCATTCGAAGTGATGGTAAGTGAAGCCACTCCTGAGCATACCCCTAGGTTTCTGGGTACAAGTGTTTTTTTTTTTTTTCCTGTAGAAGACTCTTGATTTAAAGCATATATTGCATCTAAAAAGATAGAACCAATCTTGCCCTGTATTGAATCCAAGCAACTCATCATACATTTAATGTCCATTTAAGCTTTCTTTAAGGCCACTGCTTCTGGAGAGTGCAATATGCAATATATCCAGCAAATTGTATGATCAGGTGCTGCCCACTCCCACACATCCTTTACTGTGAAGTGGATACACTGGTCAGATACTACACTCATCAAGGTAACCTATGTGCTGCTGTAATGTAAGTGCAATTCACTTTTGGCTTGAACCCACCAAGCCAACCTATTTATAAATCAAGGCTGTTTTTTCTCTCCTCCTTCATATATTCACTAGAGGCCCAGTGCACAAATTTGTGCACAGGTGGGGTCCCTTCGCCTGGCCAGCGATCAAGGCCTATTGGGGGACCAGCCAGCAGAGGGGAGGAACCCTGGGAAGTTGGCTGGCCAGCAGGGGCAGGGGGCCGTAGGAGTTTGGCCGAACAGGGGCAGGGACTGTGGAAGGTTGGCCAGGCAGCAGGGGGGTCCTGGGAAACTAGCTGGCCCCCCAATTGGGTCATGGGGGCCTGGCTAGGTGGGGATAGGAACCACAGAAGGTTGGCCGGCTTGCCCCCCAATCGGGGCTGATCGGGATGGCTGACTAGGTGGGGGGAGGGGCCATGGGAGGTTGGCCAGGCGGCCAGGAGGGTGTGGGGGGAGCATGGGAGGTTGGCTGTGGGAGCACACTGACCACCCTCGGGCAGCTCCTGTGTTGAGTGTCTTCCCCCTGGTGGTCAGTGCATGTCATAGCAACTGGTTGACCATTCCTGTTGTTTGGTTGTAATGGTTGTTAGGGTTTTATATATATACTAGAGGACCGGTGCACAAAAATTTGTACACTCGGGGGGCAAAGGGGGTCCTTCAGCCCTGCCTGTGCCCTCTCGCAGTCTGAGACCCCTCAGGGGATGACTACCTGCTGGCTTAGGCCCGCTTCCCGGGGGATTGGGCCTAAGATGGCAATCAGACATCCCTCTGGCAGCCCGGCAGCCCTCAGGGGATGTCCACTTGCCAGCGGGGAGCAGGCCTAAACTGCAGTTGGACATCCTTAGTGCTGCAGAGGAGGCAGGAGAGGCTCCCACCACCACCGCTGTACTGGAAGCCATCAGCCTGGCTTGTGGCTGAACAGAGCTCTTCCCATGTGAGAGAGCCCTGACCACTAGAGGGCAGCTCCTGCATTGAGCGTCTGCCCCCTGGTGGTCAGTGTGTGTCATAGTGACCAGTCATTCCCAGTCCTTCTGCTGTTAGGGTCAGTTTGCGCATTACCCTTTTACTATATAGGATAGAGGCCTGGTGAACAGGTGGGTCTGGCTGGTTTGCCCTGAAGAGTGTCCCGGATTAGGATGGGGGTCCTGATTGGGTGCCTGGCCAGCCTGGATGAGGGGATGATGGCTGTTTGCAGCTGGTCACACCCCCGTCAGGGTGGGGGTCCCCACTGGGGTGCCTGGCCAGCCTGGATGATGGGCTGATGGCTGTTTGCAGCTGGTCACATCCCCTCCAGAGTGGGGGTCCCCACTGGGGTGCCTGGCCAGTCTGGGTGAGGGGCTGAGGGCCGTTTTCAGGCTGGCAGGTGACTGAAACTCCCAACCTCTCCTTTTTTTCTTTTTTTTTTTATTCTGGGATTTATTTACCTTCTATGGCTGTCACTGGAGCTGAGAGCCAGCTTTAGCTCTGAGGCTCGGCTCTAGCTCTGAGACCTCGGTTTGTTTGGCTTCTATAATTGAAACACTGTTGCAACTCCAGCTCTGAGGCTCGGCTGGCTGAAAGCAGGTTTCTGGGGTTTGTTTAGCTTCTATAATTGCAACATTGTTTCTTAGACTGAAGCTCAGAGGCCGGCAGTGGCAGGCGGGGAACCTTGGCTTCCTCCATCACTGGAGCAAGCAAGCCTCCTGTTTGCTTCAGCTGCCTGGCTGCCAGCCGCCATCTTGTTTGGCAGTTAATTTGCATATTGCCCTGATTAGCCAATGGGAAGCGTGTCAGAGGTACAGTTAATTACCATGTTTGTTTATTATTAGATAGATAGATAGGTACAAGTTGAGGAAAGGTGCTGATACAAGTACATTGCATAACACAGAGGTCTGTGCTACCTATTTATTCAGCTTATGTATACCCTCTGGTTCTGCTCAGACTTGACTCCAAAATGATAATTTTCATTTTATGATGGACAGCTGCTGCATCTGTCTGAATTTTTGACTTGGTAAATCCAACAGCCCTGTCTTATAATTGGCAATTCTGGATGCATGGGCATTTGGTGCCCTACAGTATAGAATTTTGTCACTTATAAATCAGTACAATGCCAGGAGCTGTCTCTCAAAGGACAAATCATTCTTTGCTATAGATGCCCTGGCCTTGCTCTAGAATTCCAGGGATCAACTTTAACATCCTTGCACTGGAGCCTGTCCTAAGCCTCTCCTTGCTTCTTTTCCCACCACTGGCACCCCCAAAACCACAGTGTCTTCTTGATTATATGGAACAAGCAGCAGAAGTACTGATGCCACAACCTGGACCTGTTGCCAAGCACTTTTCTGTTTCCAGGTCTCATTGAAATCTGACAGTCTAGTGTTACCCAGTAAATAAAATGGAGCAATATTCTGAGGTGTAGAATGTGTTGCTTCAGAACCCAAGTAAGGTTACCAGGAACTGTGCTTCTTTCTATGTAATAGTGAATTCAAGCTGCAGCAATGCAATTTTTCTTTTTTTTTAGAGGAGGCATTCTCTCTGCATGCCCTTGACCACTGGATTTGTAAGCATTTTATTCAAGGTTCACATTTCTGAATATTTTTTTAGGATTTATCCTCCATTCTCTAAAATTGATGTGCATTATGAAGCCTTTCACCACACTACTTACTTTTTTAAAATAGATTTTTATTGATTTCAGAGATGAAGGGGGAGAGAGAGAGAGAGAGATACAAACATCAATGATGAGAGAGAATCACTGTTACCTGCCTCCGGATGCCCCACACTGGGAATTGAGCCCTCAACCCGCATCTGCCCTGACTGGTACTGGTAATGAAACCATGACCTCCTGGTCGATGTTCAACCACTGAGCAATACCAGCACAGCTGGGATACTTTTTTAAATTATCCTGCTTCATTAGCATGATACTATCAATGTGAAAGAGTATTGGGTATAAAATAATTCATTGCCTAAACCAATGCAACTGCGGACTTACTAAACTGATCAAGCAATAATATTACATCCAGCAGAATGGCTGCAATAAGGAATACTATACAGTTGACTTTGTGGTAGTCTATAGTAATTCTCAATAATCTGTCCAGTTTTCTCAGTGGCCAGACCAGCAAAGTAAGCAGATATATGAGTTGGACTGTTACCCATGCATCACTTATATCTTTAGAAGTGATACAAATCATTCTCAACTCAACCTAGGAAAGCTGTATTTCTTTCTCTATTTCTTTCCTGGAGAAGAGAGGGAAAGTTTCAAAAGTTTACACTTGGATTTGTATAGCAACTCCCTGCTATAGTAGCTCCTACTCCACAGTCCACCAACTCTAACTGCAAAGGTTAATCTAACTGCAAAGTATGGAATTATCATCTGTACACCTAGGAGTTGAGAAAATCACCACTGGGTGGGATTGCAAACTACTTAGATCCACTGCAAACCGAACTATAACCAGTACTCTGTTTATTACTTGTCCACATTCATTACTTTGTAGGGCTGCCTAGCAAAATGGCAGGTGACTAAGCCACCACAAATTGAGTGATTTAAATGGCATACATTTATTTTCTCACCATCATGGAGGCCAGAAGTCCAAAATCAAGGTATTGACAGAGTAGGTTCCTTCTTTAGCTTATAGATGGTTGTTTTCATGTTCATATAATATTCTCCCTCTATTCATTTTTCTGTGTCCTACTTTTAAATATATATTTTATTGATTTTTTACAGAGCGGAAGGGAGAAGAATAGAGAATTAGAAACATCAATGAGAGAGAAACATTGATCAGCTGCCTCCTGCACACTACCCCCTGGGGATGTGCCCGCAACCAAGGTACATGCCCTTGACCGGAATCAAACCTGGGACCCTTCAGTCTGCAGGCCGACACTCTATCCATTGAGTCAAACCGGTTAAGGCCTGTGTCCTACTTTTAATTTTTTTATGCCAACATAAGTCATATTACATTAAGACCTGATTGCATTTTAACTTGGTAAAGAACTTATCTTCAAATGAGGTCATGTTCTGTGGTATTGGCAGTTAGGAATTCAACATATGAATTTGGAGGGGATGTAATTCAAAACATAACACACCTCCAAGTTCTTACTAAAAAAGATACTAAAATGTTGATGTCTCAGTTTTCTGATATCAATGTCCTGCTAGATCTTGTGTCATATAGTATTCAAAACATGTGGGTATTACTCTTTCCCAGTGTACAGTCACCCAAGTAAATGGCTCTAGGTCCTATTGAGAAAGGACTGAAGGAAGGTTTACAATATGTACTTCCTGCAGTGTTGCAGGGTTTTTCGCCATATGGATATGGCCTTATTTTCAATGGATTGTGCATTTGAATATTGGCTCAGATCCAAGTATTGTACAAAGAATCATGACTTTTTGTGGTAGCAACAGTCCTCAGATTCTTCTCTCTCATTCTTGTCTTTTTTTTTCTGATTCAACATGTTAAGTAGCACTCTCATCCCCTGTTCACATATTTTTCCCCTAGGAATACTATGTTTCAGGAACCATTTCAACAGTTCTCCTGGGGTTAAGCCGAGATTAATGCCCCTCCAACACTGATGGCTTCTGGCAGCTAAATGCCAACACCTGATCTCTGTTACTCTGGGGACCCACAATTCTCCCAGAAATTATCAAGTCCAATTCTTTGATGGTTCCTTCTATCATCCCTGAAAAAAAGAGCCACTACTGAAACTTTTTAGTGAAGCCAGTGCCTCTCTTGCCCGTGAATTTCTGATAGCACTGGTAAATGAGGCATCCTATGGTCCCTCCTGTGGAACACTATCCTCTGCTGTACATCCTTAGTTTTTTGTTTTTTTTTTAATTTTTATATTTGATGCTATTTATTTTTAGAAAAAATATGTTTTATTTAGGTAACAATGGCTAATAGCATTACTCTTAAGTTTCAGATGTACAATATTATAATTCTGTATCTTATATTCTATCATGTACTCATCACCAAAAGTCTAGTTTCCATTTGTTACCATATATTTGACCCACTTTACCCACTTTGCCTCTCCCCAAACCTCTTTTTTTTCTCTCATAACCATTATATTCTTTATATTTATGGGTTTGTTATTACTTTTTTCTCTTATATTCCACATATAAGTAAAATCATCATAGTTTTTGTTCTTTTCTGTTCAACTTAGCATAATCCCATGTTGTTGCAAGTGACAATACATCATCTTTATATGGCTGAGTAATATTTCATTGTGTATATGTAAATATATATACAGTATATATAGTATACTATTGCATATCCTATATAATAAAAGGGTAATATGCAAAATGACCCTAACAGCAGAAAGACTGGGAATGACTGGTCACTATGACACACACTGACCACCAGGGGGCAGACCCTCAATGCAGGAGCTGCCCTCTGGTGGTCAGTACACTCCCACAAGGGGGAGCTCTGCTCAGCCACAAGCCAAGCTGACGGCTGCCAGTACAGTGGTGAAGGCAGGAGAGGGTCCCTCAGCAGCGCTAAGGATGTCTGACTGCAGCTTAGGCTGGCTCCCCGCTAGCAAGTGGACATCCCCCGAGGGATCCCGGGCTGCCAGAGGGATGTCTGACTGCCAGCTTAGGCTCAATCCCCTGGGGAACGGACCTAAGGCCGCAGGTGGTCATCCCCCAAGGAGTCCCGGGCTGTGAGAGGGCACAGACCGGACTGAGGGACCGCCCCTTGAGTGCACAATTTTTTGTGCACCAGGCTCCTCTAGCATATATATGTACATATAATACATAGTTTTCCATTGTGTGTATGTATACATAGTATTACATTGTGTGAACATATATGTATGTGGTATATATATATATATATATATATATATATATATATATATATATATTCTTCTTTATTTATACACTAGAGGCCTGATACATGAAATTCCTACACTGGGGGAGGGGCGTCCCTCAGCACAGACTGCACCCTCTAATCTGAAACTCCTTGAGAAATGTCTGACTGCCCATCTGCCCATTTAGACCCGATCCCTGCCAGTCTGGTCACCCCCAACTGCCCTCCCCTGCCAGCCCTGGCTGCCCAAACTGCCCTCCCCTGCAGGCCTGGTACTCCCCCAACTGCCCACCCCTGCAGGCCACCTTGTGGCGGCCATCTTGTGGTGGCCATCTTGCGATGACCATCTTGCGGTGGCCATATTGTGGTGACCATCTTGTGTGTTGGAGTGATGGTCAATTTACACACTGGTCTTGACTAATCAGCATATCTGGTTGTGACTGTGAAGGTGTTGTGACCAATTTCCATATTCCCTCTTATTAGTAGAGCCCCAGTGCACAAAAATTTGTGCACTTGGGTGGGTCCCTCAGCCCAACCTGTGCCCTCTCGCAATCTGGGGCCCCCTGGGGCCCCTTCCCCTGGCTGCTGGCACCAGTTTTCCTCTGGCGCCCAGAACCCAGGCCTTCGCTCTTCGCTGGGAGGGGCCCGTGAGGTGGGCGAGGGGCTTAGCTCTTTTAAAAATACTTCTGAATGTTTGGTAAATAACCCTGTAGGAATCTACTTTCTGAAACATGCTGGTTGTTAAGGGCTGATTTGGGTAATCAACAAAATGTATGTTAAAATCCTAATCCCCAGAACCTCAGAATGTACCTGTATATGGAGATAAGATCTTTAAAGAGGGGATTACATTAAATTGAGGCAGTTCCAGTGTGACTCTTAGCCCATCTCACTGAAGTCCTTATAAGAAGAGGAATGTTGGGGTCCAGCACCAACAGGTCCAGAGGTTCCCAAAGGTGTGGATGGAGTTGGCGAAGAAGGAATGACACAGAGGCAGCGTTCAGGTGATCATCGTAGCCAGGTTCTCTTTTTATTGTCCTGTTACACCTATATTTATACTATTTGATCCTATAAGCATGCCTCTATAAGCTTTTTTTTTTTGCCAAGGAGAGCATGGGGTCCATTTATTGGTGGGTCAATCAAAGGGGGAGCTGGCTAGGGTTGGGTAGGGCAGCAGCTTGTCTGGCTCCTGAGAAACCCAACTTGAGTCCAGAGCCTCCAGCACTTTGAAGCCAAAGTCTTCCTCCACCTTTATCTGCATGGGGGCCAGATCCGGAGTCAGTGGGACTCCAGCCCAGCACCCTTCCCGTGGCACTTGCCGCCTCTTCCAGGGGCCGGGCTGCTGGCTTCTGCAGGCGCTAGTGTCCTCTTGGGCGGGGACAGCCCCTCTTTCTCCGGAGGCTCATTCTCAGCGTTGCCTGGGGTGGGGCGTCTGTGCCCTGGCTGCCCTCGTCCTCCAGTAAGATGGTGAACTGGCTGGCCCAGTAGTCGTTGCCCTAGGAGTCCAGCACCCTCATGAGGAACCTCCGCCCCTGCTGGAGTCTCCGTGTTATCCTCTATATCTGATGGAGCCTGTGCAGGACCCGCTCGATCTCCCTGCAGCACCGACCCAGCACCTGGTACTTCCTGCGATTGAGTTCCCCTTGGCACTGCAGCCGCTGGCCTTGGGGTGCCTCCTCCTCTTCGTCTCGCTCCTGGAGGCTGGAGCTTCCTAGACCCCCAGACATGAGCTCCACTTTGGTCTCAAGCTCGTTCTCCAGGATCAGCAGAGGCAGCGCCAGCTCCAAGCAGGGAGGTGCTGAGAACTCCTCAAAGCCCACAGCTGCCATGGACCCCTCTCTCTGCTCCAGCTCCATTTCTCCCTGGCTCCCAGCAGAACTTCCAACCTTGCAAGCCTCTTCCAGTGCAAAATGACTCGCCCAATCTGATTTCATGGCCAGGCACAAGGGCCCCAGCCGCTAAGCCTCCTGGGAGTTGTAGTTTTCTATTTCCCGCTCGCTTTCCTCACCCCACTTCCACCCCAAGTCCCCGCTGAAAGGCCCTGCTTGCTGGTCTAAGGCCACTGGCCAGGCATCTGAGTCACCTCCATCTTTATTCTGTCCCGACACTGCGCAGTCTGACCACGGAGACTCTCCGCTTGGGAGGCCCCTCGGTCTCCTTCTGGGGCCTGGCTGCGCTGCCCCCGAGACCAGATCACGTGCCCAGGTGGCGACACAGCCCGGGCCCCTGGGTCTCTTTGGGGGCTGGGGATGCTCCACTGCTCGGGCACTGGATCGCAAGCCCTTGCGGCGACACAGCCCTGGCTCCTGGGTCTCCTTCTGGGGCCTGGCTGCGTCGCCCCCGAGACCAGATCACGTGCCCCAGTGGCGACACAGCCCTGGTCCCTGGCTGCGCCACCGCCCAGGCACCGGATCGTGTTCCCCCGCCCACCGGTCTCCTTCTGGGGCTGGGGATGCCACTGCCCGGGCACTGGATCGGTTCCCAGGCCCATGGGTCTCCTTTTGGGGCCTGGTTGCGTTGCCCCCGAGACCGGATCACGTGTCCCGGTGGCGGAGACACAGCCCTGGCCCATGGCTCTCCTTCTGGGGCCTAGCTGTGTCACCCCGGGACCATGTCCCCAGGAGGGGTGCAGCCTGGCCTCTGTCCCCGCCTCTGGGTGTTCTCCGATCACTGGTGATCCATGATCTGAGAAGCCACGGGCAGGGAAGAGGCTGACATCACCTCTTCCCTGCCCCACCCGGGCTTCTCCGATTACGGCCCAGGGCCAGCAAAGGTGGCCCAGCTTGTCCGATCACAATGTTGGCCCAGTTCTCCTGCTCTTGGCTGCCACCTGGGTTCCGACACTGGCAGGCGGCTTCTTCCATCCTTCCCTTTTCGCCTCCCACCATTGTGCTTACGTATGCAAATTAACCGCCATCTTGGCTGGAGATTAATTTGCATATCTCGCTGATTAGCCAGTGGGAAGGGTAGTGGTTGTACGGCTAATTACCATGTTCCTCTTTTATTAGATAGGATTTTAGGTTATTTCCATATCTTGGCTATTGATAACAGCATTGCAATGAACATAAATATATATGGTGCCCCAAAAATGTATACACACATTTTGAATGATTATAAAGGCAGTGTTTATAAAAATACATTTTATTTTTAAAACTAGGGGCCCATTGCACGAAATTCGTGCACTGGGTGTGTGGGGGGGGTGTCCCTCAGCCCAGCCTGCCCCGTCTCACATACTGGGAGCCCTCAGGCGTTGACCCCCATCACCCTCCAATCGCAGGATCGGCCCCTTGCCCAGGCCTGATGCCTCCGCCAGAGGTGTCAGGCTTGGACAGGGGACCCCCATCTCCCCCCGATCACTGGCTCTGGCCCCCTCCCAGGCCTGAGGCCTCTGGCCCAGGAATCATGCCTGGGCAGGGGACCCCCATCTCCCTCTGATCGCTTGCTCCACCCCCCGCCCAAGCCTGATGCCTCTGACCCAGGCTTCAGGCCTGGGCAAGGGGACCATCATATCCCCCCAATCCCCGGCTCAGCCCCCCGCCTAGGCCTGATGCCTCGGCCAGAGGAGTTGACCCTCATCACCCTCCGATCACCAATCACCGGATCGGCCGCTTGACCAGGCCTGAGGCGTCCGGCTCGAGCAGCAGGGACCCACAGCTGCAGTGGCCCCGCGATCGTGGGCTCCGCTTTAGGCCCAGGCAAGGAACCCCTAGCTCCCGGGACTGCCAGCTTCGACCGTGTCCAGCTCCCATCGCTGGCTCCACCCCTACTTCCTGCTATCACTGGCCAGGGCGGCAAAGGCACCTGATTCTCCGATCATGGCTGGAGCTCTTAGCTCCCCCCTGGGTTTCCGATCACTGTCAGTGGCAGGGGGCTTCTTCCTGCTTTCCCTTTCGCCTCCCTGCATTGTGCCTACATATGCAAATTAACCGCCATCTTGTTGGCAGTTAACTGCCAATCTTAGTTGGCAGTTAACTGCCAATCATAGTTGGCAGTTAATTTGCATATAGCCCTGATTAGCCAATGAAAAGGGTATCGTCGTACGCCAATTACCATTTTACTCTTTTATTAGTTTAGATTGAGCTATCAGCTGTTAAAGTTTGTGTACATTTGTGGGGATAGCTGTATATAATTCTTATGTACATGTTCTTCAGATAAATGTCTATTAAAAGACTTGCTAAATCATATGGTAGGTAGTTTTTTTAAATACTTTATTTTTGAAAGTATTACATATATCCCCTTTTTAACACAATGTCCTCTCCCAGCCTGACCCAGCCCCTCAGTCTTGGCCTACAAACCCCACCCCATTGTCTGTGTCCATTAGTTATGCTAACATGCATACAAGTTACTTGGTTGATCACTTATGCTCCTCCTCCCTCCCCTGCCTTCCCACTAAGGATTGATGGTCTCTTCCATGAATCTAAGTCTGTGGATCAATGTGTATTCATCAGTTTATGTTGTTCATTATCTTCCACAAATGAGTAAGGTCATGTGACACATATCTTTCTCTGAATGGATTATTTTGCTTAGTATAATGCTCTCCAGGTATATCCATGTTGCTGAAAATGGTAAGTGTTCTTTTTTTATATATATATATAACAGCGTAGTATTCCATTGTGTAGATGTAACACAGGTTTTTATTTCTTTTGAATATTTTTAAATATATATTATTGATTTTTTACAGAGAAGGGAGAGGGATAGTTACAAACATTGATGAGAGAGAAACATTGATCAGCTGCCTCCTGCACACCCCCTACTGGGGATGTGCCCACAACGAAGGTACATGCTCTTGACTGGAATCGAACCTGAGACCCTTCAGTCTGAAGACTGATGCTCTATCTACTGAGCCAAACCAGTTAGAGCATACCACAGGTTTTTAATCCACTCATCTACTGATGGGCACATAGGCTGTTTCCAGGTTCTAGCTATGGTGAATTGTGCTGCTATGAACATAGGGATGCATATATCCTTTCTGATTGGTGTTTCTGGTTTCTTGGGATATATTCCTAGAAGTGGGATCACAGGGTCAAATGGGAGTTCCATTTTTAGTTTTTTGAGGAAACTCCATACTGTCTTCCATAGTGGCTGCACCAGTCTGCATTCCCACCAGCAGAGCACGAGTGTTCCTTCTTCTCCACATCCTCTCCAGCACTTGTCGTTTGTTGATTAGTTGATGATAGCCAATCTGACAGGTGTGACATGGTACCTCCTGTTGTTTTGATTTGCATCTCTCGGATGATTAGTGACTTTGAGCATGTTTTCGTATGTCTCTTGGCTTTCTGAATGTCCTCTTTTGAAAGGTGTCTATTTAGGTCCTTTGCCTATTTTTTATTGGATTGTTTATCTTCCTTTTGTTAAGTAGTATGAGTTACCTATAAATTTTGGAGATTAGGCCCTTGTCAGATATGACATTGGCAAATATGTTTTCCCACACAGTGGGTTTTCTTGTTGTTTTGTTGATGGTTTCTTTTGCTGTGCAGAAGCTTTTTATTTTGATGTAGTCCCATTTGTTCATTTTTTCTTTAGTTTCAAGTGCCCTAGGAGCTGTATCAGTGAAGAAATTGCTTCGGCATATGTCTGAGATTTTGTTGCCTTTGGATTCTTCTAGAATTTTTATGGTTTCCTATCCTACATTTAAATCATTTATCCATTTTGAGTTTATTTTTATGTATGGTTTAAGTTGGTGATCTAGCTTCATTTTCTTGCATATATCTGTCCAATTTTCCCAACACCATTTATTGAAGAGACTATCTTGGCTCCATTGTATGTTCTTGCCTCCTTTGTCAAATATTAATTGAGCATATTGGTTCGGGCCGATTTCTGGGCTCTCTATTCTATTCCATTGATCTATATGCCTGTTTTTGTGCCAGTACCAGGCAGTTTTGAGAACAGTGGCTTTGTAATACATCTTGATATCTGGTATTGAGATCCCACCTACTTTTTTCTTTCTCAGGATTGCTGCAGCTATTCGGGGTCTTTTTTTATTCCAGATGAATTTTTGGAGAGTTCGTTCTAGATCTGTGAAGTATGCCGTTGGTATTTTAATGGGAAGTGCAATGAATTTATAGATTTCTTTGAGTAGTATGGACATTTCAATGATGTTGATTCTACCAATCCATGAACACGGTATGTTCTTCCATCTGTTTATGTCTTCCTCTATATCTTTTTTCAACATCCTGTAGTTTTCTGAGTAGAGGTCTTTTACCTATTTAGTTAAGTTTATTCCTAGGTAGCTTAATTTTTTTGGTGCAATGGTAAACGGGATTGTTTTTATAATCTCTCTTTCTGAAAGTTCACTATTGGTGTATAGAAATGCCTCAGATTTCTTGGGGTTAATTTTGTATCCTGCTACATTGCCAAATTCATGTATTAAGTCTAGTAGCTTTTTGATTGAGTCTCTAGGGTTTTGTTTGTATCATATCATGTCGTCTGAAAATAAGGACAGTTTTACTTCCTCTTTTCCAATTTGCATGCCTTTTATTTCTTCTTCTTGCCTAATTGCGATGGCTAATACTTCCAGTACTATGTTGAACAGGAGTGATGAGAGTGGGCATCCCTGTCTTGTTCCTGTTCTTATGGGAAATGGTGTTAGTTTTTGTCCATTGAGTATGATGTTGGCTGTGGGTCTGTCATATATGGCTTTTATTATGTTGAGGTATGATCCTTATACTCCCACCTTTCTGAGAGTTTTTATCAAAAATGGGTGTTGGATTTTGTCAAATGCTTTTTCTGCATCAATTGATATGACCATGTGGTTTTTTTTCTCTCAATTTGTTCATGTGATGTATCACATTTATTGATTTGCAAATATTGTACCATCCTTGCATCCCTGTGATAAATCCTACTTGGTCATGGTGTATGATCTTACTGATGTACTGCTGGATCCGATTTGCTAAGATTTTGTTGAGGATTTTGGCATCTATGTTCATGAGGGATATTGGCCTATAATTTTCTTTCATTGTGTTGTCGTTATCTGGTTTTGGTGTTAGGGTGATGCTGGCTTCATAGAATGAGCTTGGAAGTGTTCCTTCCTCTTGAATTTTTTGTAGTAGTCTGAGGAGAATAGGTTTTAGTTCTTCCTTGAATGTTTGGTAAAACTCCCCTGTGAAGCCGTCTGGTCCTGGGCTTTTGTTTGCTGGAAGCTTTTTGATGACTGCTTCAATTTCTTCCATAGTTATTGGCCTATTGAAATTTTTGGATTCTTCCTGATTGAGTTTTGGAATGTTATCTTTTTCTAGGAATTTGTCCATTTCCTCCAGGTTGTCTAGTTTGTTGGAGTAGAGCTGTCCATAGTATTTTTTAACAATCATTTGTATTTCTGTGGGGTCTGTTGTTATTTCGCCTCTATCGTTTCTGATTTTGTTTATTTGGGTCCTCTCTCTCTGCTTCTTGGTGAGTCTGGCTAGAGGTTTGTCAATCTTGTTTATCTTTTCAAAGAACCAGCTCTTGGTTTCATTGATTTTCTGTATTGTTTTTTTGGTCTCTATGTCATTTATTCCTGCTCTAATCTTTATTATCTCCTTCTTTCTGCTCACTCTGGGGTTTTTTTGTTGCTGTCTTTCTAATTCTTTGAGTTGTACAGTTAGATGATTTACTACCATTTTTTCTTGTTTTTTTGAGATAGGCCTGTAGAGCTATAAACTTCCCTCTCAGGACTGCTTTCATTGTGTCCCATAGGTTTTGGATTGTTGTGTTTTCATTGTCATTAGTTTCCAGGATGTTTTTGATTTCTTCTTTGATCTCATTGTTAACCCAATCAATATTTGATTACATGCTATTCAGCTTCCAAGTGTTTGGGTATTTGGGGTTGTTTTTATTGTAGTTTATTTCTAATATTATGCCATCGTGGTCGGAGTAGATGCTTTTTATGATTTCAATCTTCTTGAATTTGGGGAGACTGTGCTTGTGACCCAGTATGTGGTCTATTTTTGAATATGTCTCATGAGCATCAGAGTGGAATGTATATTCCGTGGCTTTGGGGTGAAGTGTTCTGAAAATGTCTATTAAGTTCTTCTGATCTAGTGAGTCATGTAGGAATGCTGTTTCTTTGTTGATTGTTTGTCTAGAGGACTTATCTAGTGCTGTCAGTGGTGTATTAAAGTCCCCTACTATGATTGTATTGTTGTCAATCTCTCCTTTGATATCTTCCAGGAGTTTTTTTATGAATTTGGGTGCTCCTGCATTGGGTGCATATATGTTTACCAGAGTTATATCTTCTTGTTGTATTGATCCCTTTAGTATTATGAAGTGGCCTTCCTTATCTCTTGTTATGGCCTTCACTTTGAGGTCTATTTTGTCTGATATAAGTATTGCTACCCCAGCTTTCTTTTCCTTTCCATTTGCTTGAAAGATATTTTTCCATCCCTGAACTTTCAGTCTGTGTGAGTCCCTTCTAATGAGGTGGTTCTCTTGTAGACAGCAGATGTATGGGTCATGTTTTTTTTTGTTTTGTTTTTTTTTTGTTTTTTTTTTTGTTTTTTTTGTATTTTTTTATCCATTCAGCCACTCAATGTCTCTTGGTCGGAGCATTTAGTCCATTTACGTTTAAAGTTATTATTGAAAGGTACTTGTTTGTAGCCATTTCTTTTTTTGTGTGGCTGTTTTCTTTTTGGGCTTTTTAGTTCTTCTTTTTACACCAGTCCCTTTAGCATTTCTTGCATTGCTGGCTTCGTGGTGATAAACTCCCTTAGCCTTTTTTTGTCTGTGAAGCTTCTTATTTCCCCTTCAATTTTGAATGATAGCCTTGCTGGATAAAGTATTCTTGGATTCAGTCCTTTGCTTTGCATCACTTTGTAAATTTCTGTCCATTCTTTTCTGGCCTGATGTGTTTCTGTTGAGAAATCATTTGATAATCTAATGGGAGATCCCTTGTATGTGACTTTCCGTCTCTCTGTTGCAGCCTGTAAGATTCTCTCTTTGTCTTGAACATTTGCCATGGTAATTATGATGTGTCTTGGTGTGGGTCTTTTCGGGTTCACCTTGTTTGGGACTCTCTGGGCTTTTGTGACTTTTTTCTTCCCCACCTCAGGGAAGTTTTCTGATATTATTTCTTTGAATAGGTTTTCTAATCCGTGTTCATCTTTCTCTTGTTCTGGCACCCCTATTATTCGTATGTTGTTTCATTTCATGTTGTCCCAAAGCTCCCTTAGGCTCTCTTCCTGTCTTTTTATTTTTTTTTCTCCAATTGCAGCACAGTTTGGGTGTGTTTTGCTTCCTTGTCTTTTAATTCACTAATTCGGTTCTCCGCTTCTTCTAGTCTACTGTTGATACTTTCAATGGTGTTTTTTATTGCAGCTATATCACTCTTCATGTCTTCTTGGGTCTTACTTAAGTTGTTGTTTTTTTCATCTGTTTCTTCTAGCTTCTTCCATATGTTATTGATTTTTTCATCTGTTTCTTCTAGCTTCTTGCATAGGTAGTTGACTCTTTCATCTGTTTCTTCTAGCTTCTTGCGTAAGTTGTTGACTTTTTCCTCCATCTGGTTTATGCACTCTAGGACCCTTAGTCTGAATTCTTTTTCTGTCATGTTGCATGCCTCTGTATCATTTAGCTGCTTTTCTGGCGAGTCCTCTTTTTTTTCCTTTGGGGGTTTCTTTGTCTACCCATGTTTGATCTCACTGACATATCTAGACGTTGAGTCATTCAGTGGCTGCTCCCTGGGTGGCAGTGACTCCTTGGGCTGTGGTTGCTCTTCGGGCGGTTGCAGTAGCAGCTGCTCCTCAGTTGGCAGCAGCTCCTCTGGTGGGTGCTGTTCACAGCTGTGGTGGCTCTTCTGGCTGGTGGGGCGAGGTTTCGCGTACAGCTGCTGTTTCTCAGCAGAGGATGTGGTGCTCAGGAGGTTGCTGTTGCTTGGATCTTCTGCGTTGATTTAAAGGCACAAAATACAACACAACAAGGCACCACGTACCAGGCACTATACACAAATATATTCACGATATTAATAACCCCAAATAAAGGTGACCACCTGAATTAAGAGAATTAGGGGATAAGAAAGAAAGAAGAGAAAAAGATAAAGGAGAAAAAAGAAAAGTAGGGACCAAAAAAAGGGAGTGCAAAAATTAAATTGGGAAAAAGGAGGGGGGGAATAAAAGAGAGAAAAGAAAAGAGAAGAAAAAAAAAGAGCGAAAAGAGAGAATGAAGTGGAAGAGGGGAAGAGACTATTTATATGAGGAGTAAACTCCTATAAAACTGCCACTAATCCCAACAAATTCCAGCAACAGCTCCCTGGAGATGAATGCAAACTAGACACAACCAATAATATCAAGAGAGGCAAGGGAAAACAGAAGCACAAAAATAACCGGGGGGGGGGGGGGGGGATGGGTGGAGGGAGGGGACAAACCAGCAGAAAAAAAGAAAAAGAAAAAGCAAAACAGCCTCATAACCAGTCCTAAAACACACACACACAGACAGAAACAAAGAAAAAAAAAACAAGCAACAACAACAAAAAAACAATATACTCAACAATCAAGCAAACAGCAACAAAACAATAGAATGATAAAGGAAGAAAAAAAGAAAAAAATTTTGGATAGTGAAGAAAGATAAGGGGTATGTGTATAAAGATTTAGAGCAGTGGATTGGAAATAGGATATATAAGTAGGGTGAAATTTTGACAGGAGGTAAACAGAAGGAATAGGGAAAATCTAAAGCAGGAATAGGATAAGAGTAACAGGACAACAAAAGGGGAAAAGTGAGGGACAGGGTTTTAGCATAGAGGTAAAATTGAGGTAGGGAAAATTGTTGCTAAAGGAACGATGAAAATAGAATGGAGAACACTAATCCCAAAATAAAATAAAGAGAAAATAAAATGGCACTTTAAAAAATGGTAAAATGGTAGCTGAAATAATACTGGTTAAAAATAAGAATGTAGTAATTAAAAGGGTAAAATCAGGTGATGGAAAAAGAAGCAAAAAAAATTGGTTTCTTAGTTAAAAGGTGAAAAAAGAAAAAAAAATTGCAGTAGTGAAGGTCCTTTGGTTCTTCTACTCGTCAGTCTGGCTTGCCTTAGTCCTGCCAGGTATTCAGGAGAGTGTTGAATTTCCCTGCGATACCCTGTTCCTCTGTGTTGTAAACCACAGTCCTTATTTTAAAGCAGGCTGTATTTGTTTCCCAGACTGCCTTATTTTGTGTTTAGCAAAGAATCAGTTTGTGGCTCAGCCTCTGGGTGGCAGTGTTCTGGGGTTGGCCTCTGAGGCTATATGGCTTCATTATCACACTTAAAACTGGTTTGGGGAGGTCAACTATCCAGAGCTGTTTCTTTAATCATTGCCCTGGTCTGTGTTGTTGCTGGGATTGAAAATCCTCTATAGGCCAGACCCTGTTAACTCCCAGGGATTGATCAGATTATTTTAATCCTTGATCTCGTTCAGGGTGGAATCTGGGTGTGGCTGTGCTCCTTGCCTGGGGGCTAGGTAGGGGAGTCCCACCCTCTGGAGAGAATGGCTACCCCGATCCTGGGCCCAGGGGTGTCTCAGCACTCAATTCGCTGCCACCTCTCCCGGCCCCCCCCCTCTCTCCTCAGTCTTTCCCCAGATTCCACTCGTCCGCACCTTCTCCCTCTCTTCAGCACAGGTCAGTGTCTGTATCTGAGATGTCTTATGAACAGGATTCAGTGACAATAAACAAGCAAATGCCGGCCGCAGAAATGGGGAAGGCTTACTTTCTTACAAGCTCTTCTATTACCGGCACTGCATGCTCTGGTCAGCTCTTCAGGCTGCCTCCTTTAGACTCAGTCTTCTGTGATCACAGAACCCAGCTCTCAAATCCCCAGGCTGCGTCAGGAATCCCGCAGATCTCCTTTCCCCAGTCAGGGGCTGTGCCTGTCCCAAGGGATGCGGCTGTCTGCCACTCGGTCTCCCTCTATCCCTCTGGGCTCAGAGGTCTGGCAAACTTTCCTGACCAGATCCCTGTTTTTTTACCTTTCCAGGGGAGCTCTGCCCTTCCCAGCTGCAGATCGTCTCACCAGATGAGTAGTTTCGCCAATTTGGGGTGGGTGTTATTAGTTTCAGCTGCTTACTCCATTTGCTCCTGGAGACGACCTGGGACGTGTCTGCCTATATCGCCGCCATCTTCCTTTCTCCTGTATGAATTTTTTAATATAATGTTGAATCCGATGTGTTAGAATTTTGTTGAGGATTTTAGCATCTATTTTCATGAAGGATATTGGCCTGTAGTTCTCTTTTTTGTGGTGTCTTTATCTGGTTTTGGAATTAGTGTAATGCTGGCTTCATAGAAAGAACTTGGAAATGTTGCTTTCTCTTGAATGTTTTGGAATAGTCTGATGAGGATAAGCTTTAGTTCTTCTTTGAATGCTTGGTAGAACTCCCCTTTAAAGCCATACAGACCAGGGGCTTTGTTTGCTGGAAGATTTTTGATCACTGCTTCAATTTCTTTAGTAGTTATCTGCCTATTCAGGTTTTTTGATTCTTTTTTATTGAGTAATTTGAGTTTGTACTTTTTAAAGAATATGTTCATTTTGTCTAGGATGTCCATTTTATTGGAATAGAGTTCTTCATAGTATATTTTCATAATCATTTGTACTTCTATGGGATCAGTTGTTACTTCACCTCTTTCACTTCAGATTTTGTTTATTTGGGTTCTCTCTTTGCTTTTTGGTGAGCCTGCCTAGAGGTTCATCAATCTTGTTTATCCTTTCAAAGAACCAACTCTTGGTTTTGTACAGAAATAAATCTGTATGTGATTTATTTCTGTTTGGATATTTATTATTTCCTTCCTTCTGCTTAGGCTGGGCTTTTCTTGTTGTTATCTTTCTAACTCTTTGAGGTGTATGGTTAGATAATTTTTTACCATTTTTTTTCTTATTTTTTGAGGTAGGCCTGTAGAGATATGAGCTTCCCTCTCAAGACTGCTTTCACTGTGTCCCTTAGACGTTGGATTGTTGTGTTTTCATTGTCATTTCTTGCCATGATGCTTTTTTATTTCTTCTTTGATCTCTTTGGTAACCGAATCATTGTTTAGTAGCATGCTATTTAGCCTCCAGGTGATTGATTTTTTTCATTGTTTTTATTTTAGTTGATTTCTAATTTCATGTCATTGTGATCTGAGATGCTTAATATGATTTCTATCTTATTGAATTTGAAGAGATGTTGCCTGTGTCCCAATATGTGGTCTATCTTTGAAAATGACCCATTTGTACTTGAGAATATGTAATCTGTGGCTTTAGGGTGAAATGTTCAGAAGATGTCAATTAATTTCATCTGATCTAGTGAGTCATTTAGGATTGCTGTTTCCTTGCTGATTTTGAGGATATATCCAGTGGTGTTAGTGGGGTATCAAAGTCTCCTACTATGACTGTATTGCTGTCAACATCTTCCTTGATATCCTCCAGAAGTCTTTTTTATGTATTTGGGGGCTCCTGTATTGGGTGTAGATATGTTTACCAGGGTTATAACTTCTTGTTGGATCGCTTCCTTTAGTATTATGAAGTGGCCTTCCTCATCTCTTGTTATGGCCGTCACTTTGAGGTCTAATTTGTCAGGCATAAGTATTGCTACCACAGTTTTTTTTTTCATTTCCATTTGCCTGAAAACCTTTTTTCCATCCCTTCCCCATCAGTCTGTGTAAATCCTTTGTTCTGAGGTGGGTGATTCCTCCATTGATTCGCTCCTCTCAGGGTGTCTGGTTATGTAGCTCTCTCTCCTGCATTGACTTAAGGGCACAAAATACAACACTGCAAGACACAATGCACAGGGCACCAAACACAAATGTATTCATGATACCTACCTATACCTATAACCCCAAATAAAGGTCACCACCAGAGAAAAGAGAATTAGGGGAGAGAAAAAAATTTAAAAAGTGATATTGAGAAAAGGAAAAAATGTAAGAGAGAAAAGAAAGAGAAGAAAAAAGAAGGAGGGAAATATATGTATATGGGAAAAAACTCCCCAAACCCCAGAGCTAATCCAAAAAATGCAAACAACAAACTCCCCAGAACAAAACAAAATAAAAAAATAAAAAAACTCCCAGCTGAATCTGAAGAGGCAGAGCTCTCTCTAGGCAATATCTGACCTTTCCAGCCATGGAGTGTCTCACCAGCTGTGTTTAATTCACCAATTCCGGGTGAATTGTTCGATTCTGCTGTTCCTTCTATCTGCTCTGTGAGAAGGCCCAGGGCCCATCCACTAATTCAGCACCATTTTGTCTCCCCCTGGAAAAACTTTTTAAGCACCCACAGCCAGGAAGGCTGGAGTCTTGGTGTTTGTGGTTTCACAACTGAGGCATCTGGTTCCTAGGTAATGTGTGTGTAGGGTCCCAGGATGTACCCAAGGTCTCCCTGGTTGAAGGTATGGCTGGGCTTTCGATCACAGCCATTCTCTCCTTGAAGATGGCGCAGTCTCTGTGGCAGAGCTGGCCGCTTCAGAAGAGATTTCAGCAGTAGTAGATGCTGCCTGGCCAGGGGAGCCTGCTTCACTAGTCCCCAACAGTCCTGTGGAATATAGCTGTCTCTCACTCAGAAATACAGACACTCCCCAAATGTCCACACACTCTCCTTTCACTCTGTTACTCACACACTATCTTGCAGCCTGCAGTCCTGTGGGCCACCATCTTGGATCCTCAAGTCTAGTAGATATTTTAAGGAGTCTTTAGGGTTTTCTATGTATAATATCATGTCATCAACATAAAATGACTGTCTTACTTCTCTTCTAATATAGATGCCTTTTATTTCTTCTTCTCATCTGATCGCTACAGTTAGCACTTCCAGTACTATGTCAAACAGGAATGGTGAAATTGGGCATCCCTGTCTTGTGCTTGTTCTTAGGGGAAATGGTTTTAGTTTTAGCCCATTGAGTATGATGTTGGCTGTAGGTTTGTCATATAAGGCTTTTATTATGTTGAGGTATGATCCCTCTATTCCCACTTTGCTGAGAGTCTTTATCAGGAAAGGGTGTTGGCTTTTTTTGAATGCTTTTTCTGCATCTACTGATATGACCATGAGATTTCTGTATTTCAATTTATTTATGTGATGTATTGCCTTTATTGTTTTTCAGATATTGTACCAGCATTACATCTCTGAAATAAAATCCCCTTGGTCATGGTGTAGGATCTTTTTAATGTATTTTTGTGTCCTTTTTGCTAATATTTCGTTGAGGATTTTAATATCTATGTTCATCAGGAATAATGGCCTGCAATTCTCTTTCTTTGTAGCATCCTTATCTGTTTTTGGGATTACGGTAATGCTGGCTTCATAGAAGGAATTTGGAAGTGTTCCTTCCTCTTGAAGTTTTTGGAATAGTCTGAGGAGGATAGGTTTTAGTTCTTTGAATGTTTGGTAAAATTACCCTGTTATGCTGTCCAGACTAGGTCTTTTGTTTCCTGGAATTTTTTTTATTACTGCTTCAATTTCCTCAGTAAGTACCAGCCTATTCAGATTTTCTGATTCTTCCTGATTGAGTTTTGGAAGATTTTGTTTTTATAGGAATGTGTTCATTTAGCCTAGGTTGTCCAGTTTGTTGGATTAGAATTGTTCATAGTATTTTTTTTTTTTACAATCCTTTGTATTTCTGTGTTGTTGGTTGTTACTTTACCTCTTTCATTTCTACTTTTGATTGGAGCATTAAATCCATTTACATTTAAGGTTTTTCTTGATAGGTACTTGTTTGTAGCCATTTTAATTCTTTATGCCTGTGTTACTTCTTTCCTTTCTATTTCTTCTTTTTACAACAGTCCGTTTAGCATTTCTTGCATTGCTGGCTTGGTGGTAATAAACTCCCTTAGCTTTTTTCTTTTATTTTTCTTTTAAGCCCCCGATTTCACTTTTAATTTCGAATGATCACCTTGTTAGATAGATTATTCTTGGATTCAGTCCCTTGTATAATTCATTCCACTCTCTCCTGGCCTTAATGTTTTGTTGAGAGATCAGCTCAATCTAATGGGAGATCCTTTGTGGCAATTTTCTGGCTCTCTGTTTCAGCCCTTGTGATTCTTTCTTTGTCATTAACATTTGCCATTGTAATTATGACACATCTTTTTGTGGGTATTTTTTTGTTCATCTTTTCTGAGACTCTCTGTGCTTATGTGCCTTTTTCTTTTCCCCGAGTCAGATCAGTTTTATTTCATTATTTCTTCGAAGAGGTTTCTATTTCTTGCTCCTTTTCTTCACCTTCTGGCACTCCTATTATGTGGCTGTTGCTTCATTTCATGTTGTCCCAAATCTCCCTTGGGCTCTCCTCCTGCTTTCTAGTTTTTTTCTCCAATTGCTATTTAGAATGTGTATTTTCCACCCTGTTTTCTAACTTGCTGAGTTGGTTCTCAGCTTCTTCTAGTCTACTTTTGAAACCTTCCAGTATTTTCCTTCTTGAAGTTATGTTATTCTTCATTTTTTCTTGATTCTCACACATGTTGGTGAATTTATCATCCAGATGATTGTGCATCCTTATAACCATTACCATAAATTCTTTCTCTGGCATATCGCTTGCCTTAATTTCATTTAGTTCCTTTTCTGGTGATTCCTCCTTTTCTTTACTTAGGGAGTTGTTTCTTTGTCTCCCCATTTTTGCTGTTCCTTTTTGACACTGGGCATCCTGCATCTGGTCTGAGAGTTTGAAGCCCCTAGCAGTCCAGTGGTATGGAAATATTTAGCCCAGAGGCTAGGTCTGCCTTCAGTCTCATGCTTTTATTGTCTGTGTTTTGAGTTGTATACCCTTTTCCCACAGATCTGGTCCCTCAGTTGTCTGCTTCAGATGCTTGTGGTGGCTGGAGTGCATGTACAGTTCCTCTGGTGTGCAAATTTCTGTGAGGATCCAGAGTCCTGTGGCATGTAATTTGATGTGTAGCCCCAGCACACACAGCAGGGTGATATGTCCCTCTGGCAGTGTACTTGCAGTGCAGTCCTGTGGCCCCTGGTTAGGTGCACTGGATTGCTCAGGGTCATTCCAGCAGTGCTGTCCTGTGACCTGGAGTGGGGAACATGCCAAGTTGCTCTGAGTTGTCTTGAAAGCACTGTTCTAGGGTTGTGGTAGAGCGGACGCAGGTTGCTCTGGGTTGCAAAGTCACTGCTCTCCTGTGGTCTGAGTGGGAGCATGCTGGGTTGCTCTGGGTCATCCCAGAAGCACCATCTCAGGTCTTGGGGTGGAATGGGTTCCAGGTTGTCCTGGGTTGCAAAGGGACTGCTCAACTGTGGCCCCAAGAGGGGAACACACTATGTTTCTACAAGTATCCTCTACAGACTTTCCTGGGCCTGGGGTAGAGCAGGCTCCAGGTGGCTCTTGGTCAGACTGGCAGCAGATTTCTGGGGCCTGAGGTGGAGACAGGGTGTTGGGGTCCCTCTGGCTTGCACTCACAGTGGGGTCCTGGAACAGGATCCTGTGATGCTGGGTCCTTTCAGGCTGGCAAAGAGGCACAGTGTGGGAGGTCTGTCTGGTGAGCACTCACTGAAGACTTCTGGGAGCTCACGTGAGGTACCATGGTAATTACTACTGGGGAACAGTGATGGTCACACATGGGTTATGGCTGGCTAGTGGATCTGCGGTGGTGTTTGAGGCCAGTCTGGGTGTTGGTGTGGCTGTGCTCCTTACTTCCACTGCTCCCCTCTACAAGATGTCATAGGCTCCTTGTCAAAGCCAGTCCCAGCCTGGGAGTGCCTGTGGGAGTAGCAGGGGCTCCATGTCTGGGAGAGCCTGATCTGCCAGTCCCCAAGACTCCTGGGAGATCTAGCTGTCCCTCACTCACCCACCCACACATACACCACATGTCCACAAACTCCTCTATCACTCCTTTATTCACTCACATTCTCTCCCTCCCTGCTGTCCTGCTGCTTGCCATGTTCCTGAATTCCCTGGTAGGTAGTTTTAATCTTTTTTTTTATTGCTTAAAGTATTACAAAGGGTATTACATATGTGTTCTTCCCCCCCCCCCGCCCTTGACAGTCCCCTAGCCTCCCCTATCCCCCAGTGTCTTATGTCCATTGGTTATGCTTATATGGTAGTTTTAATCTTAAATTTTTAATAATTTCCATGCCGATTTACTCTCATATTGATTTACATAGTGGCTACACAAATTTACAATCCCGCTAGCACTGTATGAGAGTTCCCCTTTCTCCACATCTTCATAACACTTGTTATTTCTTGTTTGAGTGTGTGTGTGTGTCTTTTATAATAGCCATTCTAACAGCTATGATGTGATATCTCATTTTGGATTTGATTTTTATTACTCTAATAATTAGTGATATTAAATAGATTTTCATTTGTCTATTGGCCATCTATATATCTTCCTTGGAAAAATGTCTAATTAGAACCTCTGTCTACATTTTAACCAGTTTTTATGCAATGTGTTAATGAGATATATGAATTCTTTATATATTTTGGATATTAACCCTCTGTCAATAGCATTATTTGCAAATATCTTTTTTTACTTGGTTGGCTGCCTTATTGTTTGGTTGATGGTTTCCTCTGTTATGCAGACGCTTTTTGCTTTGATGCATTCCCAATTTGTTTATTTATTTTGTTTCCTTTGCTTTTGGAGAGAAATATTAAAAAAAAATTACCTCTGAGACCCATGTTCAGAAGCTTATTGCCTAGGTTTTATTTTATGTATCTTATTCCATTTGGGGTTCATTTTTGTGAATGGTGGAAGATAGTGGTCTAGTTTCATTCTTTTGCATATGGCTGTCCAGTTTTCCTATCACCATTTATTGAAGAGACTACTCTTTCTCCATTGTATATTCTTGGCTCCTTTGTCATAAATTAATTGCCCATACTTGTGTGCATTTCTTCTTAGCTCTTAATTCTGTTTCATTGGTCTGTGTGTCTATTATTCTACCAACACATACTGTTTTGAAACTATGTAGCATAGTTTGAAATCAGGGAGTATAATACATCCTGCTTTGGTCTTTTTTCTCAGGGTTACTTTGAATATTCATGATTTTTTGTGATCCTATACACATTTCAGAATTTTTTGCCCTGTTCCTGTGAAAAATTCCATGAGGATTTTCATAGAAATTTCATTTAATCGATACATTGCCTTAGGTAATATGAGCATTTTAACAGTGTTAATTCTTCCAATCCAGAAGAATGGAATATCATTCCATTTTTGCATGTATTCCATAATTTCCTAACAATGTTTTATAGTTTTTAATGTACAGGTATTTCACATTCCTTGTTAAGTTTATTCCTTGGTATTTTAATTTTTTGTTGCAATTTTAAATGAAACACTTATTTTCATTTATCTTTCTTATAGTTCATTGTTATTAGAAGTGCAACATTTTTGGATATTGATTTTATATCTTGCAACTCTACTGTATTTGTTCATTATCCTATATAATAAAAGCCTAATATGCTAAGTGTCCAGTCGGCTGTTCAACCAATCAAGAGGTAATATGCTAATGATATTCTAAGGCCACTCAACTGCTTGCTATGACCAGACAGTTGACTGGTTGACCAGTCCTTATGATGTGCATTGACCACCAGGGGCAGACAGTTGACTGGTCAACTAATTGCTATGATGTGCACTGACCACCAGGGGGAAGACACTCCAACTGGTAGGTTAGCTTGCTGCTGGGGTCTGGCCGATCGGGACTGAGTGAGACAGGCCAGACACACCCTGGAACACTCCTGCAGTCCCTCCCCAGCTGGCCAACCTCCCACATCCCTCCCCGGCCCCGACCATGCACCAATGGGGTACCTCGGCCTGGCCTGAGCCCTCTTGCAATCTGGGACCCCCTCAAGGGCTGTCAGAGAGTCAGTTTCTCCCCAATCCCACAGGCCAGACCGAGGGATCCCACTGGTGCATAAATTTGTGCACTGGGCCTCTAATAACTAATAATTTTGGGAGAACTTTTGAGGGTTATTTTATCTATAACATTATGTCAGTTATAAATAATGGTAGTATTATTTCTGTTCTTCCAACTTGGATGCTGTTTATTTATTTTCCTTGCCTAATTGCTCTGGCTAGGACTTGCAGTGCTATGTTAAGAATAAAGAGAGTGTGTATTCTTGTCTTCTTCCTGATCTTAGAGGTAAAGCTGTCATTTTTTCTCCACTGAGTATGATGTTAACTATTAGTTTATTATAGATGGCCTTTGTTATCTTGAGGTACTTTCCTTCTATACCCATTTTATTGAGAGTTGTTATCATAAGTGGGTGCTGTCTCTTGTGCTGGGAGCCGGTCCATCCTTGCTGTTTCAAGGGACCTGGCATATATGGCATACGGTTCTTAATATGTTTGCTCACCTTCTTGGCGCTGTGTTTTAACCAAGGTCACCTCTCCGAGAAAGGTTGAATCCCCAGGTGGGGATTTTCCCCTGAAGTTAGGGAGGGAATAAAACCCCTCAACTAAGTGCCAGGCGGGTAATTAATCACTTTAACTATGAACAATCATGCTTAAGCTACATAATCTTTACTCCCTGGAATGGAGCTAAGAAACGCCCTAACCTTTGGAATAGAGATTGATAGGATTGGAATCAACTGGTATAAATACAGATGCAACAAGACAACAACAGACAGAATTCAGAAGACAGAACTAAGAAGACAGAACTTAGAACACAGAACTTAGGAGACAGGGCTTGGAAGACAGGACCAAGAGAGACAGAGCCTAGGCACAGAACCTACACAGAACGTTCTCTAGAGACAGAAGAACTTCGCTGGAGAGAGCATGCCGGAGGATCCTGGACAGGGACTGGCCTCGGAGCCTGGAGGCAGAGCCTGGCGAGAGAGCATGGCAGGGGATCCTGGACTGAACCTGACTGCGGAGATTGGCAGGAGAGCCTGACTGGAACCTGGTGACTGAGCCTGGCTGGAGAACCTAGCAAGACAACATGGACACAGAACCTGGCTGGAGATCCTAAGCAGAACCTCTCGGGAGATCGAGACCAGAACTTGGCTGGAGATCCTGGCTAGGCTGCTGATCAACTGAACGCTGTCTCAGTGTCATTCCTTCTTCGCTGACTCCGTCTACGCCTTTGGGAACCCCTGGACCTGCTGGGGTTGGAGCCCGGCACTCTTGTTTGTTTCTTTATTGAGATAATGGTATGATTTTTTTACTTTGTTAATGTAGTGTATCATTTTGATTGATCTGTGGGTTTTGAACCATCATTGCATCCCTAGAATAAAGCCCACTTGAACATGGCATAATATCATTTTAATATATTGATTTTACAATATTTTGTTTGGAATTTTTGTTTATATGCTCATCAGAAATATTTGTATATAATCGTGTGTGTGTGTGTGTGTGTGTGTGTGTGTGTGTGTGTGTGTGTTGTCTTTGCTTGGTTTTGGTATCAAGGTAATGTTGGCTTTATGAAATGTTTTAGGAAACATGCCCTTTATTTCAATTTTTTTGGAGATTTTGAAAAGAATAGATATTAGGTCCTCTTTGAAAGTTTGGTGGAATTAACTAGTGAGCCAACTTGTACTTGGAGTTTTTGTTTATTGGGAGTTTTTTCTTTTAATAATTATGGTTTGAATTTTCTTACTAGTGTTTAGTCTATTCAGGTTTTTTAATCCTTCATGATTCAGTCTAGGAAGGTTGCATGATTGTTAGAACTCATCAATTTCTTCTAGGTTATCTAGTATTGTGGTGTATAACCTTTCATAATACTATTTAATAATCTGTGTATTTCTGTGGTATCCATTGTAAGTTCTCTTTAATTTTGATTTCATATATTTGTCTTGTCTTATTTTAGTGATACAGTCAATTTTGTGTTTGTCTCTTTTTAAAAAAAAACACAGCTCTAAATTTTATTAGTTCCATCTATTATCATTATCATCTTTCTCTATTCATTTTTTTTTCTGCTCTTATTTTTATTACCTGCTTACTTCTGCTGACTTTGGGCTTTGTTTATTCTGTTTCTGGTTCCTTACCATTTAATATTAAATTGTGTAAGATATTTCTTTCTTTTTGAGGTAGGCCTGTGTTGCTATACACATTAATCTTAGTATCACTTAGTCAGTAACCAAAATATTTTGCTATGTTACATTTTTATATTCCTTATTTTTATATATATTTTTAGATTTTTAATTTATCTGTATTGTTGAAATTAGTACATATATCCCCTTTGTATGTTTTCTTTTCCATTGACTGCCTCCACCCTATACCTGCCCTGCCCCCAGGTCTTCCCCACTCTATTGTCTGTGTGCAATGGGTTATGCATATAAGTTCCCTGTTAATCATGTCCCACCAACTTCCTCCTTCCCTCTGAAATTTTTCAGTCTATTCCATGCTTTTCTGTTTCAGGATCTATTTTATTCATCAGTTTATTTTGTTCATTAGATTCCACATATGATCTGGAAACAATAAGTAAGAAACAATTGGAAATGAGGAATGACATAGCTAAAATAACACTCTGGAAGGATTCAACAGTAGACTAGAAGAAGTTGAAGACCAAATCAGAGAATTAGAAGACAAGGTAAATAAAACACCCATTTAGAGCAGCAAATTGGAAAAAAAATTAAAAAGCAGGAGGAGAGTCTAAGTGAGCTTTGGGACAACATGAAACCTATATTTACATTTTTGTTTACTTTTTCCTTGACAGAATAACTGTCCAGTATTATGTTATTTAATTTCCATATACTTGTGATTTTACAAATTTCTTTTTGTAGTTGATTACTAGTTTCCTATCTTTGTGATCAGAAATGTTGATTGATATGATTTCAATCTTTCTAATTTTATTTAGACTTGTTTTGTGTCTCAACTTATGGTCTATCCTTTAAAATGTTTCATGTTCACATGAGAATAGTGTGTACTAGTATTCTGTTGCATTAAGTGTAATGATCTATAAATATCCACTAAATTCACCTTGTCTGTGTCATTTAAGACTAATGTTTCCTTGATGACTTTCTGTCTGGATTATTTTTCCATTGGTGTAAGTACATTGTTAAAGTCTCCTACTATTATTGTGTTACTTTTTATCTATTTAGGTCTGTTTATATTTGTTTATATACTTTTTGCTCCTAAATTTAATGCATACATATAAACAAATGCGCATATATAAATTCCTGATGGATTGTCCCCTTTATAATTATATAATGTCTGATTTTGTCTCTTTTCCCCTTTTTGGCTTGAATTCTATTTTTTTCTGATATAACCATGGCCAAACTTACTTCCTTCTGATGAAATTTGCTTGGAGTATTGTCTTCCATCCCTTCACTTTGAGTCTATGTGTGTTGCTGTTTTTTTCATCTGATCTGGTTGTTCTAAAGCAGTGGTTCTCAACCTTGGCTGCACATTAGAATCACCTGGGAATCTTTTTAAAGTCCTGATTTCTGGGCCTCATCTTCCAGAAATTCTGTTTCTTTGTCATGGGTTGGGGCCACAACATTAGTAATAAAGAAACAGAATTTCCAGAGGATGAGGCTCAGAAATCAGGATTTTGAAAAGATTCCCAGGTGATTCTAATGTGCAGCCAAGGTTGAGAACCACTGTTCTAAAGGCAGCATAGAGTTATGTCTTTTTTTTAATTCACCCATCTAGCCTGTGCCTTTTGATTGGTCATTTAAATCAATTTACATTAAAGTGATTATTGATATATGGTAACTTATTCCTGCCACTTTATCTTGTTTTCTGATTGCTCTGCATCTGCATTGTTGCTTTTCCCTTGTGTTTCTGTTTGTAATTTTAGTTTAGTGGTTTTCTATGCTGTTTTTATTAACTTCACCTTTTTATGTTTTGTATATTTGATGTAAATTTTTGTTTTGTGATTACCATAAGATTTATATATAACTTCTTATAGATAAATATTTTTCTTTTGATAACATTTTATCTTCATTTGCCTATAAATAGCTCTGTCATTTTCTTCCTCCATTTTTATATTTTTGTTGTCACGATTATTCTTTTTTATGTTGTGTGTTTGTTTCCAAATTGAAGTAGCTATAGTTATTCTAATGTGTTTTCCCTTTAACCTTTATGCAATAATTACATGTTTAATACTCTATCCCAGCCGTGGGCAAACTATGGCCCGCAGGCCGGAGCCGGCCCATTCGGCTGTTCTATCCGGCCCACGGAGCCGAAAGAGGGGAGGGTTCTCTTGCTCTCCCCTCTGCTCCTTCACCAGCAGCAGTGTTAACATGGCAATGTCAGGAAACACAGCTGCAGCTGCTTCTTCTGAGTCCAGTTTAAGAACCCATTGTGGCCCTCGAGTCAAAAAGTTTGCCCACCCCTGCTCTATCCTCTAATAAAGTTTCAATTTTCTGATAAAGTTTGTTTATGGGCTTACTCAAAGTTTTGTGTACTTTTCCCCTTCTCATTTCTGCTTGCAACATTTTGTGTAAGACAGGTTTTGTGGTGGTTTACTCCATTTTCTTTTAGTTAGAAATTCTTTCATTTCTCTTTTATCTTTGAATGATAGCTTTGCTGGATAGATTATTCTTGCCTGGCAGTTTTAATCTTTCAATATTTTAATGTGTTCTTCCAGTCTCCTGGCTGGTAAAGTTTCTGCTAAGAAATCTGATTATAGCATGATGGTGGTTCCTTTTAGGTTAGTGTGTGTTTTTTGTTATTTTTATTTCAAATCACTGCCTTAAGAATCCTTTCTTTTTCATTGACTTTTTCCAGTTTTTAATAATGTGCCTTGGGGAAGGTGTTTATGTGTTGAGATAACTGGTTTTTTTAAAAAATATATTGTATTGATTTTTTACAGAGAGGAAGGGAGAGAGATAGTTAGAAACATCGATGAGAGAGAAACATCGATCAGCTGCCTCCTGCACATCTCCTACTGGGGATGTGCCCACAACCCAGGTACATGCCCTTGACCGGAATCGAACCTGGGACCTTTCAGTCCGCAAGCCAATGCTCTATCCACTGAGCCAAACCAGTTTCAGCGAGATAACTGGGTTTTTATTAACTTCTTGTACTTGTATGTCCAGCTCCTTTTCTGTGTGTGAAAAGTGCTCACCTGTTATTTTTTTTTAAGTAATGTCTCTATTCCCTTCTCCTACTCTTCTCTTTCTGGGATACCCATTATTTTTATTCTGCCTTTTCTACTTAAGTCAGATAGTTCTTATAGAATTCTTTCATTTTTAAAAATCTTAGCTTTCTCTCATCCTTCCACTTTAGATTTCTACCTTTGAGCTCAGTATCTCTTTTCTATAGGGTCTGCTCTACATTCAGTGATTTCTAATGCACTCTTCATCTCATTTATTAAATTATACATCTCTAGAATTTTTGTTTGGTACTTTTTTTAGAGTTTTAATCTCTTTGGTAATGTACTTCTGGTTTTCATTTTATTCCTGAGCTCATTGAACTGCCTTTCTAAGTTTTCTTATATTTCATTGAGTGTGTTCATGACAGTAATTCAAAATTCTCTATCATTTAGACTCCAATATCTCATAACTTTAACTTTCATTTTTGGAGAATTATCACTTTCTTTCTGTGATACAGTTTACCATAGTGGTCCATGGTCTTGATGGTTTGTTCCTTTCCCAGCACATTTGAGGTACCACATTTTTTTTTTATTTAGGTACACCCTTGTTAATTTTAACAGTTCAACAGATTAATAATTTGAAGGTTTTCTTTTGTTTTCCAATGAATGGCACTATAGCACAAATTTTTGGTTTCTCTTCTCTGAGGTGACTCTAGCTATATCTGAGTGCTAGCACTCTCTGAATTCCATTGCCTCTGTAAGAAGTGTCACAGGTGCTCCCTTCATAGTTGCTTTCACATTTGAGGATCACTGATGCCTTGTTGATACCTTGTTGCTGCCAGTGTTGCTGTAGTCACACATTTCATTGTAGTAACAGGAATTGCAACCTGGGTCAGTGAGATGATGAGTGTCCCTAATGCATTTGTGATCCTATGGTTCTTGGTCACTGCCACTGTGTTGAGGGAATTAGATAGCTGTGGAGAGAGTTGGAATTGAGGGCACTTCTGCTGCTTCCAGAGTAGTCAGGCTTGCAAGAGCTACCACCTCAGGCTGGGAGGAGAGTTACGGGAGTTATCATGGCTGGGTGGAGCAGGGTCATGAACCCCACCATGACTGCTGCTTGTTTACTGGTGGTCACTGGCACAGCTACAGCCAGGAGACCAGAGTCATGTGCACCACCTTTGCTGATGCTACTAATCTCTCTGGTGGTATGCACACTTCCACAGCCATGGAAGGGAGCCAAAGTTGTGGCACCAATGTTGCTACTGCACTTTTTCTTCACCAGTGTCATGGTGGGGGTGTTGTAAACATGGGCCAAATCTACACCACTAACCACTGCTACTGTGCTTACTTGGGCTGTGGGCTCAGCTACCTTGGCTACAGTTCCAGGGTTACTGGCACCATCCCTGATATTCTGCCAGTTCCACCTCTTCCACAGGTTTGTCTGGTATGGGTGGAGTAGGTTTTCCTCAGAATCAGATCCTCGGCTGGGCACACATGGATGTCACTCCAGGGCGGGCTGAGCCAGTGTCCCTCCCACCCCTCAATCCATTTGCATTCACACATATAAATATGTGGATATCTCAGGATTTTTAGTGTGTTGAGCAGAGGAATTTTGTTGAGTTTTATATTCCCCATTAGTTGTAGATTGAATGGGAGAGACAAAAGGGGCATCTCACTCCACAATGATGTTGATATCATTCAAACCAGGAATCAAATGGCAATTACTTAAACTGCAAAAAATAGCATTTATTCTTTCATGCATCTAATATACATCTAAAACATCTAAGTACATACTCAGCATTACATCACACTAGGCAATGAGAATATTGAAGTAACAAGAGTATATCATCTCTGACTTTATTCTGACAGTTAGAAAGACATATTATGTTCATTATATTTTATTATTATCTAATTCTTTGAAATTTTACTATGCAAGTGTTATGTAGTTTGAACATTCTATGAATCATATATTAAAGAGAAGTGTGAGCATCCTTTGCATGACTTGGCTAATATTTTGGATTGACTGTACTTAGATGAACAGGCCATTAAAGGACAGCTTTTACAGTAGCAAGATAATATACAGTCAAGCCTGATCTTTGCAAAGCTGTGTTATTAACTCTTTACCAATACAAGTCACTGAAAGCATGAATAAAACTCATCAACCTTAATAAATCCATGCAAATAAAAACACACTAAAGACAATAAAACACCTGTGAAGATTTGGAAGTTCTGGAACTTCTTAAAATAAATAACCTGATGTTGGATATCAGAGCGGGAACTCAGAGGTGCTGCCCAGATATAGGGTCACTGTTCTTGTGCTGGGACCTTTCCACAGCCCAATTGCAGAGTTGACTGGCAGCCATATCTGAATTTCCATCAGCCTGGCTTACACTGTTTGCTCTGCCCTAGTGATTCTTTGAGACCCAGGCCCATAAAATATGTAGCCCCAGTCAAAATAGTTGCAGTGGGTTTTTCATATGAAAGGCCTGTCCTGGCTCAGACTTCAGACTTTGCTAAAATCTCTCAAATAAGCAGAAGCTGGCGTCAGCATGCCCCATTCCTACCAATAAGAGTCCCAAGACCTGGCACTAGCACCAGTCTGTCAGGCTTCACAGCCATCTGAAGATCACTAGGTAGTTCCTGCCTGGTGACCCCAGGCAGTGGATGACTTTACACCTCCCAGGAGCCCCAGAGCCAGTGAACCTGGTGGACAGCTTCAGACCATACTAAATTACAACTCTACACATCCACAATTAACACACTCAAGAGGCAGACACAGTGAGCACCAAAGCCCCACTGAAGCAAGTCTTGCTCCATAGTGGTGTCTCCTGCACAGCAGCTCTTCCACTGTAGTCACAGCTATCCCCAAAGCTAATCGCAATCAAGGCTCAATGACAGCAAGATTGTTCAAACAACCCACACAAGGGCCCGCCTAGAGTGCTCAGGTGACTTGGAAGGCTGAGACACTGGGCCCTAAAGGACGCCTACTATACAAGGCCACTCTACCAATTCCAGGAGACATAGCAGCTCTACCTAATATATAGAAATAAACACAGGGAAGCAGACAAAATGCAGAGACAAAGAAACATGTGACAAATGAAAGAGCATAAGAAATCTCCAGAAAGAGAAATAAATGAAATGGAAGCAAGCAAACTACTAGATACAAAGTTAAAAGCAATGGTTATAAGGTTGTTCAATTATATTAATGAGAGCTTCAAGGGACTCAAGGAGAGTTTCAAGGATCTTAGTGAGAATTTCAAAGACATGAAAAAAAGATCAGTCAAAAAGTAAGCATACAGGAACTGAAATAAGAATAATTTACAGGGATTCAACAGTAGAGTAAAGATTCTTAGAATCAAATTAATGATTTGGAACATCAACTACAATAAAAAAAAACAAACCTCAAAAACACTCATGGAGTGTTTTATTACATGGAGGCTAAATAGTATGTTTTTAATGAATGGATTACCAATGAGATCAAGCAAGAAATTTAAAACTTCCTGGAAACAATGAAAATGAACAACCAACCACTTAAAACCTATGGGACACAGCAAAAACATTCTTGAGAGGGAAGTTCTAGCATTACAGTCCTACCTCAAGAAATAAGAAAAAGCACTAATAAACTATCTAACCATACAACTAAATGAATTAGAAAGAGAACAACAAGAAAATCCCAGAGAAAATAGAAGGAAGAAAATAATAAATATCAGAGTGGAAATAAATTACATAGAGACAAACAACAACAAAAAAAACACAAAAAAACAACACAGTACAAAAGATCAATGAATCCAAGAGCTGGTTCTATGAAAAGATAAATAAGGTTGATGAACCCCTAGCTAGATTCATCAAGAAACAAAGAGAGAGAGAGAGAGAGAGAGAGAGAGAGAGAGAGAGAGAAACCAAATAAATAAAAACAGAAATGAAAGAGGCGATATAACAACAGACACCACAGAGATACAAAATATTGTAAACAAAGAATATGAATAACTATATGCTAACAAACTGGACAACCAGGGTGAAATTGACAAATTCCTAGAAATACACAATCTTCCAAAACTCAGTCAGAAGAATCAGAAAAACTGAACAGGCCAATAACAACAGATGAAATTGAAGCAGTAATTTAAAAACTCTAAGCAAACAAAAATCCTTGACTAGAGGGATTTACAAGTGAATTTTACCAAAGAAGAAATTACACCTGTACAAAGAAGAAATTACACCTATCCTCCTCAAACTATTCCAAAAAAATTCAAGAGGAAGGAACACTCCAAAACTCTTTTTATGAAACCAGCATTATCCTAATTCCAAAAGCATATAAAGACACTACAAATAAAGAAAATTACAAGCCAATATCCCAGATGAACATAGATGCTAAAATCCTCAACAAATATTAGCAAATGCAGTCCAGCAATATATTAAAACTATCATACACCATGATCAAGTAGATTTATTCCAGGGATGCAAGGCTGGCACACTATTTGCAAATCAATAAATGTGATATATCACATAAACAAAATGAAATATAAAAATCATGTGTTCATATCAATAGATGTATAAAAAGCATTTGGCAAAATCCAGCACTGTTTTTTGATAAAAAATCTCCATAAAGTGGGAATAGAGGGATCATACCTCAACATAGTAAAAGCCATATATGACAAACATGCACCCAACATCATATTCAATGGGCAAAAATTAAAAGTGTTTCCTTAAGAACAGGAGCAAGACAAGAATGTCTGCTTTCACCACTCTTATTCAATGCTAGTGGCCTGGCACAAGAAATTCATGCACATTAAAAGGGGATTAATTAGAGGAAATATTTTAATATTGCTATTTGCCCTTTATAATAGAAGTGTCAGGGATGAAAGAAAATTAGTAAAATGTATATGAAAAATCTTCCTCCTGTCAGAGTCTGGGGTGCACCAAAGGACCCAGAGTCGAGTCCCCACCCACCCATGTGCACCTTGAAATCATGTGAGACCCAGCCCCAGCCAGCCCCATCCCCATTGGGCTAGATCCAGACCCAGCCAGTCTCACTCTTGTCAAGCCCTACCAGGAGAGGGGTGCAGCCTGAGGCCCCCCATCAAGCCCCACCAGGTTGGGGGCACAGACTGATGTCCCCCGGCCCAACGCTAGGATGGTGGATGCGGCCTGAGGTCCCCTGGCCCGGGGCAAGGGGAGCATCCTGAGGTGCCCTGGCCCAGAACCAGGGTGCGGGGTGCACCTTGAGGTCCCCTGTCAAGCCCCGCCTGGCAGGGGGCGTGACTTCAGGTCCCCCAACCGGGTTCTGGGGTAGGGGATGCAGCCTGAGGTCCCCCATAAAACCCCACTAGGTGGGGGCATGGCCTGAGTTCCCCCGTCAAGCTGTGCAGGGTCAGGGGCATGGCCTGAGGTCCCCCGGCCTGGCACCAGGGTGGGGGGAACAGCCTCAGGTCCCCTGGCCTGGTGCTGGGGTGGGGGGTGCAGGCTGAGGTCCCCCAGCCCAAGGTGGGGGGAGCAGCCTGAGGTACCCCAGCCCAGCAACAGGGTGGGGGATGCACCTTGAGGTCCCTTGTCAAGCCGTGCTGGGTTGGGGGCATGGCCTGAGGTCCCCTGTCAAGCTCCATGGGGGGGGGTGCAGCCTCAGGTCCCTGCTGATTGCTCATTAAGGCTTTGTGATAGAGTGACAGTCAATATACATATCCCCTCTTTATTATATAGAATTATTATATACGATGATACTGAAAGTCCTGATAGCTACAGCAATCAGACAAAAAGAAGAGATAAAAGCATCCAAATGGGAAAGGAGGAAGTAAAACTCTAATTATTCCTAGATGACATGATAGTGTACACAGAAAATCCTAAAGACTCCAATAGGAAACTACCAGACTTAATAAATGAATTTGGCAAGGTAGCAGGATACAAAATCAACATTGATAAATTGATGGCCTTTTTTATACAACTATAATGAACTGTCAGCAAAGAGAAACTAAAAATACAGACATTTATCATTGCAACAACATAAACTTAACCAAGGAGGTAAAAGACCTGTATTTGTAAAACTATAGGACATCAAAAAGGAAATAGAGGAAGATACAAGCAAATGGATATGTATATCATGTTCATGGATTGGAATACTTAACATACTAGTAATTATAATATCCATATGACCCAAAGCAATATATAGATTCCACACAATCCTTATTAAAATACCAATAACATACTTCATAGAACTAGGATTAAAAACTCCAAAAATTTGTATAGAATCATAAAAACCTCAAATACCTGCAGCACTCTTGAGAAAGAAGTTCAAATTTGGAGGGATTACAATACCAAATGTCAAACTATTCTACAAAGCCATTATAATCAAAGCAGCCTGGTACTGTCACAAGAACAAGCATATAGACCAATGGAACAGAACAGAATCATGAGAAATTGACCCACAACATCACAATGAATTAATATTTGACAAAAGAGTCAAAAACATACACTGGATTCAAGACAGTCACTTCAACAAATAGCGCTTAGAAAACTAGACAGACACGTGAAAAACATGAAACTAGATGACCTACTTACACCATATACATAAATAAACTCAAAATGGGTAAAAGACTTAAATATAAGAAATGAAACCATAAATATCTTAGAAAAAACATAGGCAGTAAAATCTCAGATATCTCTTAAAAAAATTGTTACCAATACATCTCCAGGGGTAAGAGAAACAAAGGGAAAAACAACAAGCAAACAAATGGGACTACATCAAAATAAAAAAAACTTTTGCATAGCAAAAGAAATGACCATCAAAATGAAAAGGAAACCCACTGTATGGTAGAACATATTTGCCAATAGTAAATCTGATGAGGTTAACATCCACAATATATAAAGTACTCATACAACTCAACAAAAGGTAGACAAACAATCCAATTAAAAATGGGCAGGGGACCTGAATAGACATTTCTTCAAACAGGACATATAAATGGTCAAGAAACATATGGAACAATGATCAGTCACTAATCCTCAGAGAAATGCAAATTAAAACTACAATTTGATATGACCTCACACCTGTCAGAATTGCTATTATCAAAAAATCAATAAACAACAAGTGCTGCCAAGAATGTAGAAAAAAGGAACACTAGTTCACTGCTGGTGGGAATGCAGATTCATTCAGCCACTATGGAAAATAGTATGGAGCTTCGTAAAAAAAATAAAATAAATAAATAAATAAAAATAAATAAATAAAGAAAGAAAGAAAGAAAGAAAGAAAGAAAGAAAGAAAGAGAAAGAAAGAAAGAAAGAAAGAAAGAAAGAAAGAAAGAAAGAAAGAAAGAAAGAAAGAACTTAATTTTGATCCAGTGATTCCATTTCTAGGAATATATGCTAAAAACCCTGAAACACCAATCAGGGTTTTTATGCATCCCTATATTTATAGAAACATTATTTATATTAGTAGCTAAGATTTGGAAACACACCAAGTACCCATCAGTAAATGAATGGATAAAAAAAGCTACAGTACATTTACACAATGGAATACTATGCAGTTATAAAAAAGAGGGATCTCTTAACCTTTGGGGCAGCATAAAGACCTGGAGACTATTATGTTAAATGAAATAAGCTAAGCTGAAAAAAAAACAAATATCATATGATCTTACTTGTGGAATCTAATGAACAAAGTGAATTGACCAAAAAAATAAGACCCGAAGCATGGAGGCATGGGACAGACTGACATACTCAATGTGGTGGTGGGGGGATGAGAAGAGATATACCAAAGAACTTACATACTTACTAGAGGCCAAGTGCATGTATTTGTGCACCAGTGGGGTCCCTTGGCCTGGCCTGTGGGGACTGGGCCAAAACAGGCTCTCTGACATCTGCAGAGGGATCCCATATTGCGAGAGAGCAGTTCTTGAGTGACGCACCCCAGCATCAGGCTCCCTCCTCTCTGGTTCTGGATGCATCACTCGAGAACCCCAACTGCCAAGTGACTGCAGCTAGGCAGCTCCTGCATTGAGCATCTACCCCCTGGTGGTCAGTGTGCATTATAGCTACTGGCTGGTCGGCTGGTCGGCCGGTTGCTTAGGCTTTTATATATATAGACTAGCGGCCCAGTGCCTGTGGGGATTGAGCCAAAACTTGCTCTCTGACATCCCTTGAGGGGTCCCAGATTGTGAGAGGGCACAGGCCAGGTCGAGGGACCCCTCCAGTGCATGAATCCATGCATCAAGCCTTCAACATCCCCTGAGGTGTCCCAGATTGCTAGAGGGCACAGGCCAGGCTGAAGGATTCATTTACCGGGCCTCTAGTATGCATATAAGATCTTTGGTTAATCCCTTTCCATGTCCCTCCTCCCCATCCATCTGAGATTCATCAGTCTGTTCCATGTTTTCATGCTTGTGGTTTCCACTCCTGTGTTGAGCGCCTGCCCCCTGGTGGTCAGTGCGCATCATAGCTACCAGCTGGTCAGCTGGTCGCTTAGGCTTTTTTATATAGACTAGAAGCCTGGTGCACGAATTCATGCACGAGTGGGGTCTTTGGCCTGGTTGGTGATTAGGGCTGGTCGGGGCTGTCTCCCATCCCAATCAGGGCCTGGGGACAATTGGGGCTTGCCCAGCTGTGGGGTGTGGCCACGGAAGGTTGGCCAGCTGGCTGGGGCCATGGAATGTTGGTGGGCTGGCTGGGAGTAGGGGCCATGGGAGGTTGGTGGGCCCTGGGAAGTTGGCTGTGAGGGTGCACTGACCACCAGGGTGCAGCTTCTGCATTGAGTGTCTGCCCTGTGGTGGTCAGTGAGCATCATAGCGACCGGTTGATCACTCATTTGGTCGTTTGGTAGTTCAATCACTTAGGCTTTTAACTATATAGATATGCATAGCCCATGGGCCTGGACAATAGTGTGATGAAGACCTGGGGGTGTAGGGATAGGTACAGGGGGGTAAGTGGGGGTATGGGAAACATCTATAATACTATCAACAATAACAATATATTTAAATAAATTTAAACCAAAAAATATAATAAAACATGAGTTATAGCAATAGCAGTTAATAGGGAAGTTCATAGATAAAATTAGCCTACATTCTGAATAAAGAAACACAAAAATTTAAGCTAATTTTACACCTCAAGAAGCAATAAAATGAAAAACAAAGTAGGTCCAAAATTACCAGGAGAAAGGAAATAACAAAATCAAAGTTGAGATAAATAGAATACAGACTAAAAAAACAAAAACAAACAAAAAAATACACTTTTTAAGAAAAGTTGATATTTTGCAATGATAAGCAAAATATATGAGTCTTTATCTAGACTTACTAAGAAACAGAGAAGTGAGAGATCAAATAAGTAAAATAAAAAACGAAAGAGAAGACATTACATATGCCACAACAGAAATAGAAGGATAAATAAAATATGGACAATTATACACCAACAAATTGAATGAATTAGAAGTAAATAAATTCTTTGAAGCACATTTTACCAAGAGTGAATCAGGAAGAAATAGAAAATATGAACAGACCAATTACTAGTAAGGAGGTTGAATCAATAACCAAAGAGTTCCCATCAGAAAAAAAGTCAGGTACAAGATGGAGTCTCTGGTGAATTCTACCAAACATTTAAATAATCAATGAACCCTTTTCAAACTATAATAGAAAATGGAAATGTAGGGCATAATTCCAAGTTCACTTTATGAAGCCAGCATTACATTGATACCAAAGCCAGGCAAGAACACTACAAGAAAATTATACTTTCTCCCTTTACTCTGTTAATAGTTGTTTTATGTATTTTGCTGTTCCCAGTTTGGGTGCATATCTATCTATATCTATATCTATATATCTATATCTATATCTATATCTATATCTATATCTATATCTATATCTATATCTATATCTATATCTATATCTATATCTATATCTATATCTATATCTATATCATCAATCTATATCATCTATATCTATATCTATATAGCAATAATATGCAAATGAGGTCAAGGCTCCATAATGGTCACAACCAGCTCAGGAGGAGGGGCCAAGTGGCCCCGAATCTGAGAGAACAACACGCAGGTGAAGCCCGGAACCTGAGAGATCAACACAGAGGGGTGCCTGCTCTGAGCCTCCAATGCGGCTGTGGAGAGAGCCCAGTGGACACACACACACACACACACACACACACACACACACACACAGGACGCCTGTTCCGAGCATTCACAGCCAGACTGCAGTGGACCTAAACTGTCAGTAGGACATCCCTTGAGGGGTCCTGGACTGTGAGAGTGGGGAGGCTGGTCTGAGGCACCCCCACCCCCAGTGCAAGGATTTTGTGCACCAGGCCTCTAGTTTATTAATAAGTATCATGTTTCTTTCATGTAATTGCCGGGGTCCAACCCCAGCGGGTCCAGGGGTCCCCAAAGGTGTGGACGGAGTCGGCGAAGAAGGAAGGACATGGAGACAGGGTTCAGTTGATCAGCAGCCTAGCCAGGATCTCCAGCCAAGTTCTGGTCTCGATCTCCAGAGAGGTTCTGCTCAGGTTCTCCAGTCAGGTTCAGTCACCAGGTTCTAGTCAGGCTCTCCTGCCAATCTCCGCAGTCAGGTTCAGTCCAGGATCCCCTGCCATGCTCTCTCGCCAGGCTCCGCCTCCAGGCTCCGAGGCCAGTCCCTGTCCAGGATCCTCCGGCATGCTCTCTCCAGCGAAGTTCTTCTGTCCCTAGAGAACGTTCTGTGTAGGTTCTGTGCCTAGGCTCTGTCTCTCTTGGTCCTGTCTTCCAAGCCCTGTGTCTTGCTGTCTTGTTACATCTGTATTTATACCAGTTCATTTTAATCCTGTCAATCTCTATTACAAAGGTTAGGGCATTTCTTATCTCCATTCCAGGGAGTAAAGATTATGTAGCTTAAGCATGATTGTTTGTAGTTAAATTGATTAACTACCCGCCTGGCACTTGGTTAAAAGGTTTTATTCCCTCCCTAACTTCAGGGGAAAATCCCTACCTGGGGAAACAACCTTTCTCGGAGAGGTGACCTTGGTTAAAACACAGCGCCAAGAAGGTGAGCAAACATATTAAGAACAGTATTCCATATATGCCAGGCCCTTGAAACAGCAAGGATGGACCGGCTCCCGGCAATGTAATGTCCCATTTATCCTATATAATAAAAGAGAAACATGCAAATTAACCATCCCACAAGCCACACCCACCAGCCACGCCCATCAGCCAATCTGGAGCAAGTATGCAAATTAACACAACTAAGATGGCGGCGGCCACGAATCTGGAGTGAGCAGGAGGCTTGGGTTGCCCCCAGAGATGGAAGAAGCCAAGCTTCTTGCCTGCCCTGGCTGACCCTGGGTTCCACTCAAGGCTACAAAGTTTCAATTATAGAAGATATATAAATCCCAGATACCTGCTTCCAGCCTGCCAAAAAAAGAGAAAAAGGAAAAAGGAGAGGCTGGGAGCTTGGGTCACCAGGGGGTGTGGCCAGACTGCAAACAGCCATCAGCCCCTCACCAGGCTGGCCAGGCAACCCAGCAGGGACCCCCACCCTGAAGGGGCTGTGGCCAGCCTGCAAACAACCATCAGCCACTCACCCAGGCTGGCCACACCCTCATGGGGTGAGGGTCCCCGCTTGGGGGCTTGGCCAGCCTGCAAACAGCCATCAGCCCCTCACCCAGGCTGGCCAGGCACCCCAGTGGGACCCCCCACCCTGATCCAGGACACCCTTCAGGGCAAACCAGCCAGCCCCCACCCATGCACCAGGCCTCTATTCTATATAATAAAAGGGTAATATGCAAATTGACCCTAACAGCAGAACAACTGGGAATGACTGGTCACTATGACACACACTGACCACCAGGGGGCAGACGCTCAATGCAGGAGCTGCCCCCTGGTGGTCAGTGTGCTCCCACAGGGGGAGCTCTGCTCAGCCACAAGCCAGGCTGATGGCTGCCAGCACAGCGGTGGTGGTGGGAGCCTCTCCCGACTCCTCAGCAGGACTAAGGATATCCGACTGCAGCTTAGGCCTGCTCCTCGCTGGCAAGTGGACATCCCCCAAGGACTCCCAGGCTGCCAGAGGGATGTCTGACTGCCAGCTTAGGCCCGATCCCCCGGGGAGTGTGCCTAAGCCAGCAGGTGGACAACCCCTGAGGGGTCCCAGACTGCGAGAGGACACAGGCCAGGCTGAGGGACCCCCCCAGAGTGCACAAATTTTTGTGCATGAGGCCTCTAGTCATTATATAATTCCCATAATCAAATAAATACTTAAATGTTAGAATTGAAACCATAAAAATCCTAGAAGTAAACGTAGGCAATAAAATCTCAGACATTTCTCATAGCAATATTTTTTGGATCTATCCCCTCGGGCAAGGTCAACAAAAGAAAAGATCAACAAATGGGATTACATCAAACTAAAAAGTTTTGGCACAGTGAAGAAAACTTTCAACAAAATTAAAAGAAAAGCCATTGATTGGGAGAACATTTTTGCTAACTATACATATGATAAGCACTTAATATCCAAAATTTATATAAAACTTATAAAACTCAAAACAAAACAAAACACTAAACAATCCAATTTAAAAATGGGAATAATATATAAATACACATTTCTCTGAAGAAGACATATAGATGGCCAACAGACATATGAAAAGATGCTCATTGTCACTAATCATCAGAGAAATGCAAATTAAAACCACAATGAAATATAACCTCAGACATGTAAGAATAGCCATCTTATATAATAAAAGGCTAATATGCAAATAGACTGGATGGTAGAACGACCAGTTGCTATGATGCACACTGACCACCAGGGGGCACACGCTTAATGAAGGAGCTGCCTCCTGGTGATCAGTGTGCTCCCACAGGGGTAGCACCACTCAGCCAGACATCCCCCAAGGGATCCAGGACTGCAACAAGACACAGGCCAGGCTGAGGGACCCCCCTGAGTGCCTGAATTTCATGCACCAGGCCTCTGGTCATCAACAAATTAACAAACAACAAGTGCTTGTGAGGATGTGGAGAAATGGGAACACTTTATGGATTGTGGTGGGAATGCAGATTAGTGCAGCCACTGTGAAAAACATTATGGGATTTCTTCAAAATATTGAAAATGGAACTGCCTTATGACCCACGGAATCTTCTTGGACTGTATACCAAGAAAGCTGAAACACTAATTTAAAAGAGTATAAGCCCCCCTATGTTTATTGCAGCATTATTTACAACTAGAGGCCCAGTTCATGAAATCCATGCACTAGGGGGGCCCTCAGCCCGGCCTGTGCCTCTCACAGTCCAAGACCCCCTGGGGATTGGGCCTAAGCTGGAACACAGACATCCCTCTTGCAGTCCCGGGCGCTCACAGTCCAGGACCCCTTGCTCCTTACTGCTTGCCTGCCGGGGAGGCAGGAGAGGCTCATGTCACCTCCGCCACCTCCACTGCGATTGCCAGCCATGAGCCCAGCTTCTGGCTGAACCAGGGGAGGGAGGGGGAAGTGTGGCTCAACCAGAAGCCAGCTTGCTGCTTCTTAGCACTGGCCCCACCCCCCACCCACTGGTGGGTGATCTGGGGCCAGGCCAGCTGGGGGAGGGGTTGTGGAAGGTTGAGATGCCATGGTCACACCACATCCAGCCTTTGTGGAGGCTTCAGAACGACGCTGCCTGCTGTTCCCCACCCCCACTCCCCACCTCTGCAGAAGGGGTGGCACCAGGACTGGTGGCGTCACGGTCCAGTCTCTGTGCCACCTCTCCCTTGGCCTCTGCAGAAGGTGTGGCGCTGGGACTGCCATGCCTGGCCTGGCCATGCAGGCTCGCTGGCCCCATCCCCCACCCACTGATCGTTCCAGAAGGTCATCCGGAAGGACATCTGGAAGGACATTCAGCTATCCAGTCTAATTAGCATATAACTCTTTTATTATTATAGACTAGAGGCCCAGTGCACAAAAATTTGTGCACTCGGGGGGGAGGGGGGGTTCCTCAGCCTGGCCTGTGCCCTCTCGCAGTCTGGGACCCCTCGGGAGATAACAACTAGCTGGCTTAGGCCTGCTCCTGGATGGCAGAGGGCAGGCCCAATCCCTAGGTGTAGCCCCTGGTCGGGCTCAGAGCAGGGCCGATTGGGGAGTTGGGGCACCACCCCCTGTCATGCACAGAGCAGGGCGGATTGGGAGGTTGTGATGCCACCCTCAGTCACGCTCAGGGTAGGGCCGATTGGGGGGTTGGGGCACCGTCCCCTGTCACACTCAAGGCAGGGTCGATGGGGAGGTTGTGGCGCCACCCCTTGTCACACACAGAGCAGGGCCAATCAGGGGGTTGGGGCACTTCCCCCGTCACGCACAGAGCAGGGCCCATCAGGGGGTTGGGGTGCTACCCCCGGTCACCCAGAGAGCAGGGCCGATCACGGGGTTGGGGCGCCGCCACTCTCACACTCAGGGTAGGGCTGATGGGGAGGTTATGGCTCTACCCCGTCACACACAGAGCAGGGCCCGTGGGGGGGGGGTTGGGGAGCACCCCCCTATCAGGAACAGAGCAGGGCTGCTCAGGGGGTTGGGGACCCACCCCCTGTCACACACAGAGCCGCAGGGCGATCAGGGGGTTTGGGTGCTGCCCCCTGTCACACTGATCCCAGTGCCGGGAGGCATATTACCCTTTTACTATATAGGATAGAGGCCTGGTGCATGGGTGGGGATGGCTGGTTTACCCTGAAGGGTGTCCTGGATCAGGGTAGGGGTCCCCACTGGGGTGCCTGGCCAGTCTGGGTGAGGGGCTGAGGGCTGTTTTCAGGCTGGGAGTGACTGAAGTTCCCAACCGCTCCTTTTTTTCTTTTTTCTTTTTTATTCTGGGCCAGCTTTACCTTGAGGCTTGGCTCCAACTCTTAGGCCTCCGCGGCTGAAAGTAGGTTTCTGGCCTTTGCTTACAATGTTGCGAATCTGCTGGCTGAAGTCCGGTGGTATTTGTTACAATGTTTCTTAAACTGCCCGCTCAGAGGCCTGCAGCCGCAGGCGGGGAACGTTGGTTTCCTCCAACGATCCTCCATCACTGAGGCAAGCAAGCCTCATGTTATTTTCAAGCTGCCTGGCTGCGGGCCGCCATCTTGGCTGACAGTTAATTTGCATATCTCGCTGATTAGCCAATGAAAAGGGTAGCGGTCGTACGCCAATTACCATGTTTCTCTTTTATTAGTGTAGATAGCCTAGATCTGGGAACAGCATAAATGTCCATTAGTAGAAGAGTAGTTTTTAAAAGCTATAGCACTTTTACACAATGGAATATTAGTCATAAAAAAGGAAGTTATCCTTTGATTCAGCATGAATGGACCTAGGGAGAACATTTTGCTAAGTGAAATAAGCTAGTCAGAGAAAGACATGTGCCATGTAATTTCACTTACATGTGGAATATAATGAACAAAATAAACAAATAAAATAGAAACAGACTCATAGATTCAGAAGAGACTGACAGCTGTCAAAGGGGTGGGCAGTTGCAGGGCAGGGTGAAAAGGGTGAAGAGATCAAACAAAACAATAAACACAGATAACAGTATAGTGATTATCAGAAGGAAATGGTGGTGAAGGAGGTAGAATAAGGTATTGGGTTTATAAATCGTGATGGAAGGAGACCGGACTTGGTGTGATAAACACACAATACCATATACAGATGATGTATTATAAATTTGTACGCCTGAAACCTATATATTTTATTAACCAATGTCACGCCCTAAATTCCATAAAAATAAAATAATAATCAACATGAGACAAACTTTTTAAAAGAAGAAAAGAAAATGCAATCCTCAAATAAGAAATAAAAAAGTATCAGTCAAGCACAGAAGCAGGAAAATATAACCCACAATAAGGAGAAAAACCAACCAATAGAAACAAAATGACACAGATGATATATGTAAACAAAGATATTAAAACAACTATTGATAAATGTACTCTTTATGTTCATTGCCTAACTACTAAGTCATATACTCTCTTATGTTAACTCAATTGGGGTGGACGTTTGTGTATATGCAAAATAGAGTCAATATTCAGTTCTTTTACTGTATGGCTATTCAATTGGTCAAGCATCATTTATTGCCAGAATGTTATTTCCTTGAAATGTAGGTGTAAATTATTCATATATAAATATCTTATTTTGGTCTACTCTATTCTATTTTGTTTGCCTACCTAAATCAACATAGTTTTTATACCTTTTGGAGCCTTTATAGAAAGTTCTACTTTCAGGGCTCATTTGTGGTGGTCTCTTTCCACATGTTGGCAGTTCAAAAATCCACCAGTTAGGCCAAATTTCCCTACCTGCCCCTTTTTTCTGCAACATGGTTTAGAATCATGGGAAGCTGGGTAATGTCTGTGATGCTATACTCATACCCACAGGAAACTATGTGGGAAGAGGGAGGTGCCTTCTTTCAGTTAAAGATGTCACTTTGCCTTGATGTCATTTCTCTAAATTGGGTCTTTCTATACTAAGGTTCTCAGACACCCAACAGGGAATGAGGTCCCAGTTGTTTCTTCTTTGAGACAACCTCAAACATCATGAGTGAGTTTCTTGGAGCCTTTTATATTTTAAATGCCTCCAATTAGAAAACATTTTTGTTGGGATACCTAAAATATTTTGTATGTCAGCACAGAGCCATCTCTAAAACAATGTGTGCACTGGTCCTTCCAAACACAATTATAGGTCTGTGAGGTCCAATTTAAATTACGTGTACTTATGAAAATATGGCTCAGTTTTTTAGATATTATTTATGAGTTTATTTGAAGCAAACTGATGACATTGCTGGAAAGCAAGATCTCAAAGGCTCCCCAAATGTGACTCATCTTAAATTCCTGTATTTGGAAGACTTGGTGAAATTCTCCATTATCTCCACTAGGGGTCATAACAGCACTACATTTTTTAAAAATGTTGCTGTGGTTTCAGTTATAATTCCATTTTGTATGCAAATTCATTGATTACCTTGTGTACTTTTAACCTGTAAAGTCATACTTGAGGATCACAGAGCTATGAATGGGAATAAAATATCATCAATATTTGACATTTCAATTAAACAATCATAACTAAGATATGTGCAGAGAAAAATACAGCTCACTTTATTTTCAGAACTATACACTATATTGTTGCCTCAGAAACCCCAGTAGTCTCAAGCACACATCTTATTTGTATCTTATTTTATTTCAAAATAGTCTTAAATGTTTATAGAAATGCCAGACTCTTTTCAGTTCATTTCAGTAGCTACTTCACACACATATTATGTATGGGAATATTAAGCATATTTTATTTTATTAAGCATAATGAAACCATTTAGCATAGTCCATAAACCAAATACTCTGTTTCATTGTTTGATTACCTTTATGAAGATTTTAACATTTATTCTTTTTTAAAAATTTCTTTATTGTTTAAAGTAATACATATAGTATTGCATGTCTCCTTTTTCCCCCATTGACCTCTCCCCGGCCACCCCCATCCCCCAGCACATACCCTCACCCCCCTAGTGTCTGTGTCCATTGGTTATGCTTATATGCATGCAAACAAGTCCTTTGGTTGATCTCTTACTCCCATCCCCTGCCTTCCCTCTGAGGTTTGATGGACTGTTCAATGCTTCTCTCTCTGGATCTAGTTTTGTTCATCAGTTTATGTTGTTCATTATATTCTACAAATGAGTGAGATCATGTGATATTTATCTTTCTCTGACTGGCTTATTTCACTTAGCATAATGCTCTCCAGGTCCATCCATGCTGTTGAAATTGTAAGAATTCCTTCTTTTTTACAGCAACATAGCATTCCATTGTGTAGATGTACCACAGTTTTCTAATCCACTCGTCTGCTGATGGGCACTTAGGCTGTTTCCAAATCTTAGCTATGGTAAATCGTGCTGCTATGAACATAGGGGTGCATATGTCCTTTCTAATTGGTGTTTCTGGTTTCTTGGGATATATTCCTAGAAGTAGGATTACTGGATCAAATGGGAGTTCCATTTTTATTTTTTTGAGGACTCCATACTGTTCTCCACAGTGGCTGCACCAGTCTGCATTCCCACCAGCAGTGAAGGAGGGTTCCTTTTTCTCCGCATCCTCGCCAGCACTTGTCATTTGTTGATATATTGATGGTAGCCATTCTGACAGGTGTTAGCTGGTACCTCATTGTCATTTTGATTTACATCTCTCAGATGATTAGTGCCTTTGAGCATGTTTTCATACGTCTCTTGGCCTTTTGTATCTCCACTTTCCAAAAGTATCTATTTAGGTCTTTTGCTCATTTTTTTTTTATTGGATTGTTTGTCTTCCTTTTGTTAAGTTGTAGGAGTTCCCTATAAATTTTGGATATTAAACACTTATTGGAGATAACATTGGCAAATATGTTCTCCCATGAAGTGGGCTCCCTTTTCATTTTGTTGATGGTTTCTTTTGCTGTTCAGAAACTTTTTATTTTGATGAAGTCCCTTTTGTTTATTTTCTCCTTAGTTTCCATTGTCCTAGGAGCTATATAGGTAAAGATATTGCTACCGCATATGTCTGATATTTTGCTGCCAGTGGATACTTCTAAGATTTTTATGGTTTCCCATCTTATGTTTAAGTCCTTTATCTATTTTGAGTTTATTTTCAAAGAACCAGCCTTTGGTTTCATCGATCTTTTGTCTTGTTTTATTAGCCTCTATGCCATTTATTTCTTCTCTAATTTTTGTTATTTCCTTCCTTCTATTGACTTGGGCTTTTCTTGTTGTTCTCTTTTTAATTCTTTAAGACAGCGGTTCTCAACCTGTGGGTCGCGACCCCTTTGGCGGTCGAACAACTGTTTCACAGGGGTCGCCTAAGACCATCCTGCATATCAGATATTTACATTAGGATTCATAACAATGGCAACATTACAGTTACGAAGTAGCAACGAAAATAATTTTATGGTTGGGTCACAACATGAGAAACTGTATTTAAAGGGCCAGAAGGTTGAGAACCACTGTTTTAAAATGTAGGGCTAAATAGTTTATTATCATTTTTTCTTGCTTTTTGATGTATGCCTTAGTACTACGTACTTCCCTCTCAGGACTGCTTTCACTGTTTCTCTTCAATTTTTCATTGTTTTGTGTTCATTTTAACTTGTTTCTAGGAAGTTTTTAATTTCTTTCTTGATCTCTTTGGTAACCCATTCATTGTTTAATTACATGCTATTTTGCTTCCATGTGTTTGAATGTTTTTGACCGTTTTTATTGTAGTTGATTTCTAATTTCAGGTTATTGTGATCCAAGAAGTTTGATAAGATTTTAATCGTTTTGGACTTCTAGAGACTTGTTTTGTGACTTATCATATGGTCTACCTTTGAGAATGACCCATGTGAACTTGAGAAGAATGTATATTCTGCAGCTTTGTGGTGAAATGTTCTTTAAATGTCAAATCCATCAGGTCTAGTGTGTCATTTAAAATGACAGTTTCCTTATTAATTTTTTTTTTTTTTTGGTCTGGAAGATATACCCTTTGAATTCAGCAGGGTGTTAAATTCCCCTAATATACCTGTATTGCTGTCAACTCTTCCTTTAAAATTCCTTAGAAATTATATATATATATATATATATATATATATATATATATATATATATATATATATCAAGTTGCTCCTGCATTTAGTGCATACATGTTTACCAGGGTTATATAATCTTGTGGGATTGATCCTTTTAGAATTATGTAGTGACCTTTATTTTATCCTGTCATGGTGTTCATTTTGAAGTGTATTTTGTCAGATGTGAGTATTGCTACCACAGCTTTTTTTAAAAAATATATATTTTATTGATTTTTTACAGAGAGGAAGGGTGAGGGATAGAGAGTCAGAAACATCGATGAGAGATAAACATCGATCAGCTGCCTCCTGCACACCTCCTACTGGGGATATGCCTGCAACTAAGATACATGCCCTTGACCGGAATCGAACCTGGGACCCTTCAGTTCACAGGCCGACACTCTATCCACTGAGCCAAACCAGCTAGAACGCTACCACAGCTTTTTTTTGTTGTTTCCATTTGCAGAGAAAAATATCCATCCCTTCATTCTAACCCTGTATGAATCTTTTATTCTGAGGTGGGTCTCTTATAGACTGGATATATTTGGCTCATCTTTTCAAATCCATTTATCTATCCTATGTTTCTTTATTGGAGAATTTAATCTATTTTCATTTAAGGTTATTATTCATAGATACTTATCTATTGCCATTTTAATTTTACCTATGTTTCTCTCTTTCTCTTATTATTACAGCAGTCCCTTTAGCATTTCTTATATTATTTTATTTATTTTATTTATTAAGGTATTACATATGTGTCCTTATCCTCCCATTACCCCCCACCCCCTCACTCATGCTGTCACCCCCCTAGTGTCTGTGTCCATTGGTTAGGCTTATATACATGCATACAAGTCCTTTGGTTGATCTAGCATTTCTTATAGTGCTGATTTGGTGATGATGATCACCTTGAAGTTTTTTGTTTTTTGTTTTTTTTTTGTCTGGGAGGTTTTTTATTTCACCATCTAATTTGAATGATAGACTGGCTGTATAGAGTAATCTTGGTTTCAGATCCTTGTTTTTCATTACCTTGAATATTTCATGCCCTTCCCTTCTTGTCTATAGAGTTTCTAATGAGAAATCTGCTGACAGTCTTATGAGAGCACTTTGTAGGTAAAAATTGCTTTTCTCTCACTGCCTTTAAATTCTCTCTTTTCTTTAACTTTTGGCATTTCAATTATGATGTGTCTGGCTGTGGATCCCTTTGGTTCTTCTTACTTGGGTCTTTCTGTGCCTCCTGAGCTTGTTTACCTTTTTTCCTCACCAGGTTAGGGGTGTTTTCTGCTATTATTTCTTCAAACACTTTCTCTAATCCTTGTTCACTTTCTTCACCTTCTGTTACCCCTATGATATGAATATTGTTACATTTCATGTTGTCCCACAGTTCCCTTAAACAGTCCTCCTATTTTTTTTTTATTGTTTGTTTATTTCTCTGCTTGAGTGACATTTTTCCTACACTGTCTTCAAAATCTCTCATCTGATTCTTGGCTTCCCCTAATCTGCTGTGTATTCCTTCCAATATGTTCTTTATTAGTGCTATGTTATTATTTATTTCATACTAGTCTTTTTTCACAGTTACTATTTCTTTTCTTATGCTATTGAGCAGCTTTTCCATCATTGTACTAAACACTATATCAGATAAATTTCCTATCTCCATTATGTTTATCTCTTTATCTGGAGAATTCTCTTGTTCTTTCATTTGGGGGGTGTTTATTTTCTCCCCATTTTGGCTGCCTGTTTGTATTTGTGTCTATGTATTAGGTATATATGCTACAACTCCCAATCTCTGGTGCAAAACAATGTCAAACTGGCCCCGAGTCTCCGGTTTGGAGCTATAAGCAATCCACAGCTTGTTGCTCCCTCTGCTATGGCTGGGTGCCTTTGGATCAGACCAAGTTTTGCCCCAGGCTCTGCTTTTCTTAGCCCTGGGCCCAGAATGAGATCAGGCAAAGACTCAAAGGCTCTAGAGATCTGCCTCTGCCTGCAGTCTGATTATTATTCTTAAAGGCTTAGTTTGCCTCAAGCTATCAACCACAGGGCGGGGGAAGGGGGAAGAGGTCTTCCAACAGGATGGAGCAACTGCCTTCCCTCCAGGCAACAACTGACTGCATAACAAAGTTCCAAAGAAAATGATGTCCTCTGCAGCATGAGGGAATGACTCAGCACAGGAAATCTCGGTGGCTACTGTCTGAGACCCATCCCCATTAACTCCCAACCCTGCTTCTGCTCACACAGCTCTAGTACATTATGCCCTTCCTTTGCCATAGCACAAGGTGAGTTTCTGCACATGAAATTTTATGCATTGACCCTTTAAGAGTATGCCTGCATTTCCAGTTGTCTCTGGTTGGCATGCAGCAACCCTGATGCTTTTCAAAGTTAGATGTTCAGTGGGCTCCTTTCTCAGTTCTGGTTCTCTGGGCTTGGGAGCCCAGCTTGGGATTTAGACTCCAGAGTTCTCAGTGGGAACACCCCACAGCTGAGATATACATCTGGACCTTCAGCTGCTGTCTGTGAGAGCCTGACAAGCCCTTTTGTGCCTCCATACTTCCTACAAATCTCTATGCAGTCTCCATTTTTCACCCTTGGTTATCAGGGTTTTCTCCAGCTAGTCTTCAGTTGATTTTTCAGGGTGGTTTTTCTGTATTTTAGTTGTATTTCCAGTTTGGTCTTGGGAAAGTGTCAATGTAGCTTCCACTTATTCTGCCACCATTTTTAATTCATCTCTCAATGGCTCATCTGGGTAATCTTGGTTGTAGGTCCTTAATTTTCATCATTTTGAATATTTTTTACCAGTCCCTATTAGTTTAGTTGTAATTTTTATGTGGGCATGGGAGGAGGCAAGTATAGCATTTACCTACTCTGCCATTTTGACCTGAAGTTACTCCTTTAAAATTTTTCTTATTATTTTAAGTTGTCTCATTATGTGACTATACTACAACACAATTATGCCTTCTTGTTAAACATCTATTCTGTTTTTGTTTCTTAATATTTGCTCTTGATTCATTCATTAAACAAATATTTAATAAGTGTGTACCATAAGTCAGGTACTATAATTCCACTGGGAATATAGCAGATATACCTGTGTGTGATCATATATCCTCATGTGTATAGGTGTGTAGCCTTCATGATGCTTAAGTTTGTGATGCTGCAACAAAAAACTTGGGGGATAAATCTGTGTCTGTCATTTCTCAATAACTCATTTGCATAGGTTTTTAAGAATGAAATTACTAAATTGGAGGATGTGAACAATATAAGGCTGTTAATATAAATTGCCACATATCTCAATAGAAAGACTGTATCATTTTATATGCTTGTAAAAATTATACAAGCAGGAATCATGTCTTTCTTGCTAATCATATTCCATCACCTGAGATTGTGCCTGTGGGGTCCTGACCAGAGTACACTTGAGGTTCAAGGCCTCCTCACAATGTGCATAAGTACAGGAGAGGACACAGCAGTATTACTAAGTGAAAGACCCCTTTTGCCCTACACATACGTGGGGGCAATGACTCAGCAATAGCACTATATGCACTGCACAAGCCCACCCTTATGTAACCTGTTTATGTTAATGTAGCACAAGTGTAACGAATTGGCATGAGGTTTCTTTTGTTTGAGTGTGTATATAAGTTGCCACTGACCAGCCATTGTTGGTTGCTTTGTTCATAATAAAGCATGTCTCACCTACCCGTTGTTACCTGTGTTTTTCAAATTCCCTGCACCCAGAAAGGTCCAGTTCCTGGCTGAAGATCTTGCTCCTAACAGTGCCTGACACCTATTATGTAGTTAATACATTTAAAAATAAATAAATAAATGAGTAAAATCTTATCAACAGTCTATTAGAAATTGCACCTATCTTTGCCATAATGTCATTTAATGGCTAAAAGTGTACTTTAGAGCCAGGTTACATGGTTGTCTATTTCTCTTCTTTCACAGTGAAAGTTCTTTGATCACTTGGACAAGTTACTTGATCACTCTATGTTTTAATATTTTCAACTGTAAAGTGGAGCTAATAGTAATATGACCTCATATGGTTGTTGTAAAGATTAAATACATTGATTCTTTTTTTTTTTTTGAAGGAAATGATCTTTATAAAATTTCAAAGTTTGACTGGGCAAAGATGTTCAAAATTGAAAACCAAATTCTGGGAAAATTATTATTTTTTTCATTTTCTTTTTTTTTTTTTATTGCTTAAAGTATTACAAAGGGTATTACATATGTATCCATTTTATCCCCCCGCCCTAGACAGTCCCCTAGCCTCCCCTATCACCCAGTGTCTTATGTCCATTGGTTATGCTTATATGCATGCATACAAGTCCTTTAGTTGATCTCTTACCCCCCTACCTCCTGCCCCCCAACCCTCCCCGGCCTTCCCGCTGCAGTTTGACAATCTGTTTGAGGCAGCTCTGCCTCTGTATCTATTATTGTTCAAAAGTTTATAATGGTCTCTATTGTCCATGAATGAGTGAGATCATGTGGTATTTTTCTTTTATTGACTGGCTTATTTCACTTAGCATAATGCTCTCCAGTTCCATCCATGACGTTGCAAATGGTAAGAGTTCCTTCCTTTTTACAGCAGCATAGTATTCCATCGTGTAGATGTACCACAGTTTTCTAATCCATTCATCTACTGATGGGCACTTAGGCTGTTTCCAGATCTTAGCTATGGTGAATTGTGCTGCTATGAACATAGGGGTGCATATATCCTTTCTGATTGGTGTTTCTGGTTTCTTGGGATATATTCCTAGAAGTGGGATCACAGGGTCAAATGGGAGTTCCATTTTCAGTTTTTTAAGGAAACTCCATACTGTCTTCCATAGTGGCTGCACCAGTCTGCATTCCCACCAGCAGTGCACAAGTGTTCCTTTTTCTCCACATCCTCTCCAGCACTTGTCGTTTGATGATTTGTTGATGATAGCCAGTCTGACAGGTGTGAGATGGTACCTCATTGCTGTTTTGATTTGCATCTCTCGGATGATTAGTGACTTTGAGCATGTTTTCATATGTCTCTTGGCTTTCTGAATGTCCTCTTTTGAAAGGTGTCTATTTAGGTCCTTTGCCCATTTTTTGATTGGATTGTTTATCTTCCTTTTGTTAAGTTGTATGAGTTCCCTATAAATTTTGGAGATTAGGCCCTTATCAGATATGTCATTGGCAAATATGTTTTCCCACACAGTGGGTTTTCTCGTTGTTTTGTTGATGGTTTCTTTTGCTGTGCAGAAGCTTTTTATTTTGATGTAGTCCCATTTGTTCATTTTTTCTTTAGTTTCAAGTGCCCTAGGAGCTGTATCAGTGAAGAAATTGCTTCGGCATATGTCTGAGATTTTCTTGCCTTTGGATTCTTCTAGAATTTTTATGGTATCCTGTTGTACATTTAAGTCCTTTATCCATTTTGAGTTTATTTTTGTGTATGGTGTAAGTTGGTGGTCTAGTTTCATTTTCTTGCATATATCTGTCCAATTTTCCCAACACCATTTATTGAAGAGACTATCTTGGCTCCATTGTATGTTCTTGCCTCCTTTGTCAAATATTAATTGAGCATATTGGTTCGGGCCGATTTCTGGGCTCTCTATTCTATTCCATTGATCTATATGCCTATTCTTGTGCCAGTACCAGGCAGTTTTGAGAACAGTGGCTTTGTAATACAACTTGATATCTGGTATTGAGATCCCACCTACTTTGTTCTTTTTCAGGATTGCTGCAGCTATTCGGGGTCTTTTTTTATTCCAGATGAATTTTTGGAAAGTTCGTTCTAGATCTCTGAAGTATGCTGTTGGTACTTTAATGGGAAGTGCATTGAATTTATAGATTGCTTTGGGTAGTATGGACATTTTAATGATGTTGATTCTACCAATCCATGAACACGGTATGTTCTTCCATCTGTTTTACATTGATTCTTAAACATTGTCTAACATATAGTTAACAGTCAATAGATATTATCTATAGCTATTATTATAGTTTCAAAATGTCTATTAAAAGACTAAATTTACCACTATATTATTTTATTGTTATAAGTTGCATTCACTTGATTGTGATTATAATTTTCAAAAGTATATTATATACAAATATGCAGGGTGGGGAAAAAGTAGGTTTACTGTTCTGATTATGCAAAACACAGTTTATTTTTGTATTATTCTTTATTAGTTATTATATTATTTTTCCATATGAATAACTGTAAACGTACTTTTGCCCTACACTGTATATGTGTATTTTGAGTTTTGTATATATATTGAGTCTTATACTTTCCATTATTTATGTGTATGAATTCTTATTTTTCCTTATTGATTAAGGTACCACATATGTGTTCTTATTCCCCAACTGTCCCCCCACTGCTCCTCTCATGCCCTCACCCCCCTGGTGTCTGTGTCCATTGGTTATGCTTATATGCATGCATATAAGTCCTTTGGTTGATCTCCCCCCCTTACCTTCACCCTCCCCTACCTACCCTCTGAAGTTTGACAGTCTGATTGATGCTTCTCTGTCTCTGGATCTGTTTTTGTTCATCAGTTTATGTTGTTCATTATAGTCCACAAATGAGTGAGATCATGTGATATTTATCTTTCTCTGACTGGCTTATTTCGCTTAGCATAATGTTCTCCAGTTACATCCATGCTGTTGCAAATAGTAAGAATTCCTTCTTTTTTACAACAGCATAGTATTCCATTGTGTATGTACCACAGTTTTTCAATCCACTCATCTGCTGATGGGCACTTAGGCTATTTCCATATCTTAGCTATGGTAAATCGTGCTGCTATGAGCATAGGCATGCATATATCCTTTCTGATTGGTGTTTCTAGTTTCTTGGGATATATGAATTCTATTTTTAAAAAATATAAAACACCCAGGCTGGCCTGGCCTAGTTGAGTGTTGACCTATGAACCAGAAGTTCGATTCCCGGTCAGGACACATGCCCAAGTTGTGGGCTTGATCTCCAGTGGAGCATGCAGAAAGCAGCCAATCAATGATTCTCTCTCATCATTGGTGTTTCTATCTTTCTCTCATTCTCTCTGAAATCAATAAAAATATTTTAATAAAATAATATAAAACATGCAAACCAACTTTGGACTCTCAAGTCAAATAGTTCTAGTTTGAATTGTGACTCGATGATAAACTTTGGGAACTTGAGTGAGTTAATTAAATTATTTGTGCCTCTATTGTGTCACCTATATCATGAAGATAATAAGAATGTCTTCCTCAAAAGGTTTTAGTAATTATTAAATGACTTATACTTAAAAATCACTTTTCAAAGTGCCAAATATATAATAATGGCTCAATCAATGTAAGCAATCCCCACTTCTCACCAAGATTGTGACCCTCGTCTTATTATTAAATCCCTTTTTATCTGTATTCCAACTTCTATACTACTTCTAGGCTAGTCTTCCAAAGGACAGCTATTCTCATGATATTTCCCCATCTCTACTCAAAATCATTTATTTCCCATCACTTACTAAATTAGGTAAAAACTTAGCCTAGCATTTTATATCTTCCACTCTCTGATTCCAAATTTTCTTTCCAGCCTTCTTTAAATCAATACCTCTTCCCCAGCATGGAACCATTGCTCTTTTGTAAGTTAGCTCATCACTTTTATTCCTCCACACATCACTGTTATGGAATGAATATTTTTGTTCCCCCAAAATTCATATGAAAACATAACTCTCAGTGCAATGATATTTACATGTGGGTCCTTGAGAGGTAATCAAATTTAAATGAGGTAATGAGAATAGAACCCCATGACAGTATTAGTACACTTCTAAGAAGAAGAATAGACAATAGAGCTTATTCTCTCTGTCATATGATGATACAGCCATCAGCAAGCCAGGAAAAATGGCTCTAATGAGGAGCCCAAACTGACAGGCACCTTGATCTTGGGCTTCCGATCCTCCAGAAATATGAGAATTAAATGTCTGTTTAAGCCACACAATCTATGATATTTTGTTATAGTAACAGAAGTTGACTAAGACGCTTACTCATGCTATTCTTTATGCTTAGAATGCATTTCATTCAATCTCTATGTAACAAAGTTAATGCAAGTCTGACTCAAATGAAATCTGTTTTAAATAAGATTTCTTGTCACCCTAATGAATACTAGTATATGTGCTTAGTGTCTCCCATGAAGTCAAATTTCAGCCTTTTGTATACTTGTGCTACCTTCCATGGACAATAAGCTGCTTGAGACAGGGATTGTGCCTCCTTTATCCCTTAGTGCCAAGTAGCAAATAGGTGCTCCATAACAATGTGTTAAATTGAAACCTTGGTATTTACCAATAAAATGCTAGAAAGAAGATTAATTCCTGGGCTTGTTTTTCAGAATTCCAATTTTAAGTTGTTTTGGTATAAAGTTTGGAGCTGGTGAGTATACTCTAGGAAGAAAAAGATAGATTACTGAAAATGTTATTTATTTTTAAAATATATTTTCATTGATTTCAACAAGTAGGGAGAGGGAGAGAGAGATGGAAACATCAAGATGAGAGAAGATTATTGATCAGCTGCCTCCTGCACACCTACTGGGATCGAGTCTGCAATCGGAGCATGTGCCCTTGACTGGAATCGAACCCAGGACCCTTCAGTCCACAGGCCAATGCTCTATCCACTGAGCCAAACCAGCTAGAGCTGAAAATATTATTAAATATACAGATTTGATCAAATATGGTTTATAGACGATCTAATAAGGTTGTTTTGTTATCAGCTTAGTCTTTCATCCTGAAAGCTTAAAGTTTCTTAGACTAATATGTTTCAAATTGTCTGGCAGACAAGAGAGCAAGTGAGAAAGCAAGAATGAGTTTTATAAAAAAAAACTTGTGAAGTTTTATACAGATGCAATAGCGCTAGATGGAGTAGAACAAACACAAAATAAAAACTTGATTGAGAAGGCCAGATACAGAGAAAACTACAGAATTCTCCCCTTGGTCCCACTCTAGTAGCCTAGTCTGAATCATTCATTTATCTTTTATTCATTCATTTGTTCTATTCAACAAACCTTTACTGAGTGACTATTATGTGGAGAACTGTGCTTAGCCTGTAGGGGAGACAGGGTAGCTCACATTCTGGGTATGGAGGTAGCCATAAAATAACAATCATACTGGCTAGATAGCATAAAAGAGTGTGTGTTCTGGGAGGTCAAAAATAGCAGGGACCAGTGGGCTACAGCTAACTCCCAGAGTGAAGTTAATCATAAAGTTTCTTCCTGTTACCACAAAGCTCACTGTGGCAGCTCAAGAATCCATGAGGAGCATCTAGGATTAGAATTCATGGAAATTCTTGCATTTGTGATCCTTTGGACTACATATTTTCTTGTCAGTTTTTCTCCAAACTGGCACAAAAGGTGTTGGAGGTAACATTTGGACATTTTACTTCTTTTTATTAGTTTTCAATATTAATTTTTAAGTTATTTTATTTTTTCCATGTTTTTCTTCTTACTTTGAATATGGTTTCCCACATTTTGAATATGGAATCAGTAGGAAAATTATAGTACCATATACTGCCCAACTTTTGCTTTATGGCCAGTGTTTCTAACACAGCCACAGTTGCCTTATTATAAAAGCCTAATTGACTAGTTTCCTATATATCTGATAGTCTGATTCATCACAATCAATTGTCAAGTAAATTTTTATACAAATAGTCTCTAAAGAAGGTATTTCATTCCAAGGAATTTTATATCTTATGAGACAATCAACAGCATTTATGATATAGCTACAAGGTAACTAACAATATGACAGGTGCTTTGAGGAAGTTTTGAAATGGCACATGCAGCCTCTGTACACAAACTGCAAAACACAGCTATAACCCGTGTTTGTTTTTTTTTAAACAGAATATGATTATATTTAATGCACAAGTTTGATACAACCAAAAAGTAAAACACCAGGGTAAAATAGTAACAAAAACATGGTATTTCATTTGCAATGCATGAGAAATGGTTAACATCTTTAGTTATAAACAAGCTCTTAAAATCCAGTGACACTATCATAATGCAAGGAAGCTGGAAAAATGAAATGAAAAAGTACAAGTGATGATTAAGCAGTGAGCATATATGATTTTTCTGAGCAGTGATGTAGAATAACTTCTCTTCAGTGTCAGTGAGCAGAATAAGACAACGACACCTAATAGTCTACAGCTTTGAATAGTGTTGTGCAGTTTGAAGTCTCAAACAGGGGGAGGCAGAATAAAGAGAAGGACCTAGAATGAGGGGAAAACTAACTTTTGACTCTATATAAATTGAGTATTTTTATCCAGAGTAATACCAATTCATTGGAATTTTTTCAACAAGTTAGTTGAATAAATTCAAAAAGAAATAATATAAAAGCATATTTAATGCAGAGAAAATGCGTGGCCAGTGTAAGCGCCTAAAACACTACTTGTCCACAATGTCTGAGCACCACCACAAGGGTGCGCACTAACTCTATTAGTAGATGATAGGTAGGGAGTACAGTCAGTTGTACTGTGATCCTTATATAAGGGGCCTGGTGGGTACCCGAAACATTGAGGGGACACTTTACTTTTCAGTATACCTGAAACTACAAACTAATATTGAATGTAATCTAGTTGAAAAATAAAAAGACATTAGATGACATGAGGGGAGGGTAAAATTAAAAGGGAAACAAAGGTACATAAAGTAATAGCTGCATATTTAACAAATTTGTATGTGGCCTAAAATGTAAAAAAAAAACTTTTTAATGAATAAATTTTTAATCTACGCTATTATTATAAGTAAAATAGAAATATATGGGAGCCCTGGAGGAGGCCTCGCAACGGCATGTCCAGGGCTTCAGGATTAAGGTCTCCAGCTTTCCACCTCCTGGTGCCAGTCCCACAGCAACAAGGACAACAGTCAACATGCTGCTTACAGTACTCGCCATCACCCGCTGGGTCACCTTGGACATGATCGCTCACTCCTGTCAGGCTGGCAGGGCGTGGCCGCCACGCCCAAGAGGCACCTCTGGGCCGCTCTGAAGCCTGGCTGGTGGGTGTTTCAGATGGTGGCAGAAGCAATGGCAGCGTCTGTTCCAGCATCCCACGCATGTCTCCAGTAACCCGTGTTCTTTTCATTAGTTTTTCTTTAGTTTACTACATTCGGTATTTGCATCTCATGGGGAGGGGCAGAAGGCAAATAACTTGTGTTTGTTGGGTTCAAACTGTCTTCCATGCACTTTGTTGTATTTTTAATGTCATTGAATTTTCAAAATAATCCTATGAAGCAGATGCGATTACCATCCAGGAGTCAGAACATATCAACTAGTTATGTGACTCTGGGAAGATCATCAGCCTCTCCAGGTCTCAGTTTTCTCATTTCACTTTTCACTTACACAGTTGTTGGGAGTGCTCCAGAGCAAAGTAGGTGAGAATATAAAAGTACTTGCAAAACTATAATGTGCAATGGCACTGTAAGGTGTTCTTATTAGTATGCTCAGCAGCATTTCTAGAATCATAAGGAAGAAATCTGGTTATTGCCATTTTGAAAATGCCATCATTCAGCATTATCCCCTTTTAAATTGATTTCCTAAGAGAATGAGTCAAACTTGCTGCTGTTGCTAATTAAATGATTTTATAGATTAATGAATATATCAGCTGTCGTGTGTGTGTGTGTGTGTGTGTGTGTGTGTCTGATAGGCAAATCTGTTTCAAACACTTAATTTCTTTAAATCAGGCTTTTTTTTTCTTTTTAAGGCTCATAGTAAACAAATTATATTTGTTTTCTTTTGTGTGTGTATATATGTCTGTGTGATTCTTTTTCTTATAAATGTATTGTCATTGCAGAAGTAATAATACCACACTGTTAAATTTTTGGCATTTTAGATGTTCTTGCCAAGACTCTCTCTCTCTCTCTCTCTCTCTCTCTCTCTATATATATATATATATATATATATATATATAAAATCCAAAGGAAAACATAATAGATATATCAATAAAATTAGTTCCCTGAAATTGACAGCATTAATGATTCTTTTTGTGTCTTATCATTCTGCCCCATGCTCACTGGACAGACTCTCTTACACTCTGGACATTCCTTATTAAAGCTCTTCTCAAAGTGTGATCTTAGGACCACCTGCATCAAAATGACCTAAGAGCATGTTAAAAATGCAGTGACACATGCCGCACCCCAGACTTACAGAATCAGAACCTCTAGCAATGGTGCTATCAAAACTGCATTTTTAATAGGCTCCCAAGCCAATTTCATACATAGTAACAATGATGAATGTCTAAAATGAATGTAGTAGAAAACATTTTTAAAATACCCAAGAATAGTAAAAAAAAATCAAGCACTTCAAAATAGTATACAATGACAAATAAATCTTCCATATATTCTTGGCTCTTTCCTGCTCTTACCCAGAAAACCAGGGCACAGAAGGAAATTTTCCTCACATTTTCTCAAACAAACCAACCACTTGAGAATTAATGATATATTTGTAAAAAAATACATATTCCTCACTTTGATTCTCACTCAGCCATAATGAATCAGAAGTTCGTGGGGTGGGGTTTGACAATCTGAATGTCAATAAACTTGCTAGGCAATTGTGATACACACTCCAGTTAGTCAAGGCACATGGAGTAGTTGCTCCAAATATTTCCTTTTCATTGAGATACAATTCTGATATCATATAATTGATACATTTAAAATGTATAATTCAACAAGTTTTAGTATATTTACAATGTTGTGCAACTGCCACCATTATATAATTTAAGAATATTTTCAATACCCCCAAAAGAAACTCCATGCCCAGTCGCATTTACCTCGATTCTTACTTTACTACAGCTCTTGGCAAACACCAATCTACTTTTTGTTTCTATGGAAATTGTATGTTCTGAACATTTCATGTAAGTGAAATTATATATTACGTGGCCATATATATCTGACTGTGTTCACCTAGCATGTTTTCAAGTTTCAGCATCATTACACCTTATACTAGCACTTTATACCCACTTGCTCCAGCACTGTTTGTTGAAAGACTATTCTTTGCCCCATTGAATTATTTTGGCATCCTGCCTGAATATCAATTGCACACAAAAGATTGGTTTATTTCTAGACTCTTAATTCTATTCCATTGATTTATATATCTACTAGAGGCCTGGTGCACAAAAATTGTGCACTTGGGAGTGAGGGGGGGGGTCCCTCAGCCGGGCCTGTGCCCTCTCGCAGTCTGGGACCCACAGGAGATAACGACCTGCAGGCTTAGGCCTGCTCCCGGGTGGCAGAGAGCAGGCCCAATCCCTAGGTGCAGTCCCTGGTCAGGCTCAGAGCAAGGCCGATTGGGGAGTTGGGGCGCCACCCCCTGTCATGCACAGAGCAGGGCGGATTGGGAGGTTGCAATGCCACCCTCAGTCACGCTCAGGGTAGGGCCGATTGGGGGTTTGGGACACCGACCCCTGTCACACTCAAGGCAGGGTCGATGGGGAGGTTGCAGCGCCACCCCCTGTCATGCACAGAGCAGGGCCCATCAGGGGGTTGGGGAGCTCCCCCCTGTCACTCATAGAGTAGGGCTGATAGGGGAGTTGCGGCACCGCCCCCTGTCACCCACAGAGCAGGGCCGATCAGGGGGTTGGGGCACCGCCACTGTCACACACAGGGCAGGGCCGATGGGGAGGTTATGGCTCTATCCCATCACACACAGAGCAGGGCCCGTGGGGGGGGGTTGGGGCGCTGCACCCTATCACACACAGAGCAGGGCCAATCAGGGGGTTGGGGTGCCTCACCCTGTCACACACAGAGCCACAGGGTGATCAGGGGGTTAGGGATCTCCCCCCTATCAGGCACAGAGCAGGGCTGATCAGGGGGTTGGGGTGCCTTCCCCTGTCATGAACAGAGCAGGGCGGATAGGGAGGTTGTGGCTCCAACCCTATCACACACAGAGCCTCAGGGTGATCAGGGGGTTTGGGTGCTGCCCCCTGTCACGCTGATCCTGGTGCCAGGAGGCCTCTCGGCTCCGCTGATCCCGGTGCGGGGAGGCATATTACCATTTTACTATATAGGATAGAGGCCTGGTGCATGGGGGGGGGCTGGCTGGTTTGCCCTGAAGGGTGTCCTGGATCAGGGTGGGGGTCCCCACTGGTGTGCCTGGCCAGCCTGGGTGAGGAGCTGATGGCTGTTTGCAGCTAGTCACACACCCTTCAGGGTGGGGGTCCCCATTGGGGTGCCTGGCCAGTCTGGGTGAGGGGCTGAGGGCTGTTTTCAGGCTGGCGGGTGACTGAAGCCCCCAACTGCTCCTTTTTTTCTTTTTTATTCTGGGCCAGCTTTAGCTCTGGCTCCAGCTCTGAGACCTCTGCTGCTGAAAGCAGGTATCTGGTTTGTTTGGGTTCTATAATCGATACATTGTATCAACTCCAGCTCTGAGATCCCAGCTGGCTGAAAGCAGATTTCTGGGGTTTTGTGTAGCTTCTATATTTGTAACAATGTTTCAAACTGCAAGCTCAGAGGCTGGCAAGGCAGGCGGGGAACGTTGGTTTCCTCCCTCACTGAAGAAAGAAAGCCTCACGTTAGTTTCAAGCTGCCTGGTTGCCAGCCGCCATCTTGGCTGGCAGTTAATTTGCATATCGCCCTGATTAGCCAATGGGAAGGGTGGTGGACGCATGGCTAATTACCATGCTTCTCTTTTATTAGATAGGATTGTTATGCCAATACTGCACTGTGTTTATTACTGCAGCTTTGTAGTAAGTTTTAAAACCAGGGAGTGTGTGTCCTTCAATTATTCTTATTTTTTAAAGATTGCATTTGCTATTCTGGTTGCCTTGCATTTCCATGTCTGGATTTTTTTAAAATTTATATAGGTCTTCTTTAATTTACTTCAACAATATTTGCAGTTGTCAGTGTACTAGTACATGTCTTACACTTCTTTTGAGAAATTTATTTCTAAATATTTTATTCATTTTAAAGCTATTATAAAAATAATTGTTTTCTTAATTTGATTTTTGGATTATTAGTGCCTAGTGTTTAGAAATAAAATTGATTTTTAATAAAATTGATCTTGTATCGTACAACATTGGTGAACTCATTTATTAGCTCTAGTTGTGTTTTAGTTGATCCTTATAAGCTTTTCTATACATAAGACTATGTCATCTGCAAATATAGTTTTACTTCTTCATTTCAAATTATGGATTATTTTTATTTATTTTTTCTTCTGATTGTCCTAGCTAGAATCTCCAGTACAATCCTATCTAATAAAGAGGGAATATGCAAATTGACCATTACACTGTCACAAAGATGGTGGTGCCCATAGCCACAAGATGGCAGCAACCAGTCCCTTCAACCCTGCCAGAGTCCCACAGTTCTTTCAGTCCAGCCAAGGGGGGTTGGGTGGCAGCCGGTACACAGTGTGGCCATACCCACCCTCAGCCCCCCAGCCACCCAATGCCAGCCCAAGGCACAGGCAAGCTTCAATGTCAGCTGCCCAGCTGACGCCCGAGGTGCAGGCAAGCTTCGAATGGCCACTGCTCAGCCAATGCCCGTAGTGCAGGCAAGCCTCATATGTTAACTGCCCAGCCACCAGGGTGGGCCCAAGGCACAGGCAAGCCTTGAATGGTGGCTGCCCAGCCGCCCAGGGCCACTCGAGGCTCAGGTACCCAGGGCCAGCCTAGGCTCGCACTGTTGGTAGTGGCAGCAGCGGAGGTGTGATGGAGGTGTCGCCTTTCCCTGATTGCAGGGTCGCCTCCCACCCCTGAGGGCTCCCAGACTGTGAGAGAGGGCAGGTCAGGCTGAGGGACCCCCCCCTCCAAGTGCTCTATCAATCAAGGAATTTCACTTCTATTTCTAGTGTGTTGATGTTTTTAAATATTATAGGGTGTAGAATTTTGACAAATTTTTTTCTGTGTCTACTGAGATAATCATATTGCTTTTATTTATTTTTTCACTAGGGGCCAAGTGCACGAATTCGTGCACCTTGAAAGAAACTGTGGGCTGTGAGGCTGTGGTGGGCACAAGGGTGGGTATCGGCCCATCTTCCACCCCCCTGCCCAGCCCCTCCTGCTACAGACCCTGGTCCCTTGTCTGCCAGCAGCCCTGCTCCTGCCACCGCCACTCCCATGCGCTGACAGTGCTGCCCTGCTCACACTTGCTGATGGCACGGAGAGATTTGGGTTGGTGCCAGCAGCAGATGCAAGTGGGGTAGAATCATCAGTAGGTGTGAGTGGCAGCTGCTGCCCCAATTGCCCCTCAGGAGCAGGGGGAAGTGGAGAAGCCCTCAGGGGCAATTGGGGCCTGCAGCCGCCACTCGCACCCACTGACAGTGCGAAGCGATTAGGACCGGTGCCAGGCACTGGCAGCAGATGTGAGCAGTGGCTCCAGCGCAGGCAGTGGGTTCAAGCAGGGCCATCTCTTGCAGCGGGTGCAAGAAGTGACTGCTGGCCATAATTGCCCCTCAGGAGCAGGGTGAGGTGAAGAAACCCTGAGGGGTTATTTGGCCCTGCAGACACCACTCAGACCCGCTGAAGGTGCCGAGTGATTGGGGCTAGTGCTGGGTACAGGTGCTGGGTGCCAGCAGCAGGTGCAAGGGCTGGGTGGGACCACAGCACATGGGAGCAAAGAATTTTCAATAACCACCAGAGGCTCGCCTTGATGACAGTGACCAATGCTCCACCTTGGTCTGGCACCCCTGCTCACCCTCTCCACCATCCTGCCACAACCGATGCCCACCATGTTCCGTGCTCTGCTGCCTGCTGCCAACACCCCCCATGTTCCACGTGCACTCTCTAGTGGTCAGTGCACATCATAGTGACTGGTTGTTGGGTTGCTTGGTTGTTCCAATGTTCAGTCTATTTCCATATTAGGGGATATATATATATATATATATATATATATATATATATATATATATATATATTAGTAATATATTATGTTAAATTACTTGATTTTTACAGGTTGAACCAACCATGTCACCTAGGGATAAATCTCATTTGGTCATAGTGTATAATATTTTTGTATGTTGCTGGGTTTCATTTATTAGTATTTTGTTGAGGATTTCTGTATCTATATTCATAAGAAATATTGGTCTGTAGTTCTTTTCTTGTCTGGTTTTGATGTTGGGATAACACTGGCCTAGTAGAATGAGTTGAGTAGTGCTTCCTCTTCTTGTAATTAAAAAAAATGTATGAAAAGTTAGTCTTAATTCTTCTATTATTGATTTGTACTTTAACAAGATTGTTGTTAGAGAGATGCTTGGTATGATTTCAATCGTTTGGAATTTGCCAACACTTGTTTTGTGGCCTAACATATGTTCTATCCTAGAAAATGTTCCATGCATACTTGAGAAGAATGTGTATTCTGTTGTTGTCAAATGTAATGTTCTGTTAGGTCTATTTGGTATAAAATATTCAAATCTGCTGTTTCCTTACTGATTCTCTGTCTGGCCGATTTATCCATTGTTGAGAATCAGGTAGCTAAGTCCCCAACTATTATTGTAGTGCTTTGTATTTCTGTGCTTAGCACTATTAGTTTGTAATTTATATATTTAGGTACCTTGATATGGGGTTCATTAATATACACAATCATTATGGATTGAACACTTTATCATTATATATGACTTTTTTGTCTCATTTTACAAATTTTATTTTAAAATCTATTTTGTCTGAAATAAAAATAACTATCACTGCTTGTTTTTTTTTTTTTAGTTACCATTTGCTGGAAATATATTTTTTCCCATCACTTTTAGCCTATGCGTGTCTTTAAAGCTAAAGTGAGTCCCTTGTGTGTGTTTTAAATTTATTTAGTTATTCTATGTATTTTGATTAGAGAATGCAATCAAGTAACATTTAAAGTGATTATCAATAGGTAAAGATTTACTATTACTTTTTGTTACTTGTTTTCTGGTTGTTTTATAAGTCTCTTGTTCCTCACTTCTCAACCTGCTGTCTTTTATTTTTTTCCAATATTTTTTTGGTGTTAGTACATTTGACTTTTATGTCATGTATTTAGTGTAATTACTATGTGTTTTTTTTTTTCCTTTGTGAGTACCATCAGGCTTACATAAATATTGTAGAATTATGACACCTTATTTTACACCGTTTACAACTTAATTTCAATAGTATTTTTATACACTACAATTTTATTTCACCCTCCCCCCCACATTCTAGATTTATTAATTATACAGCTTGAAAATTTTTATATTGTGTAACTAATAACAGATTTTGTAGTCATGGTTATTTTTACTAAGGTTTTTTTTGTTTTGTTTTTGTTTGTTTTGATTTGTTTTTTTTACTTTTAAACTAGAGTTATAAGTTAATTATGTGCGTCCATTATTACATTACAAAAACTAACTTTGACTACATATTTACCATTACCAGTGAGTTTTATACCGTCATTTTATATCTAATGATGTTAATTAGTAAGCATTTATTTCTCTTAAAGAGCTTCCTTTAGCATTTCTTGTAAGGCAGATCTAGTGTGGATGAAATCCCTTCACTTTTGTTTGTTTGAGTAAGTCTTTATCTCTTTTTTTTTTTAAAAAAATATTTTATTGATTCTTTACAGAGAGGAAGGGAAAGGGATAGAGAGTTCAAAACATTGAAGAGAGAGAAACATCGATCAGCTGCCTCCTGCACACCCCATACTGGGGATATGCCTGCAACCAAAGTACATGCCCTTGACTGGAATTGAACCTGGTACCCTTCAGTCTGCAGGCTGATGCTCTATCCAAACCAGTTAGGGCTCTCTTTATTTTTGAAGGACAGCTTTGCTAGGCATAGAATTGGTTGATATTTTCGATATTTTAATATATTATCTCATTCTTTCATGGCCTAAAACATTTCTGAAAAGTTGAGAAATCCACAGATGGTCTTGTGGGGTCCCTTGGCATGTATCATCTCTTTTCTCTTTGTACTTTCACAACTATTTTTTTTTTTTACTTTTGACAATCTCTAATATAAAACCCCCGTGGCTGTGATGCCATCATGCCATCACGACCAAACGACAAAAGGCACCTGCTGAACGTTATATGATTTCTTCATGGGAACAAGTAAGTGTTGCTTTGTTCAATTCTCATCTTCCAATGAAGGTCAATTTTAAGTGCTCCTGAGAAGGAAAGGTTAGGGCAGGAAACTATTCTTATCTCCGTCCAAAACTGTCTTCAAGGTGGGCGGGGCTGCGTGCACGGCGAGGCGCACGTGGGTGGGTGAGGCTGTGTGCCCGGCAAAGCATGCGCGGGTGGGCAGGGACTTGACACTCTGGGTCTGGTTCTTGTGCGATTTCCTGCGGTGGGCCTCTAGTTTAATTATAATGTGTCTCAGTGTAGCCCTATTCAGGTTCAACCTATTTAGGGTCCTTTGGGCCTCATGGATCGGAATGTCTATTTCTGTTTTCAGGTTTGTAGTGCTTAGCCAATATTGCTTTACATATATTTCTATTCCTTTCTCTTTCTTGTCTCCTGAGATTGTCAAAAATTGAATAATGTTTCTTTTTATTGCTTCCCATAAATCCTTAGGCTTTCTTCACTGTTTTTTTATTGTTGTTTTGTTTGTTTGTTTTTCTCACTGAATAATGTCCTGTTTTCTGAGTCATTGATTATTTCTTTGAAAAGCCAAGTCTGAATTAAAAAAATATATATATTTTAATTTATTTCAGAGTGGAAGAAAGAGGGAGAGAGAGAGATAGAAACATCAATGATGAGAGAATAATTGATCACTGCCTACTACATGACCCACAATAGGGATAGAGTCCGCAACCTGGGCATGTGCCCTGACCAGAAATTGAACCGTGACCTCCTAGTTCATAGGTCAATGATCAAACACTGAGCCATGCTGGCCAGACAAGTCACATCTAATTTTGAAACTCTCTATTGAATTCTTCATTTCAGCCATTATATCTTTCAGCTCTATAATTTCTGCTTGTTTTTTTATGATTTCTATTTTTTGTTTCTATTTCATTTTGTTTGAACATTGTTTTCCTAATTTCATTTAATTGTCTTTCTGTATGTTCTTGTATTTCTCTAAAATTTATAAAGAGGATTATCCTGAAATTTTTGTCTAAAAGTTCATATATCTTCATTTCATTAGGGTCAGTCACTTCAGCTTTATTAATTTCCTTTGGTGGTGTCATGTTTATCTTATTTTCATGATCCTTGCTTAATTTCTTATGTTCATATATGCACACTTGAATAAGTGATCTCTTTTTTCAGAATTTACGGGTTTGGTTTGTCAGAGATAGTTTTTCAATAGTCAGCTGAGCTTGGGCTTCTAGATGTATCTGCTGGTAACATTCTTGGGAAAGTGAGGCTTGCTATCAGTGCTTATATTTGGATGAGGCCAGGGCTCTAACTTTGAGGTCTTATGGGTTGCTGCTGGCTGAGAATATTTGGATAAGACTGTTGACTTGTTCCCTGATTAAGCAATGCTCTAGGATGGGCTATGTGATTGCTTGAGTTCTCTGGTTAGGCTCCCTAGAATGCTGGGATTGGGTACTATATTCATAGGTAGATAGGTCTATGAATTACATTCCCTATTCCATTGGGGTAGCAGGTTGAATCTGAGAGAATGCATATCTCATTATTTAGAGACCAGCATTTGGAAGGATTCTATACTGAATTTCCTGGCTAGATGAGGTCACCAGTTTTGCTCTGCAGATAGAGAAAGCCACAGGCTATACTCTCTGTTCCAGTGCCAATGTAAGCAGGGCTGTTGCATGATCTATGAAGCTTCTTTTGTGTTTTGACTAGAGTCCCTGTTCGGGTTGGCTAAAAATTGTATTCAACAATGAGAGGGTCTATGAATTAGTTTTCTTGCCTGAGGGTGTGGGGAGAACCAAGGCTGGCAAAACTCTTTGTTTGTGATCTTAATTCGAGTCAACCTGTGCCCCAACATGGCAAAACAGGTCCCCTGTATTTGTCTGCTGATAATCGGCTTTCCCTCCTAACCTCTCTGCAAATAGTATTGTTGGACTATGTAGCTTCCTAGTGTTCTAAACAGCCTTTCTAATCTAGCAGGGCCAAAAGCTATACTCTGCTTTGGACCAGGCTGTGACTCAGTTCCCTTGCCTGGAGGAGGATGAGAAGGCTAGCTCCAAGAAGCTACCCAGTATTCCTGATTAGGATTTTTGTTTGGGAGGGAGCTGGACTTGGCAGTGGGTAGTGCTGTGACTTAGCTCCTCTTCTTAAGCAAAGCAGGCGAACTGACTCCAATTCCAGCAAGACTTTGTTTATAGACTTAACTGAAGCCAGCCTACTTCCCATGTTCCCTGGCTCAACAAGACTACCAGCTTTGCTCTGCAGACAGTCAGCTCAGCCTGCCATACTCTTTGCTCATGCATTGCTGTGATATACAGCTTCAAGGATTTTTGGCAAGCCTTTCTGGTCAGGCAAGGCAGTAGCTACAGTTAGCAATGGACCTTACAGTTAACCTATAGCCCTGTTTACCCTACCTGGACAGGGGTAGACAAAGTTTCAGAGTTGATAAGGCTCTTTTTTGAGAAGTTGAATCATGCAGACCTGCCCCACACTGAGTTTCCTGTTCAGACTGCAGCATCATCTTGGCTCTGCAGATGAGAAAAGCTGCTGGTTTAGACCACAATTTGGGTGCTGCAGATAGGAACTCAGTCTGTCAATTTCTGAGTTCTGGTTACTGTAAGCCCCTCTTCCTTTCTCAGATTACCGGGGGTCAAACTCCACAGATTCTTCCACAATTCCCATGGACGAGACCAGAGTGGGAGCTTCCAAGAAGTGACCCACAATGTTATTGGATCAGGATGTCCAACTTGGGCTCTTTTTACCCACTGAAGGAACCATATAATCAGGAGAGCCTTATTTTATTTTATCTTTATTGTTGAGAGTGTTACAAATGTCACCCATTCACCCCCATTGCTCCTCCTATAAACAGGAGAGACTTCTTGGTGCAGTGATGCATGGGCCTGTGGAAGAGACAATGCAATCAGCATGTAGCCATTCCTCTTACACTTATGCATTCTGTCTTAGTTTCTGCAATGTATGGGAGTGCTTTAGTTTCACTTGTTTTATGATTCTCTCAGTGGTGTCTTGTATATGAATAATTGTTACTTATCTTTCTTGTGAATGGGAGTGAAATTAGGAATGATTTTATGGCCAGGTTGGTGATGTCACTCTGATAATAATTCTTCTCATAATGTTTGTCAGAATTCAACACTGAAGGCATCTGGGCCTGGAATTTTCTTTGTGAATAGTTGTTATGATTACTAATTCAATCTATAAATGTGTTATAGTTCTATTTAGATTTTCTATTTTTTAGCTGTTTTCAGTAGTTTGTGGTTTTCAAGGAATGTGTTCATTTTTTTTTAATCTTTAATTTCTGTATTAGTTAAAGTATTACAAATGTGTCCTCATCCCCCCATTAACCCCCCACGCCAGCATTCATGCTCTCATCCCCCCTGTTGTCCATGTCCATTGGTTTGGCTTATATGTATGCATACAAGTCCTTTGGTTGATCTCCCCCCTTCCCCCCACCTTCCCCTATTTTCCCTCTGGGGATTGACAGTCTGATTGCTGCTTCTCTGTCTCTGGATCTGTCCTTGTTCATCAGTCTATGTTTTTCTCTATATTCCACAAATGAGTGAGATCATGTGGTATTTATCCTTCTCTGACTGGCTTATTTCACTTAGCATAATGCTCTTCAGTTCCATCCATGCTGTTACAAATGGCAAGAATTCTTTCTTTTTTATCGCAGCATAGTATTCCATTGTATAGATGTACCACAGTTTTTAATCCACTCATCTGCTGATGGGCACTTAGGCGTTTCCAAATCTTAGCTATGGTTAATTGTGCTTCTATGAACATAGAGGTGCATATATCCTTCCTGATTGGTGTTTCTAGCTTCTTGGGATATATTCCTAGAAGTGGGATCACTGGGTCAAATGGGAGTTCCATTTTTAGTTTTTTGAGGAAACTCCATACAGTTCTCTACAGTTGCTGCACCAGTCTGCATTCCCACCAGTAGTGCAAAAGGGTTCCTTTTTCTCCACATCCTCTCCAACACTTGTTGTTTGTTGATTTGTTGATGATAGCCATTCTGACAGGTGTGAGATGATACTGCATTGTCGTTTTGATTTGCATCTCCCATATAATTAGTGACTTTGAGCATGTTTTCATATGTCTTTCAGACTTCTGTATGTCCTCTTTCGAAAAGTGTCTATTTAGGTCCTTTGCCCATTTTTTGATTGGATTGTTTATCTTCCTTTTGTTAAGTTGTATGAGTTCCCTATAAATGTTGGAGATTAAACCCTTATCCATGATATGTTCTCCCATGCAGTGGGCTTTCTTGTTGTTTTGTTGATGGTTTCCTTTGCTCTGCAAAAGCTTTTTATTTTGATGTGGTCCCATTTTTTTATTTTCTCTTTAGTTTCCATTGCCCTAGGAGCAGTATCGGTGAAGAAATTCCTTCGGCATATGTTTGCGATTTTGCTGCCTATGAATTCCCTAGTACTTTTATGGTTTCCCATCTTACATTTAAGTCCTTTATCCATTTTGAGTTTATTTTTGTTTATGGTGTGAGTTGGTGGTCTAGTTTCATCTTTTTTGCATGTATCTGTCCAATTTTCCCAACACCATTTATTGAAGAGACTGTCTTGACTCCATTGTATGCTCTTGCCTCCTTTGTCGAATATTAATTGAGCATAGTGGTTTGGGTTGATTTCTGGGTTCTCTATTGTATTCCATTGGTCTATATGTCTGGTCTTGTGCCAGTACCAAGCTGTTTTAAGAACAGTGGCTTTGTAATACAGTTTGATATCTGGTATTGAGATCCCACCTACTTTGTTCTTCTTTCTCAGGATTGCTGCAGCTATTTTAGGTCTTTTTTTATTAAAGATGAATTTTTGGAATGTTCATTCTAGATCTGTGAAATATGCCCTTGGTATTTTAATGGGGTTTCCATTGAATCTATAGATTGCTTTGGGTAGTATGGACATATTGATGATGTTGATTCTACCAATCCATGAACACGGTATGTTCTTCCATCTGTTTATGTCTTCCTCTATCTCTTTTTTCAGTGTCCTATAGTTTTTCGCATATAGATCTTTTACCTCCTTAGTGAAGTTTACTCCTAGGTATCTTAATTTCTTTGGTGCGATGGTAAATGGCATTGCTTTTATAGTTTCTCTTTCTGTAAGTTCACTATTGGTGTAAAGAAATGCCATATATTTCTTGGCATTAATTTTGTATCCTGCTACATTGCCGAATTCCTTTATTAAGTCTAATAATTTTTTTTGATGGAGTCTTTAGGATTTTCTATGTACAGTATCATGTCATCTGCAAAGAAGGACTTCTTCTTTTCCAATTTGGATGCCTTTTATTTCTTCTTCTTGTCTGATCACAATGGCTAATACTTCCAGTACTATGTCGAACAGGAGTGGTGAGAGGGGGCATCCGTGTCTTGTTCCTGTTCTTAGGGGACAGGAAACTAAATGGTGTTAGTTTTTGTCCATTGAGTATGATGTTGGCTGTGGGTTTGTCATATATGGCTTTTATTATGTTGAGGTATGATCCTTCTATTTCCAACTTGCTGAGAGTTTTTATCAAGAAAGGGTGTTGGATTTTGTCAAATGCTTTTTCTGTGTCAATTGATACGACTGTGATTTTTATCTATCAATTTGTTTATGTGATGTATCATGTTTATTGATTTGTGGATATTGTACCATCCTTGCATCTCTGGGGTAAATCCTACTAGGTCATGGTGTATGATCTTTCTGATGTACTACTGGATCCAATTTGCTAAGATTTTGTTGAGGATTTTGGCATCTATGTTCATGAGGGATATTGGCCTATAATTCTCTTTCATTGTGTTGTCTTTATCTGGTTTTGGTATTACGGTGATGCTGGCTTCATAGAATGAGCTTGGAAGTGTTCCTTCCCTTGAATTGTTGGGAATAGTCTGAGGATAAGTTTTCGTTCTTCCTTGAATGTTTGGTAAAACTCCCCTGTGAAGCCGCCTGGCCCTGGGCTTTTGTTTGCTGGGAGCTTTTTGATGACTGCTTCAATTTCTTCCATAGTTATTGGCCTATTGAGATTTTTAGAATCTTCCTGATTGAGTTTTGGAAGGTTGTATTTTTCTACGAGTATGTCCATTTCCTCCAGGTTGTCTAGTTTGTTGGAGTAGAGTTGTTCATAGTATTTTTTAACAATCATTTGTATTTCTGTGGGGTCTTTTGTTATTTCGCCTCTTTCATTTTGGATTTTGTTTATTTGGGTCCTCTCTCTTTTCTTCTCGGTGAGCCTGGCTAGAAGCTCATCAATCCTGTTTATCCTTTCAAAGAACCAGCTCTTGGTTTCATTGATCTTTTGTATTGTTTTCTGTTCTCTATGTCATTTATTTCTGCTCTGATCTTTATTATCTCCTTCCTTCTGCTCACTCTGGGCTTTTCTTGTTGCTCTCTTTCTAATTCTTTGAATTGTAGACTTAGATGATTTACTGTCATTTTTTTCTTTTCTTTTTTTTGAGGTAGGCCTGTATAGCTATAAACTTCCCTCTCAGGACTGCTTTCATTGTGTCCCATATATTTTGGATTATTGTGCTTTTATTGTCATTAGTTTCCAGGGTGTTTTTAATTTCTTCTTTGATCTCATTGGTAACCCAACCATTATTTAGTAGCATGCTACTCAGCTTCTAAGTGTTTGAGTTTTTTGGATTGTTTTTATTGTAGTTAATTTCTAATATTATACCATTGTGGTCTGAGAAAATGCTTGGTATGATTTCAATCTTCTTGAATTTTGGGAGAATTTGCTTGTGACCCAATATGTGCTCTTTTTTTGAAAATGTCCTATGAGCCCTTGAGAAGAACGTATATTCCTTGGCTTTGGGGTGAAATGTTCTGAAGATGTCAATTTAGTCCATCTGATCTAGTGAGTCATTTAGGATTGCTGTTTCTTTGCTGATTTTTTTGTCTAGAGGATTTATCCAGTGATGTCAGTGGTGTATTAAAGTCCCCTGCTATGATTGTATTGCTGTTGATCTCTCCCTTGATATCTTCCAGGAGTTGTTTTTTGTTTGTTTGTTTGTTTGTTTGTTTTTTGTATTTGGGTGCTCCTGCATTGGGTGCATATATGTTTATCAGGGTTATATCCTCTTGTTGTATCGATCCCTTTAGTATTATGAAGGGATCTTGTTGTATCCTCTTGTTGTATTGATCCCTTTAGTATTATGAAGGGATCTTCCTTATCTCTTGTTATGGCCTTCACTTTGAGGTCTATTTTGTCAGATATTAAGTATTGCTACCTCAGCTTTATTTTTCATTTCCATTTGCCTGAAAGATATTTTTCCATCCCTTCACTTTCAGTCTGTGTGAGTCCCTTGTTCTGAGGTGGGTCTCTTGTAGACAGCATATGTATGGGTCATGTCTTTTTATCCATTCAGCCACTTGATGTCTTTTGATTGGAGCATTTAGTACATTTACATTTAAAGTTATTATTGAAAGGTACTTGCTTGTAGTCATTTCTATTTTTGTGCCTGTGTTCTTTCTTACCTTTATATTTCTTCTTTTTACAGCATTCCCTTTAGCATTTCTTGCATTGCTGGCTTGGTAGCAATAAACTCCCTTAGCCTTTTTTTGTCTGCGAAGCTCCTGATTTCCCCTTCAATTTTGATTGATAGTCTTGCTGGATAGAGTATTCTTGGGTTCAGCCCTTTGCTTTGCAACACTTTGTATACCTTCTTCCATTCCCTTGTAGCTTGATGTGTTTCTGTTGAGAAATCATATGATAATCTGATGGGGGGATCCTTTGTAACTAACTCTGTCTCTCTCTTGCAGCCTTTAAGATTCTCTCTTTGTCATGAATATTTGCCATCGTTATTATGACGTGTCTTTGTGTGGATCTTTTGGGGTTCCTCCTGCTTGGTACTCTCTGTACTTGTGTAACTTTTTTCTTCCCCATATCTGGGAAGTTTTCTGTCATTATTTCTTCAAATATATTTTCTAATCCTTGCTGCTCTCCTTGTCCTTCTGGCAGCTCTATTATGCGTATTTTACTTCGTTTCATGTTGTCCCAAAGCTCCCTTGAGCTCTCCTTTTGCTTTTTAATTTTTTTCTCCAGTTGCTGCTCAGATTGAGCTTGCTTCTCTACCCTATTTTCTAACTCACTAATTTGGTCCTCTGCTTCTTCTAGTCTCCTGTTGAAACCTTCCATGGTGTTTTTGATTGTAGCTATATCACTTTTCCTTTCTTCCTGATTCTTGCATAGGTTGTTGATTTTCTCATCCATCCGGTGAATGAATTGTACAACCATTACTTTGAATTATTTTTCTGTCATGTTGCATGCTTCAATTTCACTAATTTCTTTTCATGGCGACTCCTCATTTTATTTTCTTTGGGGATTGTGTCTTCTCCCCATTCTGACTATCTCCAGAAGGTTCAAAAGTCGAGTTGCGTGGGCCTGGGCTGTGTGCAGTGGGAGTTTTGCACACCCTAATGTCACTGAAGAGCTCTGACACTAGGACGTGTGTTTGTCGTGGGTTGGTGGGAACCAGGCTCGCTCAGAGTCAGCGTTACCAGCACTCAGTGTGGCCTCGTGTGAGCACTTAGAATCTGGGACCCCGCCTGCACCGTGCTGAAGCCGAGACCCCCCTGGAGTGTGTTGAAAACCAGAGCCCCCTAGCATGTTCCAGGAGTCAGAGTTCCTCAAGAATCCAGTATCAGAGTCTCTGTTGCTTTGTGGCCTCACATTGAGAATCAGGGTCCCTGTGAGCACATGCACCAAGAATTGGAGTCACTGGCTCTTAGTGTGAATGCACTGGGAATCAGGGATCCCCGGCGCAGGTAATAAGAAACAGAGTCAAGTCACTGGTGCTTAGTGCTGCCTCCTGCCTCGAGAATCAGGGTCCTGGAGCCTGTGCTGCAGGGAACAAGTTGCCAGTGTTCGCCCATTCCCAGGCTAAGATCCCTGTAGCAGCACAGAGGTCCGAGCAAGAGGTGCGTCTATGTTATTATGGAGCTGCCCGCGAGCTGAGGTGAGGGTGATGGACTCTTACTCACAGAAATCTGCCGCCAGGATGTCTGGATTCTTGGTGTCTGTGAGTCTATAGCTGTGGTCCCAGGTCTCTGTCCCCAGTGGCTGCAGTGTCCTGGTTTGCGTCTGAGACCAGGCTGGGTGGTGCTGAGGCCCGGATCTCAGTCTCAAGCAGCTCTGTTTCTCAAGATGGCATGGTCTCTGCCTGCGCTGGCCTCTCAGGAGTGTCTGCCAGGAATGTGTTCATTTTAACATGTCATCTATTTTATTGGATATAGATGTTCATAGTATTTTCCTTTTTTATTTTGGTAAGGTAATAAATAATATCTTCTTTTTTATTTCTGATAACAAATTTTCTCATTTTTTCTTGTTCATTATAATTAATTTTGTCAATTTTGTTGAACTATTCTAAGAACTATTTTTTTTGTTTCAGTGATGTTTTTATTGCTTTATTTTTTTTTCTATTTAACTTATTTTTTTCTCATATTTATCATTCTGTTTTTTTCTGCTTGCTTTTGGGTTAGTTGCTCTCTTTTTCTAGTGTCTAAAGATGGAAGATTAGGTTATTAATTTGTAATCTTTCCTCTTTTTTATTTTTACTTTCGAGACAATTTTAATAGTCATAGGTATAAACACTAATTCAAAAGAATATATGTACTCCTATGCTGATTGCAATATTATTTATAATAGCCAAGATTTAAAAGCAGCCCAAGTGCTCATCAGTAGATGAGTGGATAAAAAAATTGTGGTATATTTACACAATGGAATGCTACAGAGACATAAAATAAATGAGAAAAATATTTCCTTTTGTGACAGCATGGATAGACTTGGAGGGTATGATGCTAAGTGAAATAAAGCAGTCAGAGAGAGATAAGTATCATATTATCCCACTCATGTGTGGAACCTAATGAACAAAATGAACATGCAAAATAGAGACAGGCTCATAGATAGAGAGGAGACTGAGAACTGTCAGAGGGAACTGGGGTTGTGGGCCTGAGTGAAAAAGGTGAAGGGATGAAGAAAATAAAAAACTTCATAGACATAGACAATAGTATGGTGATTACCAGAAGGGAAGGGGGGTAAGATGAGGTAGAAGAGAGAAAAGGGGAGATAATTCTCCATCTTTCTTCTATTTAATATAGGTGTTTTAAAATGATAAATTTCTCTCTAAGCACTGCTTTCACTGCATCACATATGATTTAATAAATTGTGTGTTCATTTTCATTTACTGTAAAGTATTTTCAAATTTCCATTGTGATTTTTTGACTGATTTTTTAGGTGTTAATGTGTACAGTATATGGGAATTTCCAGATTTCCTTCTGTTAAATTTTATTCTACTGTAGTTCAATATATATATATATTCCTAATATGCAAATTGCCCCCTTGGGAGTTTGACCAGGAGACTGGGAGTTCAATAACTCGCTATAATGTGTGCTGACCATCAGGGGGCAGCATGGAATGAAGGAAGGCCCCAGCAAGCAGCCAGAAGGAAGGCCTCGGCCAGCAGCAGGAAGGCCCTGATCAGCCCTGATCACCAGCCAGGCCTAGGGACCCTATCCATGCATGAATTTCATGCACCAGGCCTCTAGTATGGTCTATACTAGGGAATGCTTCATGTGTACTTAAAAAGAATGTGCATTATACTATTGTTGGGTAAAGTGTTCTATAGGTGTCACTTAAGTTTATGTGGTTATAATGTTCTTCAAGTCTTGGTTATAATGTTACTTAAATTGTCTCCAAGTTGTGTTCCTGTTTTTAATGAAATTTCTCATTAAATGTTTTACTAACCCTTTCAAAATTATCCACATTGTAGGGAGGGTGGGAGAGAGAAAAGCATAGATGTGAGAGAGAAACACCGATTGGCTGCATACCCCCTACTAGGGATCGAGCCTCCAATGTAAGCATGTGCACTGACAAGTTATCAAACTGGTGACCTTTTGGTGTATGGGACAATGCTCAACCAACTGAGTTACACTGGCCAAGTCCACATTGTCTCTTAATAACACTGCAGCAAACTACATGAGTATGTAGCTACTTTTTTGTGTTTCCTAAAGATTAGTAAGTGAGCTTCAACCTTATCTTTAGCTTAATTTTATTGATTGGAATATGGTTCTACCCTTTGGCAAAACAGAAGATCTGCTTAGTAGTTTTAGATTTCTCAGTAGGAGTTGATCCTACACTAGGACAAAAGCCTTTTATATTGTACACCAAAATCATTATCACACATGGCCTAAAATCACCAATGGAAAGAAATATATTTGATATGCTTTACTTTTTAAACAATAGCTAACATTTATTACATTTATACTATGTTTGTTTTTGTTAATCCTCACCTGATGATATTTTTTCCATTGATTTTCAGAGAGAGTGGAAGGGAGTGGAAGAGACAGAGAGAAACACCAATGTGAGAGAGACACATTGATTGGTTGCCTCCCACATGCACTCCAACCAGTGCCAGGGAACCTGCAACTGAGGTACGTGTCCTTGGCCAGAATCAAACCCAGGACCCTTCAGTCTGCAGGCCAACGCTTTATCCTCTGAGCCAAACCAGCGAGGGCAAATTTATACTATGTTTAGATACTTGTATCATTTCACTCAACCTTCACATCTACCCTTTGAAAAAAATCTCATTTACAGATGAGAAAACCAAGGCATACAAATATTAATTGATTTACCTAATGCCATTGAGCTAGTGAATGGTACAGATAGGGTTTAAACTTGAGTAGCAAAGATTCAAATATTTAATCACTATTCTATGTTGCATGGTTAAAATTGTGTTTAGAATTAGTGTGATCCTTTAACATTCAGAATACTGTTAGAGGATCATAAAACTTTCGGGATAGAAGGGACACTACCAACTAATTTGCCAGCCTAACTGAAACTGAATGAGGCAATGGTGTTGTTACATGTTCTTACTTTTAAAAGGGGAAGTTAGACTTACAGTCTGCTCTTGACCAAAACTCACAAAAGGTAGATTAAACTTCTTAAAAAAAATGTATATTTTATTGATTTCAGAGAGGAAGAGAGATGGGGAGAGAAATAGAAACATCAATGATCAGAGAGAGAATCATTGTTTGGCTGCCTCCTGCACACCCCCTACTGGGGATTGAGCCCATAACCTGGGCATGTGCCCTTGCCCAGAATCAAACCTGGGACCCTTCAGTAAAAAGGCAGATGCTCTGTCCACTGAGCCAAACCAGGCAGGGTGGTATATTAAGCTTTGTAAGGATTCCTTCAGAACATTTCAGAGAAAGGAGCTAACTTTTCAGAAAACTAGGATGCTAAGGATCCTTTCCAACTTTGTGGTTATTATCTAAGTTAGTGAGACTTGCATTTAAATGGGATTTGTTAAAGTCCCAGCAATGAATAAACTGAGTATATAAAAGAGAGAGGGTCCAGGTTAATTTATTACAAATTTTTGGAATCATAAATGAGACTTGCCTTCCAAAAAACAAAAAAACAAACTACATACGAACAGACTATGAATAATGAAGAGCATATCGGTTATGTTACTTAAAAGAAAAAAACACTATACTACTAACAATCATTTTTTTTCTTTTGCTCTGCAGTTGTATTCTTTCAATCAGTTGAAAACAAGTGAACTAATTTAAGTTTTGATCCTGTACATTTTAATTTTAATAGAGCCATAATATAGCAAGAACCTAGAGTATATTTTAGCCCTAAAACCGCAGTATAAAGATCAAGCTCTACAATTTTTATTAGTTTTACTTATTTTTTAGTATAAACTTAAACAGTAGCTTTACTCACTTCTTTTGGAAGAAAAAACAAGAAAAGGTAACCTTTGCAGAGCCTCACATGAAGTCTCTGAGAACTATCCTGTCAAAAGGAATGAGTATGCACAACCATGCTACTCAGGCTCTTTCTTTTCACTCCTCAGTACACACACAAACACACACACACACACACACACACACACACACACACACTCATATCCCTTTATTCATTTAGGGAAGTGTTCATATGTTCTATGTTTGTAAAATCCTTCTCTGTCTTTTATATCTTGTCAAAGGCCCAAATGAGGGAGTTTATAAGAATCAGTGGTTGGACATAATGTCATAGGTATCAAAGAAAGCAGAGTTCATATCATAGATCAATTTCTCATTAGTTATGTGAATGCAGGAGATTTACTTAACCTCTTTGAGATTGAGTTTCCACATGAGAAAAAAATAAGGATGATAATAGTACCTAATTTATAGGCATGGCATGTGATTTACATGAGGTTATTAGCATAAAATCACTTTGATAGATATCTCACATATAGAAATCACATAATAAATGATCATCATTATGGTTATTCACTTCAAGTTACAAGCCTACTGTTTTTGAAATTTTCTGCTCATCCAGACATGATATTTATTATTTTTGAGTGCTAAACATTTTTATATATTCTGTCTGACATCATCTTCTGTTTTCTATGTTATATGTAAAACCATAACAAAATATTGTCTATATGCAATTGTGATAGAGCTTTTAGTTATGATAAATCCAAGAAAGTACAAATTGGTATTATAAGCCAACAAGAGGCCCAGTGCACAAAAACTTGTGCACTCAGGGGAGGGGGGTCCCTCAGCCTGGCCTGTGCCCTCTCGCAGTCTGGAACCCCTTGGGGGATGACCACCTGCTTCCTTAGGCCCGTTCCCCAGGGGATTGGGCCTAAGCTGTCAGTCAGACATCCCTTTGGCAGCCTGGGAGCTGTCAGGGGATGTCCAGTTGCCAGTGGGGAGCAGGCCTAAGCTGCAGTCGGACATCCTTAGCACTGCTGAGGAGGCAGGAGAGGCTCCCCCCACCACCACTGTACTGGCAGCTGGCAGCCTGGCTTGGGGCTGAGCAGAGCTCCCCCTGTAGGAGCGCACTGACCACCAGGGGGCAGCTCCTGCATTGAGCATCTGCCCCCTGGTGGTCAATGTGTGTCATAGTGACCAGTCATTCCCAGTCGTTCTGCTGTTAGGGTCAATTTGCATATTACCCCTTTATTATATAGGAGTGCCTGGGCAGCCTGGGCGAGGGGCTGATGGCTGTTTGCAGGCTGGCCACAGCACCTTCAGTGTGGGGGTCCCCACTGGGGTGACTGGCCAGCCTGGGTGAGAGGCTGAGGGCTGTTTTCAGACTGGCCACACCCCCATTCGGGGGGGGGGTCCTGCTGGGCTGCCTGGCTAGTCTGGGTGAGGGGCTGATGGCTGTTTGCAGGATGGCCACAGCCCCTTCAGGGTAGGGGTTCCCCCTGCGGTGCCTAGCCAGCCTGGGTGAGGGGCTGTTGGCTCTTTGCCAGCTGGCCACAAACCCTAGCCACCCAAGCTTCCAGTGGAGGCTGGCTGGAAGCAGGTATCTGGGATTTATTTGTCTTCTATAATTGAAACTTTGTTGCCATGAGCGGAGGCCACAGCTGGCTCAGAGCAGGCGGGAAGCTTGGCTTCCTCCATCCCCGGGGCAACCAAGCCTCCTGCTTGCTCCAGCTCCGTGGCTGCCGGCCACCATCTTGCTTGGGTTAATTTGCATACAGTCGCTCTGATTGGCGGGTGGGTGTGGCTTAGGGCATAGCAAAGGTATGGCCAATTAGCATCTTTGTCTTTTATTTGTGTAGATATCCAATGACAAACATTTGTAAAAGCTTCTGCTACAAGGTGTCTTTCCTCCTGATTTGAAACCTTCTTGGAAAAAATTAGAAATTAGAGATTAATTTGTTAGTTTCCCTAGCCTGGAAAGAACTCAAAGGCTTTAAGGACATCACTAAAGAATATTTAGAAACAAACCATTAGAGATTTTGTCTGAATGAGGAGAATGACCCAATACTGCCAGAGTAATAGCTATATACAAGGTTTCATGTGTATTCCTGATTTTGAAATTAAAGGAATGTGATTATGTATCAACTAGAGTCCCAGTGCACAAAATTCATGCATTGGGGGAATCCCTCAGCCCAGCCTTCACCCTCTTGCAATCTGGGACCCCTCAGGGGATCCATGTGAGATAAGTCCTAAACTGGCAGTCGGACAACTGTCTTGCAATCTGGGACCACTGGCTCCTTACCACTTGCCTGCCTGCCTGCCTGCCTGATTGCCCCTAATTCCTCGCTTGCCTGACTGGTCACCCCTAACCACCTCTTCCTCAGCCCCCACTGCCGCGGCTTCATCCAGAAGGACATCCAGAATGATGTCCGGAAGGCCATTTGGCTGTGTGGTCTAATTAGCATATTATGCTTTTATTCTTATAGACTAGAGGCCCAGTGCACAAAAATTTGTGCACTCTGCGGGGTTCCTCAGCCCAGCCTGTGCCTTCTCGCAGTCTGGGACCCCTCGGGGGATGACCACCTGCTGCCTTAGGCCTGTGTCCTGGGGGATTGGGCATAATATGACAGTCAGACATCCCTCTGACAGCCTGGAAATCTTTGGGGGATGTCCACTTGCCAGCTGGGAGCAGGCCTAAGCTGCAGTCAGACATCCTTAGCGCTGCTGAGGAGGCAGGAGAGGCTCCCACCACCACCACTGTACTGGCAGCTGTCAGCCTGGCTTGGGGCTGAGCAGAGCTCCCCCTGTGGGAGCGCACTGACCACCAGGGGGCAGCACCTACATTAAGCATCTGCCCCCTGGTGGTCAGTGTGTGTCATAGTGACCAGTCATTCCCAGTCATTCTGCTGTTAGGGTCAATTTGCATATTACCCTTTTATTATATAGGAGTGTCTGGCCAGCCTGGGTGAGGGGATGATGGCTGTTTGCAAGTTGGCCACAGAACCTTCAGGGTGGGGTTCCCCGCTGGGGTGCCTGGCCAGCCTGGGTGAGGGGCTGATGGCTGTTTGCAGGCTGCCTACAGCCCCTTCAGGGTAGGGGTTCCCCCTGCGGTCCCTGGCCAACCTGGGTGAGGGGCTGATGGCTGTTTGCAGGCTGGCCACAGCACCTTCAGTTTGGGGTCCCCACTGGGTTTCCTGGCCAGCCTGGATGAGGGCCTGAGGGCCATTTTCAGGCTGGCCACACCCCCAGGGTGGGGCGGTTCCTTCTGAGGTGCCTGGCCAGTCTGGGTGAGTGGCTGATGGCAGTTTGCAGGCTTGCTAAGCCCCCCAGTGAGGACTCTCACCTTAGGAGGGTGTGACCATCCTGGATGAAGGGCTGATGGCTGTTTACAGGCTGGCCACAGCCCCTTCAGGGTGGGAGTCCCTGCTGGGGTGCCTTGCCATCCTTGGTGAGGGGCTGAGGGTCGTTTGCAGGCTGTCCACAGCCCCTTCAGGGTGGGCGGTCCTGCTGGGGTCCCTGGCCAGTCTGGGTGAGGGGCTGAGGGTCATTTTCAGGGTGGCTATGCCACCCTGCGGGGAACCTCACCCCATGAGGGTGTGGCCAGCCTGGGTTAGGGGCTGATGGCTGTTTGAAGGCTGGCCACAAACCCCAGCCACCCAAGCTCCAGTGGAGGCTGGCTGGAAGCCAGTATCTGGGATTTATTTTTCTTCTATAATTGAAACTTTGTTGTCATGAGTGGAGGCCACAGCCGGCTCAGGGCAGGCAGGAACTTGGCTTCCTCCATTGCTGAGGCAACCAAGCCTCCTGCTTGCTCCAGCTCCATGGCTGCTGGCAACCAGATTGCTTGGGTTAATTTGCAAAGTCACTCTGATTGGCTGGTTGGCATGGCTTAGGGCATAGCGAAGTTATGGTAAATTAGCATCTTTGTCTTTTATTAGTGTAGATTATCCTTATGTTATTAAGGATAATAATAGCTTAAACTTTGTAAACACCCTGCAGAAATAATCAGGAGGACAAAAAGACTTGAAGAAGATTTAGCATAATTATTGACTCTGATGTTTGCTGAAGTCATATGTGTCCTTAAAGTCAAGATCAACAGTTGAGTTACTTTTTGGGTACTTGGAAGCCTCAGATAATGATTTTTCAGATAGCCATATTCATAAGCAATGAATGTCTAAAAAATGGTGTGATGGAATGACTGAGGGTAAAGAAAGATAATTCCAAATTACCCATCAATAGATGAATGAATAAAAAACCTGTGACACATATACACAGTGGAATACTACTCAGTCATAAAAAGAATGAAATATTATCTTTTGCGACAGCATGCATGGACCTAGAGCAGCCGTGGGCAAACTACGGCCCGCAGGCCGGATCCGGCCCGTTTGAAATGAATAAAACTAAAAAAAAAAAACCGTACCCTTTTATGTAATGATGTTTATTTTTAATTTATATTAGTTCACAGAAACACTCCATCCATGCTTTTGTTCCGGCCCTCCGGTCCAGTTTAAGAACCCATTGTGGCCCTCCCATCAAAAAGTTTGCCCACCCCTGACCTAGAGGGTATTATGCTAAGTGAAATCAGTCTGGTAGAAAATTCAGTCAATAATATTATAATAACTATGTATGGGGCCAAGTAGGTACTTGAAATATCCACTCTAAAGTACATGATTGTCTAACCACCATACTGTACATCTGAAAGTAATAAAGAGTAATATTAAAAAACTAAAAAACATAAAAAAGAAGCTGAAATGACAATGTTTGAAATAATTTTCTCATCAAAATATATTTGGGATAATGAAAAAATATATGGGTAGCCAAAATAAATTAAACACCTACTAAACCTCTAATTGTATGAGCACAAATTAAATTGCAACCAATATCCTATGCAACGCAACTGTGCTAGATCCATTTCCCAGTTGATATTTCAAAATTGCAGATACTGTACTCTATCTGAATCACAGAAAAACTTCTTAGTCTCAGAGATGATCATTGGTTAAGTGGCAGTCTGGTAAAATTAAAAGTATATAGCCGAAACCGGTTTGGCTCAGTGGGTAGAGCGTCGGCCTGCGGACTGAGGGGTCCCAGGTTCGATTCAGGTCAGGGGCATGTACCTGGGTTGAGGGCATATCCCCAGTGGGAGATGTGCAGGAGGCAGCTGATCGATGTTTCTCTCTCATAGATGTTTCTGACTCTATCTCTCTCCCTTTCTCTCTGTAAAAAATCAATAAAATATATAAAGAATAAATAAATAAAGTATAAATATTACTAAATTGATAAAAGAAAAAAAAACGATCATTACTTGATGAAAAACACTGGCCACTCTATCATATAGAATACTGGTATAAATTAACATGTTTATCCTATCTAGCATTGTTTTTGTTATGAAGAAATTGTTCGTTCACATTTCAAAGTCTATCAATAACAGACTAAAACATTGCACATCCACAAAATGGAATGTTAGGTAGCCATTGAACAGAATGAAGTAGGTATGCCATAAAAACAAAACAAAACACATCTATTCAAATGAAAGCATAATATGCTAATTAAACCGGACATCCTTCCAGATGACCTTCCAGATGAAGCAGGAGCTGTGAGTAAAGCTCAGGTCCCAGGTGCAGAGGGAAGCCAGTGCTGGCAGGTGGGGGAAGGAAGGCCTATTCTTGCATGAATTTTGTGCATTGGGCCTCTAGTTAAGTAAATAAAATCTTACTAATTTAAAAAAAGTCAGGTATAAAATTATACTAAAATCTTACATTTGCTATGTAAATGTGTACAAATTATTTTATATGCCTTAGAAAATAACTAGAAAGATTCATGCTAAGCAATTAATGCAGGTGATCTCTGAGGGTTGGAATGAAGAAAACATGGAGAAGCAGAGGAAATTGATTTCTTACTAAAACAGTTCAATATTATTTGAATTAGTTAAAACAATCATGCATCCTTTTGTAATAAAATAGACAAGATGTTCACATTTTAAGGCAAGGACTCAACATATCTGTACACAGAAATGAAAGAAATAATCACTCTATATTCCTTATTGTACATAAAAAAATGTTATAAAAAACAAAGAAGACAACATTGAAAGCCATACAGTATCCTTTTCTTAGGGTGCAGAGTGAATTTTTGTTGCGAACTTTATCTTATTTCAATATCCATAATAAACATTGAGGGTCACTTTACTCTTATATTAAGCCATTGACTAGAAACACTCCAAAAATATTCTATAAAAGACTTAAAATAAGCTCTTTCATTTTTAAATTTTTAATTAAATGAATTGAGGTGACATTGGTTAATATGATTATATAGGTTTCAAGTATACATTTCTATGATACATGATTGATATATTGCATTGAATGCCTAACATCCAAAGCCAAATCACCTTCCATCCCAATATGTGAGGCCCTTTTAACCACACCCCTAGCCCCCTTCCTGTGGTAACCAACATACGGTTGTCTGTGCCTATGAGTGTCAGTTTTATATTCCACATATAAGTTAAATCATATGGTTCTTAGCTTTTAGTGACTCAATTATTTCACTTAGCATGATATTTGCAAGGTTCATCCATGTTGTTGCAAATGGTAGTATTTCATTTTTTTTCTTATGGTTGAGTAGTATTTAAATATATATCTTATATAATAAAGAGGGAATATGCTAATTGACCCTCACAACATCGCAAAGATGTCAGCGTCCACAGCCAATAAGGAGGGAATATGCTAATTGACTACCACGCCCTCAAATATGGTGGCGCTCACAGCCACAAGATGGCAGTGCCCAGTCCCCTCTGCCTCCCAACCATCCAGGCACATTGAGGCACAGACAAGCCTCTGATGGCTGCTGCTCAGCCAACAACTGAGGAGCAGGCAAGCCTCAGATGTTGGCTGCCCAGCCACCAAGGGCCACCTGAGGCTCAGGTAAACCAGGGCCCGCTGAGGCTTGCACTGCTGGCAGTGGCAGCAGAGGTGTGATAGGGCATTGCCTACTCCTAATTGCTGGGTCAGCTCCTGCCCCTGAGGGCTCCAGGACTTGAGAGACCCCCCCATCTTGGGGCAGGCTGGGCTGAGGGAACCCCCCCATCCAGTGCATGAATTTTCATGCACAGGGCCTCTAATATATATATATATATATATATTCTCAAAAAAGAGAAACATGCAAATTGACTGTACCTTTGCTATACCCCAAGCCATGCCCACCAGCCAATCAGAGTGACTATATCCAAATTAATCCATCCAAGATAGTGGCCGGCAGCCACGGAGCTGGAGCAAGCAGGAGGCTTGGTTGCCCCAGCAATGGAGGAAGCCAAGCTCCACGCCTGCCCTGGCTGGCTCTGGCCTCGCTAAAGGCAACAAAGTTTCAATTATAGAAGATAAATAAACCCCAGATACCTGCTTCCAGCCAGCCTTCACTAGGAGCTTGGGTGGCTGGGACCGTGGCCAGCATGCAAACAGCCATCAGCCACTCACCCAGGCTGCGCAGGCATGCCAGCGGGGTTCCCCAACCTGAAGGGGCTGTTGCCAGCCTGCAAACAGCCATCAGCCCGTCACTCAGGTGGGCCACAACCTTATGGGGTGAGGGTCCCCACTGGGGGGCTTGGCTATCCTGCAAACAGCCATCAGCCCCTCACCCAGACTAGCCAGGCACCCCAGCAGGACTCCCCACCCTGAATGGGCTGTGGACAGCCTGAAAACACCCCTCAGGCCCTCACCCAGGCTGGCCAGGCACCCCAGTGGGGACCCCCACAGTGAAGGGGCTGTGGCCAGCCTGCAAACAGCCATCAGCCCCTCACTCAGGCTGGCCAGGCACTCCTATATAATAAAGGGGTTATATGCAAATTGACCCTAACAGCAAAACGACTAGGAATGACTGGTCACTATGACACACATTGACCACCAGGGGGCAGATGCTCAATGCAGGAGCTGCCCCCTGGTGGTCAGTGCGTTCCCACAGGGGGAGCTCTGCTCAGCCCCAAGCCAGGCCGACAGCTGACAGTACAGCGGTGGTGGTGGGAGCCTCTCCCGCCTCCTTAGCAGTGCTAAGGATGACCTACTGCAGCTTAGGCCTGCTCCCTGTTTGCAAGTGGACATCCCCTGAGGGCTCTTGATCTGCCAGAGGGATGTCTGACTGCCAGCTTAGGCCTAATCCCCCTGGGAAAGGGCCTAAGCCAGCAGATGGTCATCTCTCGAGGGATCCCCTACTGCGAGAGGGCACAGGCCGGGCTGAGGGACACCCTCCCCCCCCGCCCCAAGTGCACTAATTTTTGTGCACTGGGCCTCTAATATATATTGAGTGGCCAGATTATTATGACCACCCCATCAATACTTTGTTGGGCCACCTTTTTCCTTCAATACTGCAGTGATTCTTCTTGGCATTGACTCCAGGATATGTTGAAATTTGATGTGAGGAATCTGACACCATGCCTGATGAATAGAACTGTCCAGTTCTGTGAGATTTGATGGTTTTGGAACCAGCTGCCTGATGGTTCTTTTAACTTCATCCCACAAATGCTCAATTGGATTGAGATCTGGTATTTGTGGGGGCTACCTAAGCAAGGTAAAGTCTCCCTCATGTTCTTGAAAGCACTCCTGCACAATACAAGCACCCTGGCATGGCACATTGTCTTGTTGGAAGAAGCCATCTCCATTGGGATACACCATCAACGTGATAGGATGAACTTTATTGGCAATGATATTTAGGTATGTTGTGCTATTCAGACGTTGTTCCACATGAATTAAAAGGCCCAAATCATGCCAGGAAAACATGCCCCACACCATAACACTGCCCCCACCAGCTTGATGGATTGTACTCATTCATGTGTGGTGCATGCTTTCATGCTGTTTCCACCAAATTCTCACTTTGCCATCTGCATGATGCACCTGGAAACGTGAGTCATCGGACCACATGACTCTTTTTCCAATGCTCAACTGTCCAATCCTTGTGTTTCTGTGTTAATTGGAGACATTTTATCTTGGTAAATGCAGAGAGCAAAGGTGTTCGAACAGGCCTTTGGCTTCCATATCTCATACGATGCAAAATATATATATCTACACTAATAAAAGAGAAAAATGGTAATTGGCGTACGACGATACCCTTTTCATTGGCTAATCAGGGCTATATGCAAATTAACTGCCAACTTTGATTGGCAGGTAACTGCCAACAAGATGGCGGTTAATTTGCATATGTAGGCACAATGTAGGGAGGCGAAAGGGAAAGCAGGAAGAAGCCCCCTGCCACTGACAGTGATCGGAAACCCAGGGGGGAGCTAAGAGCTGGGGGTCAGGGCAAACGTGGCCCTGGGGCCGCCTTTGCCCTGCCCCCCAGCCATGATCGGAGAATCAGGCGCCTTTGCCGCCCTGGCCAGTGATAGCAGGAAGTAGGGGTGGAGCCAGCGATGGGAGCTGGGCACAGTCGAAGCTGGCAGTCCCGGGAGCTAGGGGCCCCTTGCCTGGGCCTAAAGCAAAGCCCACAATCGCGGGGCCACTGCAGCTGCTGGTCCCTGCTGGCCGGGCCAGACGCCTCAGCCAGAGGCATTAGGCCTGGGCAGGGGCGGAGCTTGCAACCGCGGGGAGCTGGGGGTCCCCTGCCCAGGCCTGACACCTCTGCCGGAGGCCTCAGGCCTGGTCAAGGGGCATATCCGGTGATTGGTGATCGGAGGGTGATGAGGGTCAACTCCTCTGGCCGAGGCATCAGGCCTGGGTGGGGGGCGGAGCAGGGGAATGGGGGGATATGATGGTCCCCTTGCCCAGGCCTGAAGCCTGGGTCAGAGGCATCAGGCTTGGGCGGGGGGTGGAGCAAGCGATCAGAGGGAGATGGGGGTCCCCTGCCCAGGCATGATTCCTGGGCCAGAGGCCTCAGGCCTGGGCGGGGGCCAGAGCCAGTGATCGGGGGGAGATGGGGGTCCCCTGTCCAAGTCTGACACCTCTGGCAGAGGCGTCAGGCCTGGGCAAGGGTCCGATCAGGCGATCGGAGGGTGATGGGGGTCTACGCCTCTGGCCGAGGCATCAAGCCTGGGTAAGGGGCAGAGCCAGCAATCGGAGAGGTCTGGGGGTCCCCTGCCCAGGCCTGAATCCTGGGCCAGAGGCATCAGGCCTGGGCTGGGGGCAGAACCAGTGATGGGGGGAAATGAAGGTCCCCTGCCCAGGCCTGATGCCTCTGTCAGAGGCGTCAGGCCTGGGCAAGGGGCCGATCCTGCGATTGGAGGGTGATGGGGGTCAACGCCTAAGGGCTCCCAGTATGTGAGAGGGGGCAGGCTGGGCTGAGGGACACCCCCCCCCCACACACACACACCCAGTGCACGAATTTCGTGCACCGGGCCCCTAGTACATATAATCTTCTCTAGGACCAAATTCTGTAAGTTTAATATCTACGTGGTCATCTAATTTATTGTTTTAGGTCTTATATTTAGTTTTTGACTCATTTTGACTCATATATATATTTATTGTTTCAGGTCTTATATTTAGTTTTTTGACTCATATATATATTCATATCTTCTTTATCCCATCATCTATCAAAGGACACGTTGTTTCCTTGTCTTAATCACTGTGAATAATTCTCCATTGAACATAAGTGTGCATATATCACTGAAAATACTAAGTGCTTTCAAATTTTTTGAGTGGATACCCAGAACAGGGTTTGTTGGGTCATACAGTAACTCTATTCCTCATTTTTTGAGGAACCTCCATACTGTTTTCATAATAGCGGACAGTTTTCATTCCCACCAGCAGTGAATGAGGGTTCCTTTTTCTTCAAAACCTTTCCAACAATTGTTATTGTCTTGTTGGCAATAGCCATTCTAATAGTGTGAGATGGTATCAAATTGTAATTTTGATTACAACTTCTGAAATTGAGAATCTTTCTAAAACCATTTTAATTGGATTATTTGTTTGCCCCTTAGTAAAGATGTTTGAAAATATCTTCTCCCATATATATTTTGTTATATTTTTGTTTTGTTAGCAGTTTCCTTTGCTGTGCAGAAGCTTTTTAGTTTCATATAGTTCCATTCATTTATTTTTTATCTTTACTTCCCTTGCTTTTGGGGCCAAATTCATAAAATCTTCTCTAAGACCAAATTCTGTAAGTTTAATATCTATGTGGTCTTCTAATTTATTGTTTCAGCTCTTATATTTAGTTTTTTGACTCATTTTGAATTCATTTTTGTACATGGAGACAAAGAGTAACCCAGTTTCATTCTTTTGCATGTGGATTTCAAATTTCCCCAGCACTATTTATTGAAGAGGCTTCCTTTATTCCATTGTGTGTTTCTGGCTCCTTTGTCAAAAATTATCTGCCCATATACATGTGGTTTTATACCTGGACTCTCAATTCTGTTCCATTGATCTGTGTGTCTTCATTTCTGCCAATATCATGCTGTTTTGATTATTGTAACTCTGTCGTATAATTTGAAGTCAAGGTGTGTGATAACTCTGGCTTAGTTCTTTTTTTTTTTTTTTATCAAGATTGCTTTGACAATTTAGAGTCTTTTGTGGTTCCATAGAAATCTGATGATTTTAAAATTCTATTTTTTAAAAAAAATATAATAGGAATTTTGATGGAGATTACATTAAATCAATATCTACTATGTTGATTCTTCCAATCCATGAACATGGAATGTCTTTCTATTTTATTGTGTCTTTTTAGTGTTTTTACTTAAACATTTTTAACACTATTAAATATGTTCCCATTTCTCCCCCTTTGCACACCCTCAGCCAAGCCCTGCCCATCCTTCCTCCTGGCTATCACCACACTATTGTCTGTGTCAATGGGTTATGCATATATGTTCTTTGGCTAATCCCTTCAACTTCTTTCATCCAGTCCACATTCCCCTCTCCCCGCTGACAGCTGTGAGTCTGTTCCATGTATCCATGCCTCTGTTTCTATTTTGTTCATCAGTTTATTTTGTTTATTAGTTTTCATGTATAAGTGAGATCATTTGTTATTTGTCTTTCTCTGACTGGCTTATTTTACTTAGCATAATAATTCCCAGGTTCTTATCATCAATTTTATGATAATACTTTGTAGTTTTTGGTATATAGGACCTTCACATCCTTATTAGATTTATTCCTAGGTATTTTATTCTTGCAATTGCAAAGTAATTGTTTTCTCATTTCTTTTTCTGAAATTCCCTTCATAGCATATAGGAATGAAGTGGATTTTTATACATTGATTTTGTATCTTGAAACTTTACTTCATTTGTTTATTGTCACAGAGGAAGGCCCCGGCCACCCTCTGAAATGTGATCAATCTGGGGGCCCCATGATCGATTGCCCTGCAGAGGGAGGCCCAGGCCAGCCAAGCATTTTCACCCCATACCTGTCACCTGCAGAGGGAGGAGACTGGTGGCCAGTGTGGGGGCAGTGCCACATAGATGGCAAGCAGTGGCAGCAGTGAGGGCTGGACCTGCTGTGGGCAGCTGGGGGAAGGAAAGCCTCGATAAGCCATGATTGCCAACCAGGCATAAGGATTGCAGGAGGGCGCAGGCTAGGCTGAGGGACACCCTCTCCCCTGTGCATGAATTTCATGTACTGGGCCTCTAGTCTATACTAATAAAAACTTAAGTAGTCCTAGCACTCTCACGCATGATGTCATCAAAAGATGGCCAGAATAAGATAGCTGCCACAGATGGCCACCCTAAGATGGTCACCACAAGATGTCCACCACAAGATGGCCGCATGCACAGTGGAGATGGGGACTGATGGCCACTCCTCACAGTGAGGCCTGGGGGACCCACAGCTTTGCATGGTATGGAGGAGGCCAGTCTTGGTGTCCCCACTGCCTTGCGTGGAGGAGGCAGGTCCCAGCAGAGGAGGCGGGTTGCAGCATGGGAGGGCAGTTGTGGGTGATCAGGCCAGCATTGGAGGGCAGTTGGGGGATATAAGGCTGGCAGGGAGGGCAGTTGAGGGTGATCGGGCCAGCAAGGGACGGCAGTTGTGGGAAATATGGCTGGCAGGGGAGGGCAGTTGGGGAACATCAGGTTGGCAGGTGAGCAGTTAGATGTCAATAAGGCCAGCAGGGGAGCAGTTAGGGGGTGATCAGGCTGGAAAGCAGAAGTGGTTAGGGGCAATCAGGCATGCAGTCAGACGAGTGGTTAGGAGCCAGGGGTCCCGGATTGTGAGAGGGATGTCCAACTGCTGGTTTAGGCCTGATCCCAAAGTGACCAGGCCTAAAATGGCAGTTTGACATCCCCTGAGGGGTCCCATATTGGAGAGGGTGCAGGCCGGGCTGAGGAACACCCCTCGCATAGACGAATTTCACGTACCGGGCCTCTAGTGTTGAATAAGAGTGGTGAGAGTGGACATCTTTATCTTGTTCCTTTTGTCTGTATCCTTCCGTTCTTATTTTATTGAATGTTTTAATAAAAATGGATGTTGTATCTTATCAAATGCTTTTAATATTAAAAAATGGTAGAAAATAAATAGAAACATTTCTAAAGGAAGAATATGTGATTTTAAGAAGTGATGGTGTGACCACAGGAAGGCTGGCTGAGTGGAAATTCTACAACTTGGAGGAAAGAGAATATCATACCCAGACTCAGAGGAGGCGCAGTGCTGAAGTGAAATACTAAGGCGCGGAGTGCACGTGGAGCGGGCTGGAGGCAGAGGGCGCGGTTGTTGTTTTCAATCAGGAGGGAGTTTCAGACTCTGAGCTCCAGACCCGGGAGAGTCTCTAGGGACCCAGACTCAAACAGGAGAAGTGGGGCTGTCTGGCTTCAGTCGAAACTAGGAGGCAGCCTTCTCTCCGAGGTTTGAAGCGGTTGTTGGGACTCTGTGAGGCAGAGCCCTAGGGACAGAACTGAGAGCAGCCATAACTGCTCGCTCCGGCCCGCCCTGTAGATCCCCGGGGACCCGCCCCACCCAAGCCCTGCGCAGAGCCATTTGCCGGATAGCCTCAGGCAAAGGCTAGATTAGCACCGCCCTAGAGATCCAGCACAGAAGCTCTCCCACTGCAGACACAGCGGACTCTCATAGCCAGTTAGCCTGGAGGTCACATCACCCCCGGTATTGCCAACAACAATCAAGGCTTAACTACAACAAGACTGTGCACAAAGACCACTAGGGGGTGCACTAAGAAAGCATAAAAAATGCGGAGACAAAGAAACAGGACAAAACTGTCAATGGAGGATATTGAGTTCAGAACCACACTTTTAAGGTCTCTTAAGAACTGTCTAGAAGCCGCCGATAAATGTAGTGAGATCCTCAAGAAATCTAATGAGACCCTCGATGTTATGATAAAGAACCAAATAGAAATTAAGCATACACGGACTGAAATAATGAATACTATACAGACTCCCAACAGCAGACCAGAGGAGCACAAGAATCAAAGCAAAGATTTGAAATGCGAAGAAGCAAAAAACACCCAACCAGAAAAGCAAACTGAAAAAAGAATCCAAAAATACGAAGATAGTGTAAGGAGCCTCTGGGACAGCTTCAAGCGTACCAACATCCGAATTATAGGGGTGCCAGAAGATGAGAGAGACCAAGATATTGAAAACCTCTTTGAAGAAATAATGACAGAAAACTTCCCCCACCTGGTGAAAGAAATAGACTTACAGGTCCAGGAAGCACAGAGAATCCCAAACAAAAGGAATCCAAAGAGGATCACACCAAGACACATCATCATTAAAATGCCAAGAGCAAAAGACAAAGAGAGAATCTTAAAAGCAGCAAGAGAAACTCAGTTACCTACAAGGGAATACCTATACGACTGTCAGCTGATTTCTCAACAGAAACTTTGCAGGCCAGAAGGGAATGGCAAGAAATATTCAAAGTGATGAATACCAAGAACCTACAACCAAGATTACTTTATCCAGCAAAGCTATCATTCAGAACTGAAGGTCAGATAAAGAGCTTCAGAGATAAGGAAAAGCTAAAGGAGTTCATCACCACCAAACCAGTATTAGATGAAATGCTGAAAGGTATCCTTTAAGAAGAGGAAGAAGAAGAAAAAGGTAAAGATACAAATTATGAACAACAAACATGCATCTATCAACAAGTGAATCTAAGAATCAAGTGAATAAATAATCTGGTGATCATAATAGAATCAGGGACATAGAAAGGGAATGGACTGACTATTCTTGGGGGGGAAAGGGGTGTGGGAGATGCGGGAAGAGACTAGACAAAAATCGTGCACCTATGGATGAGGACTGTGGGTGGGGAGTGAGGGCGGAGGGTGGGGCGGGAACTGGGAGGAGGGGAGTTATGGGGGGAAAAAGAGGAACAAATGTAATAATCTGAACAATAAAGATTTAATTTAAAAAAAAAGAAGAAAAAAAAAGAAGTGATGGTGAGAAGAAAAAATTGCTGTTGCAAATGGTAAGGATTCCTTCTTTTTTACTGCAGCATACCACAGTTTTTTAATCCACTCATCTGCTGATGGGCAATTAGGCTGTTTCCAAATCTTAGGTATGGTAAGTTGTGCTACTATGAACATCAATCAGACCGTCAAACCTCAGAGGAAAGGTAGGGGATAGTGGAGGTAAGGGGAAGAGATCAACCAAAGGACTTGTATGCATGCATATAAGCCTAACCAATGGACACAGATACCAGGGGGGTGAAGGCATGAATGGGGGATGGGAAATGGGAGGATAAAAACACATATGTAATACCTTAATCAATAAAGAAAAAAATTCTTATCTCACACCTTTAATTTTAGAGAATAAGCTTAATATTGAAAAGTTAAAATTAAACATAGTTGTGGAGACATAAAATCCGAAGTTAAAGATAAGTAAAATTACCTAAATAAATCTAACCTTAAGGCCCTAGTTATTCACATTCTTTGACAATAGAGTAACTTGCAAATATGATCACAAAATCACCATCAGTAATCTGTGATAAATTATAGAAAACAAGAGGAATTAAAAGAAGCCAAGAGTTGTCAATATGGTGTCTGAGTCTTTAAAAAGGTGGGAAGAAGTAGATGTCAGAAACTATAAGCACACAATATACTTTAGATCCCTAGAAATGTTAACAAAATAATTTAGCAAAAGGTATCACACATTTAAGAAGTGAGGGTCTTTGGGAGTCAAACTTTGTTCACTAAAAACAAGTCATATACTATGGACAACTCTACTCCAAAAACTAGACAACCTGGAGGAAATGGACAAATTCCTAGGAAAATATAACATTCCAAAACTCAATCAGGAAGAATCTAAAAATCTCAATAGGCTAATAACTATGGAAAAAACTGAAGCAGTCATCAAAAAGCTTCCAGCAAACTAAAGCCCAGGACCAGACGGCTTCACAGAGGACTTTTACCAAACATTCAAGGAAGAATTAAAACCGATCCTCCTCAGACTACTTCAAAAAATCCAAGAGGAAGGGACACTTCTAAGCTCATGCTATGAAGCCAGCATCACCCTAATACCAAAAACAGGTAAAGACAACACAATGAAAGAGAATTACAGGCCAATATCCCTCATGAACATACATGCCAAAATCATCAACAAAATCTTAGCAAATCGGATCCAGCAGTACATCAGAAAGATCATACACCATGACCAAGTAGGATGTATCCCAGGGATGCCAGGATGGTACAATATCCGAAAATCAATAAATGTGATAGATCCCATAAAAAAATTGAAAGAAAAAAACCACATAGTCATATAAATTGACACAGAAAGAGCATTTGACAAAATCCAACACCCATTTTTGATAAAAACTCTCAGCAAGGTGTGAATAGAAGGATCATACCCCAACATTATAAAAGCCATATATGAAAAGCCCACAGCCAACATCATACTCAATGGACCAAAATTAACACCATTTCCCCTAAGAACAGGAACAAGACAGGGATGCCCACTCTCACCACTCCTGTTCAACATAGTACTGGAAGTATTCACCATTGCAATTAGACAAGAAGAAGAAATAAAAGGCATGCAAATTGGAAAAGAGGAAGTAAAACTGTCCGTATTTGCATACGACATGATAATATACATAGAAAACCCTAAAGACTCCATCAAAAAATTACTAGACTTGCCAAAACCACTTTGGCTCAGTGGATGGAGCGTCGGCCTTCGGACTGGGGTGTCCCGGGTTCGATTCCGGTCAGGGGCATGTACCTTGGTTGCGGGCACATCCCCAGTGGGGAGTGTGCAGGAGGCAGCTGGTCGATGTTTCTCTCTCATCGATGTTTCTGGCTCTCTATCTCTCTCCCTTCCTCTCTGTAAAAAATCAATGAAAGTGTATTTAAAAAAAAAACAACTACTAGACTTAATACATGCATTTGACAATGTAGCAGGATACAAAATTAACCCTAAGTAATTTAAGGCATTTCTATACACCAATAGTGAACTTTCAGAAAGAGAAACTAAAAAAGCAATCCCATTTACCATCGCACCAAAAAAAAAAAAAAAAATTAAGCTACCTAGGAATAAACTTAACTAAAGAGGTAAAAGACCTCTACTCAGAAAACTACAGGACGTTGAAAAAAGACATAGAGGAAGACATAAACAGTTGGAAGAACATACCGTGTTCATGGATTGTAGAATCAACATCATTAAAATGTCCATACTACCCAAAGCAATCTATAAATTCAACGCACTTCCCATTAAATACCAACAGCATATTTCACAGGCCTAGAACAAACTCTCCAAAAATTCACCTGAAATAAAAAAAAAAGACCCCGAATAGCTGCAGCGATCCTGAGGAAGAACAAAGCAGGTGGGATCTCAATACCAGATATCATGCTGTATTACAAAGGCACTGCTCTCAAAACTGTCTGGTACTGGCACAAGAACAGACATATTGAACAATGGAATAGAATAGGGAGCCCAGAAATCAGCCCGAACCAATATGCTCAATTAATATTTGACAAAGGAGGCAAGAGCATACAACGGAGTCAAGATAGTCTCTTCAATAAATGATGTTCGGAAAATTGGACAGATATATGCAAGAAAATGAAACTAGACCACCAACTTACACCATACACAAAAATAAACTCAAAATGGATAAAGGACTAAATGTACAACAGGAAACCATAAAAATTCTAGAAGAATCCAAAGGCAACAAATCTCACACATATGCCGAGGCAATTTCTTCACTGATACAGCTCCTAGGGCACTTGAAACTAAAGAGAAAATGAACAAATGGGACTACATCAAAATAAAAAGCTTCTGCACAGCAAAAGAAACCATCAACAAAACAACAAGAAAGCCCACTGCGTGGGAAAACATATTTGCCAATGTCATATCTGATAAGGGCCTAATCTCTCTTTTCCTCTCCTTTCTCCCTCTGAAATCAATAAAAAGAATTTTAAAAAAATCTAATCTGGTAAGTAAAAAATCTAATGTGATTCTACTATGCATTAAAAGTGCAGGATCTAGATAAAATTTGTAGTGGAACACATCTGGGGTACTTATTCCTGAAATGAATGCTTTAAGAAAGCATGGTGCCCAGCTGGCTTGGCTCATTGGTTGAGCACCAATTTATGAATTGATTTCTGGTCATGACACATGCCCAGGTTCCAGGCCTGATACTCAGTGTGGGGCATGCAGAAGGCAACCAATCAATGATTCTCTCTCACCATTGATGTTTCTATCACTTCCTCTCTCTTCCTCTCTGAAATCGATATATATATATATATATATATATATATATATATATATATATATATATATATATAAGCATGGTGAAAAATGTATAGGTAACTCACACAACTTAACAAAAGGAAGATAAACAACTAATCAAAAATGGGCCAAGGACCTAAATAGACACTTTTCGAAAGAGAACATACAGAAGGCCAAGAGACATGAAAACATGCTCAAAGTCACTAATCATCCTAGAGATGCAAATAAAACTGACGATGAGGTACCATCTCACACCTCTCTGATGGCTATCATCAACACATCAACATACGTCAAGTGCAGGCAAGGATGCGGAGAAAAAGGAACCCTCATGCACTGCTGGTGGGAATACAGACTGGTGCAGCCACTGTGGAGAACAGTATGGAGTTTCCTTAAAAAACTAAAAGTAGAACTCCCATTTGACCCTGTGATCCCATTTCTAGGAATGTATCCCAAGAAACTAGAAACACCAGTCAGAAAGGATATATGCACCCCTATGTTCATAGCAGCACAATTTACCATAGCTAAGATTTGGAAACAGCCTAAGTGCCCATCAACAGATGAGTAGATTAGAAAACTGTGGTGCTTCTGCACAATGGAATTCTATGCTTCTGTAAAAAGAGGAATTCTTACCATTTGCAACAGCATGGATGGAACTGGAGAGCAATGCTAAGCAAAATAAGCCAACCAGAGAAAGATAAATGTCACATGATTTCACTCATTTGTGGAATATAATGAACAACATGAACTGATGAACAAAAATAGAACCAGAGTCATAGAAGCATCGAATAGACTGTCCAACCTATGAGGGAAGGTGGGGGTTGAGGGGTAAGAGATCAACCAAAGGACTTGTATGCATGCATATGAGCATAACCAATGGACACAGACTGGGGAGGGGGTGGCTGGGGAGAGGTCAATGGGGGAAAAAGGAGAATCATGTATGCTTTAAACAGTAAAGAATTTAAATTAAATTAAAAAATGCTTAAAAATCTGAAAACAAAAAACAAACAAACAAAAAACAACCCCTGCCATATAATGAACTATCTAGGGAATTGTAATACTTAAGGAAATAAAGACCTAACGGGAGAGGAGAACAACCAAAATATTTTTAAATAGTTGAAAGTGTTCTGATTTTAAAGAGGAGGAACACTTTATATTGATACTAATTTTAAGCAGAAAAATTAATGTTTAAAACGGTTATATGTGAGCATCATTTGTCTAAATATAATGAAAACTTTCTAATAAAAATAGCTGTCTGAAATTGAAATATATCATAATTTGAGACAGTTAAGTTCTAATTCACTGCCCCCTATCACCAGTAACACAAGGTATGGGATAAAAAGTGTGTACAGAGAGGCTTACACCTTAAAGTGGGAATGGTTGATGACAGCAGTATGGGCTAGGTGGTCGGCAAACTCATAAGTCAACAGAGCCAAATATCAACAGTACAATGATTGAAATTTCTTTTGAGAGCCAAATTTTTTTATTTTTTATTTATTTTTTATTTTTTATTATTTTTTAATATTTTTTATTGATTAAGATATTACATATGTGTACCCTCTACCCCCCCCCCCCGCTCATCCCCTCACCCCCCCGTTGTCCGTGTCCATTGGTTAGGCCTATATGCTTGCATATAAGTCCTTTGGTTGATCTTTCCCCCTTGCCCACACCCTCCCCTACCTTCCCTCCAAGGCCCGACAGTCCAATCAATGCCTCTCTGTCTCTGGATCAGTCCTTGTTCATCAGTTTATGTTGTTCATTATATTCCACAAATGAGTGAGATCCTGTGGTATTTATCCGCTCTCCAGTTCCATCCATGCTGTGGCAAATGGTAAGAGTTCCTTTTTCTTCTTCCTCTTCTTAAAGAATACCTTTCAGCATTTCATATAATGCTGGTTTGGTGGTGATGAACTCCTTTAGCTTTTTCTTATCCGTGAAGCTCTTTATCTGACCTTCCATTCTGAATGATAGCTTTGCTGGATAAAGTAATCTTGGTTGCAGGTTCTTGCTATTCATCTCTTTGAATATTTCTTGCCACTCTCTTCTGGCCTGCATGGTTTCTGTTGAGAAATCAGCTGACAGTCGAATGGGTACTCCCTTGTAGATAACTGACTTTTTTTCTCTTGCTGCTTTTAAGATTCTCTCTTTATCTTTTGCTCTTGGCATTTTAATTATGATGTGTCTTGGTGTGGTCCTCTTTGGATTCCTTTTGTTTGGGGTTCTCTGCGCTTCCTGGACTTGTAAGTCCATTTCTTTCACCAGGTAGGGGAAGTTTTCTGTCATTATTTCTTCAAAAAGGTTTTCAATATCTTGCCCTCTCTCTCCTTCTGGTACCCCTATAATTCTGATGTTGGTACGCTTGAAGTTGTCCCAGAGGTTCCTTACACTATCTTCATATTTTTTGAATCTCTTTTCTTTTTTCTTTTTCGGTTGGGTATTTTTTGTTTCTTTGTATTTCAAATCTTTGACTTGATTCTTGGGATCCTCTTGTCTGCTGTTGGATCTCTGTAAATTATTCTTTATTTCAGTCAGTGTATGCTTAATTTCTAGTTGGTCCTTTTTCATGTCCTCCATGGTCTCACTATACTCCTTGAGGGATTCATTAAATTTATCGGCGGTTTCCATAAAATTCTTGAAAAACCTTATAAACGTGGCCTTGAACTCTATATCCAGTCATTTGCTTTCCTCCGTTTCTGCCATTTGTGACCTTTTTCTTTGTCTCCGCATTTGGCTGCTTCCCTATGTTGATAGAGTGGCCCTGCACGCCAGGTGTCCTGTAGGGCCCAGTGGCTCAGCCTCCCCAGTTACCTGGGGTAGACACTCTTGGTGCACTCTTGGTGCCTTGGTTGTTGTAGGATCACTGGGAGGAATTGACCTCCAGGCCAATTGGCTGTGGGAATCAGCTGTGTCTGAAGTGGGAGAATGGTCCCCCTCTGACCACTGGGTACAGTGGCTCCTGGATCTAAGGAGGTGCTAATTCAGCCCCTGCCTGAGGCCACACAGCAGGAGCCACGAAGAGGCTCAGCTGTGAAGCAGTGCAAGCCGCTGCGGGGCCTTGGGCCTTGGAAGTTCTGGGTCTGCCTGGCTGGGCTGTAGTTAGGTACATTCACATGCAAAAGCCTCTGCCGCAGCCTGGGTGGGGCGGGGTCTCAGGGAGTCAAAGGGTGGTGAAAGCAGCTATGGTGATTCTCCGTGCCCGGAGTCGTGCGTCTCAGTGTCCTGGTAAGGGCTGCAAGCACCTCTGAGGGAAAGCCGCCCTCAAGTTCGCCCGCTGCCGCCTGACAGACCAGCCTCTCCCCGTATGAGCCCTGGGTCCCCAGAGACCCGCTGGAACCGGAGTTCAGAGCAGTCGGGAGCTTGTGATTCAAAAAGACAGCCGCGTCCTCAGGCGCCACCCCCTTTCTGCGCGCGCGAGCCGCCGCTGTACCTCTGCACTTCACCTCCGCAGCTCCTCTGGCTCTCAGCGTGCCCCTCTTTTCTTCTAGTTGTAGAAATTACACTCAGCCAGCCTTCCTGTTGTTCTGGACGATGTTTGCTCTGACCCTTGCGGCATTCTTCAATTGTTGTGTGAGGCGACAATTTCCTGGTGTTTATCTATGCCGCCATCTTAGTTTCTCGAGAGCCAAATTTTTTCAACTTAAACTATATAGGTAGGTACATTGTTATTAACTTAATTAGGGTACTCCTAAGGCTACGGAAGAGCCACACTCAAGGGCCAAAGAGCCACATGTGGCTCGCGAGCCGCAGTTTGCTGACCATGGGCTCAGATCAGAAGCTTATTGACTAGCAGAAGGACAAAACAAGAATTTGGGTGAGCAATTAAGGTATTTCCTGCTAGTGTTAATCATCGAAAAGAGGAAAAAAACATTAAGGAATGTTTAGGGATAAGATAAAGGTGACTTTACTATATACTTTAAGCTTGGAGCTGCTTAACAAATATTTGGAAAAGTTTTAAATAGCTGGCATATGTTTCTAGTTTGAAGCACAATTATGGCACAAATTGGCTAAGCATTAACTTTCCAAATTTTCAACAAAGAATAATACTCTCAATGATGAAGATTTTTAAGAAAATATCTGAGGACTCCCTAATTTCTTCATATAGTATATCCTTGAATTATCTGATGTCTAATTTCTACTAGAAGCCTGGTTTTAAAAAAAAGAATAATTAAGGAAGGTAAAATTAAGGATATGATATACATCATTTATTTGTACCAGAATATTTGAAACATGGACTATGTTAGGTTAGTCCCAACATAATTAATTGTTATGTGTTATGTTTTTTTCATTTTTTACAGGTTGATAAAGGAAACAACCCTATGAATAACATCAATTGTATTCACCTCCTAATACCATTCACCTTTGTTCTGGTAATCATACTTCAGTTTCAATCTGTGTCCAGATCCAGATTTTTCACTTGCTGTTTATGTATTAGTGGTAGTGTTCTCTCTTGGGTCCAGAGGTGGTTATATGAATCACGTTTGGTCATTCAGATGGTTACATACACTAGGCAACAATACTAATTTAGAGTTGAGCAAATAACTTAGTTTTAGGAAATGAAATTTCTGATGTGGCTTGCCAGATTTAGCAAAGAAAACATAGGATTCTCAGTTAATGTTCAGTATGACTCTGTGCCCTGTAATATTTGGAACATATTTACATAAGACAATATTTGTTGTTTATCTAAAATTCAAATTTAATTAGGCATCAATAAGTTCTGGGTAAAGATGGCAAAGTAGGAATAACCTGGGTACGGACATGCCAAAACTACAACTAAATATAGAGCAAGGATCTCTGAGAATGACTTGAATACTAGCTAAACAGATGCTCAACAACTGAGGATATGGGTAAGAGAGGGAGCAGCTCAGTGTCCCACAAATGGTACATATATCACAATCATGGTGAAGCCTCCTAAGAGTAAATCCTATAAGAAATTTTGGAATCCCCAGACCTAGGGACCTGCACTAGAAAGAGGAGACTTATACTAGCTGGTTGTGGAAAATAATGAGGGTTACATCCTGGATAGCTGAGGAGCTTTGGGAACTAAAAAAGATCCCTGTAAAACTTTGTGCACAATGTCACATGACCTGAGCCCTAGCACTGGGAGAGAAGGTAGACTGGGAACACACACACACACACACACACACACACACACACACACACACACACACACTATGATTCACTCTTAAAGGGACCATGCATAAACTCACTCAGTCTGTGTTCCAGTTTGAAAGGCACTTGGGTCATGTGTGAAGGAGATGTATAGACTAATTTTAGGGTGTGTGCTAGAGGGATCTGCTGGAGCTCTCCCTGAAAATGGAGGCCTAGTAGGTGCCAATCCCTTTTTGTTTTCCCTATCTCCACCCAGCTGCCAATACTAGCAAGCACCAAGTCTGATATTCTCCATTAACCTGCTAAATCTTCACCATTCCCAGTGTCCTGTTGAAGACCTTCCATGGCCAATCTCCCTGTACAGACTCGGGCACATCTTCCATAGTGGCACCCCACATGCCAGCACCTAGCAAGTACTCCATCTTTCAGCATTAGTTTGGCTTCCCCAGCAGGTTTCTAAAGCAGTTCTCCACCTTCCCGCACCTCACATGCAGCCCTGTGGGCTTCCAAAATGGTGCCCCACCCTCTTACACCCAGAAAAATCTATTCAAAGTCATAATGGCTAAAAAATTCCCTAACATGGTAATGAAAACAGACATCTAAGCCTAGAAAGCATCATAAGTCCCAAACAAGATGAAGGGAAAGAGACTCACACAAGACAAAGTTAAAGACAAAGAAAGAGAGAATCTTAAAAGTAACAAAAGAAGAACACCTAGACAATTAGCCAATTATTTCAGCAAAAATTTGGTAGGCCAGAAGAGTGTGGCATGACATAATTCTCTTAGAAGCATTATACTTTGTGTACTCTTGCTTTGGGTCTCATTTTTAATGGAACATGAAGGGAACACATTATTTTAATTGTAACTTTGTGAATATCTTTTATCTAGAGGTTTGTTGCTATTTTTGTCCTTTATGAAATTTTTGTCACCAAGTAAGGCAGGATTACATTTTCTTCCAGATTGAGTTGATCATTGGTATTCTTGGTTATAAAAATACTCATAGCTTTGGGACTTTGAAATGGTAAATATTCATGATGTGTGAGAAAGCATGATACATAACTGTACCATCTTAATTACATAAAAATGAAAGCTTAGTTTGTAGATACACAGGACTTAAAAGGACACGTCAGACTGTAAACTGCTTGTGATTATGGATGGCTAAGTTCTTTGCTTGTGTCTTTCTGTTTCTTATATATGCACATGTTAACTTTAAAAAAATGAATGTTACTTTAAAAGCCTAAAAAATAAATAAATAGAGAGAACCAAGATGGCGGCGATATAGGCAGACGTGTCCCAGGTCGTGTCCCGGAGCAAATGGAGCGAGCAGCTGAAGCTAGTAACACTCACACCAAATTGGCGAAATTGCTCAGCTGGTGAGAGGGTTTGCAGCCGGGAAGAGCAGAACTCCCCTGGAAAGGTAAAAAAAAAACCCAGGGATTTGGGCAGGAAGGTTTGCCAGACCTCTGAGCCCAGAGAGTCGGAGGGAGACCACGTGGCAGACAGCCGCGTCCCTTGGGACAGGCACAGCCCCTGACGGGGGAAAGGAGAACCGCGGGATTCCTGGCGCGGCCAGGGAAATTGAGAGCTGGGTTCTGTGATCACGGAGGACTGAGCCTAAAGGGGGCAGCCTGAAGAGCTGACCTGACCATGCAGTCCCGGTAAGAGAAGAAGCTTACAGAAACCAAGCCTTCCCCGTTTCCGCGGCCGGCATTTGTTTGTTTGTTTACACTGAATCCTGTTCATGGGAGTTTTCGGATACAGACACTCACCTGTGCTGAAGAGAGGGAGAGTGTGCTGAGGAGTGGAATCTGGGGAGAGACTGGGGAAAGAGGGGGAGCCGGGAGAGGTGGTAGTGAATTGAGTGCTGAGACACCCCTGAGCCCAGGAATGGGGCAGCCACCCTCTCCTGAGAGTGAGTCTCCTCCCCCCAGCCCCCAGGCAAGGAGCACAGCCACACCCAGATTCCACCCTGTACGAGATCAAGGATTAAGATAACCTGATCAGTCCCTGGGAGTTAACAGGGTCTGGCCTATAGGGGGATTTTCAATCCCAGCAACAACATAGCGCCGGTAACTAACTATTACGCAGTCAGCTCTGGGCAGTGAACTTCCACTGGACAGAGAGGCCCTATAGCCTCAGAGGCCAACCCCAGAACACTGCCACCCAGAGGCTGACCCACAAACTGACTCCTTGCTAAACACAAAATAAGGCAGTCTGGGAAATAAATGCGGCATGCTTTAAAATAAGGACTGTGGTTTACAACACAGAGGAACAGTATATCGCAGGGAAACTCAACACTCTCCTGAATACCTGGAAGGTCTAAGGCGAGCCACACTGAAGAATAGAAGAAACGAAGGACCTTCACTACTGCAATTTTTTTTCTTTTTTCACTTTTTAACTAAGAAACCAATTTTTTTTTCATTCTTTTTTTTCTGTTCTTTTTTTTCTTTCTTTTCTTCTTTTTCCATCACCTGATTTTACCCTTTTAATTACTACCTTCTTATTTTTAACCAGTATTATTACTGCTACCATTTTACCATTTTTTAAAGTGCCATTTTATTTTTTCTTTACTTTATTTTGGGATTAGTGTTCCCCATTCTATTTTCATCGTGATATTATTGGTTGTTTCTAGTTTGCATTCATATCCAGGGAGCTGTTGCTGGAATTTGTTGGGATTAATGGCTGTTCTATAGGAGTATTCTCCCCATATAAAAAGTCTCTTCCCTCTTCCACTTCATTCTCTCTTTTCGCTCTTTTTTTTTTCTTTTCTTTTCTCACTTTTATTTTCCCCCTTCCTTTTTCCCAATTTCATTTTTGCACTCCCTTTTTTTGGTCCCTACTTTTCTTTTCCTTTTTCTCTTTTATCTTTTTCTCTTCCTTCTTCCTTATCCCCTAATTCTCTTAATTCAGGTAGACACCTTTAATTGGGGTTATTAATATCGTGAATATATTTGTGTATAGTGCCTGGTACGTGGTGCCTTGTTGTGTTGTATTTTGTGCCTTTAAATCAACGCAGCAGATCCAAGCAACAGCAACCTCCTGAGCACCACATCCTCTGCTGAGGAACAGCAGCTGTACGTGAAACCTCGCCCCACCAGCCAGAAGAGCCACCACAGCTGTGAACAGCACCCACCAGAGGAGCTGCTGACAACTGAAGAGCAGCTGCTACCGCAACCGCCCGAAGAGCAACCACAGACCAAGGAGTCACTGCCACCAAGGGAGCAACCACTGAACAACTCAACGTCTCGATATGTCAGTGAGATCAAACATGGGTAGACAAAGAAACCCCCAAAGGAAAGAGAAGGAGGACTCTCCAGAAAAGCAGCTAAGTAATACAGAGGCATGCAACATGACAGATAAAGAATTCAGAATAAGGATCCTAGAGTGCATAAACCGGATGGAGGAAAAAATCGACAACCTCTGCAAGAAGCAAGAAGAAACAGATGAAAAAATTGATAACATATGGAAGAAGCTAGAAGAAACAGATGAAAAAATCGATAACATATGGAAGAAGCAAGAAGAAACAGATGAAAAAATCAACAACCTAAGTAAGACCCAAGAAGAAATGAAGAGTGATATAGCTGTAATGAAAAACTCCATTGAAAGTATCAACAGTAGACTAGGAGAAGCGGAGGACCGAATTAGTGAATTAGAAGACAAGGAAGCAAAACACACCCAAAATGTACTGCAATTGGAGAAAAAAATTAAAAGACAGGAGGAGAGCCTAAGGGAGCTTTGGGACAACATGAAACGAAACAACATACGAATAATAGGAGTACCAGAACAACAGAAGGATGAACAAGGATTAGAAAACCTACTCGAAGAAATAATATCAGAAAACTTTCCTGAGGTGGGGAAGAAAAAAGTCACACAAGCCCAGAGAGTCCCAAACAAGGTGAACCCGAAAAGACCCACACCAAGACACATCATAATCACCATGGCAAATGTTCAGGACAAAGAGAGAATCTTACAGGCTGCAAGAGAGAGACGGAAAGTTACATACAAGGGATCTCCCATTAGATTGTCAAATGACTTCTCAACAGAAACACATCAGGCCAGAAAAGAATGGACTGAAATTTACAAAGTGATGCAAAGCAAAGGACTGAATCCAAGAATACTCTATCCAGCAAGGCTATCATTCAAACTTGAAGGGGAAATAAGAAGCTTCACAGACAAAAAAAGGCTAAGGGAGTTTGTCACCACCAAGCCAGCAATGCAAGGAATGCTAAAGGGACTGGTATAAAAATAAGAAATAAAAAGCTCAGAAAGAAAACAGCCACACAAAAAAAGAAATGGCTACAAACAAGTACCTTTCAATAATAACTTTAAACGTAAACGGACTAAATGCTCCAACCAAAAGACATCCAGTGGCTGAATGGATAAAAAAAACATGACCCATACATCTGCTGTCTACAAGAAACCCACCTCATTAGAAGGGACTCACACAGACTGAAAGTGAAAGGATGGAAAAATATCTTTCAGGCAAATGGAAAGGAAAAGAAAGCTGGGGTAGCAATACTTATATCGGACAAAATAGACCTCAAAGTGAAGGCCTTAACAAGAGATAAGGAAGGCCACTTCATAATACTAAAGGGATCAATACAACAAGAAGATATAACCCTGGTAAACATATATGCACCCAATGTAGGAGCACCCAAATTCATAAAAAAAACTCCTGGAAAATATCAAAGGAGAGATCGACAACAATACAATCATAGTAGGGGACTTTAATACACCATTGACAGCACTGGATAAGTCCTATAGACAAACAACCAGCAAAGATACAGCAATCCTAAATGACTCACTAGATCAGATGGACTTAATAGACATTTTCAGAACACTTCACCCCAAAGCCAGAGAATATACGTTCTTCTCAGGTGCTCATGGGACATCTTCAAAAATAGACCACATATTGGGTCACAAGTAAAGTATCCCCAAATTCAAGAAGATTGAAATCATAAAAAGCGTCTTCGCAGACCACGATGGCATAATATTAGAAATAAACTACAATAAAAACAACCCAAATTCTCAAACACCTGGAAGCTGAATAGCATGCTATTAAATATTGATTGGGTTACCAATGAGATCAAAGAAGAAATTAAAAACATCCTGGAAACTAATGACAATGAAAACACAACAATCCAAAACCTATGGGACACATTGAAAGCAGTCCTGAGAGGGAAGTTTATAGCTCTACAGGCCTATCTCAAAAAACAAGAAAAAATGGTAGTAAATCATCTAACTCTACAACTCAAAGAATTAGAAAGAGAGTAACAAGAAAACCCCAGAGTGAGCAGAAGGAAGGAGATAATAAAGATTAGAGCAGAAATAAATGACATAGAGACCAAAAAACAATACAGAAAATCAATGAAACCAAGAGCTGGTTCTTTGAAAGGATAAACAAGATTGATAAACCTCTAGCCAGACTCACCAAGAAGCAGAGAGAGAGGACCCAAATAAATAAAATCAGAAAAGATAGAGGCGAAATAACAACAGACCCCACAGAAATACAAATGATTGTTAAAAAATACTATGGACAGCTTTACTCCAACAAACTAGACAACCTGGAGGAAATGGACAAATTCCTAGAAAAATACAACATTCCAAAACTCAATCAGGAAGAATCTAAAAATCTCAACAGGCCAATAACTATGGAAGAAATTGAAGCAGTCATCAAAAAGCTTCCATCAAACAAAAGCCCAGGACCAGACGGCTTCACAGGGGAGTTTTACCAAACATTCAAGGAAGAACTAAAACCTATCCTCCTCAGACTACTACAAAAAATTCAAGAGGAAGGAACACTTCCAAGCTCATTCTATGAAGCCAGCATCACCCTAATACCAAAACCAGGTAAAGACAACACAATGAAAGAGAATTACAGGCCAATATCCCTCATGAACATAGATGCCAAAATCCTCAACAAAATCTTAGCAAATCGGATCCAGCAGTACATCAGAAAGATCATACACCATGACCAAGTAGGATTTATCCCAGGGATGCAAGGATGGTACAATATCCGCAAATCAATAAACGTGATACATCACATAAACAAATTGAAAGAAAAAAACCACATGGTCATATCAATTGATGCAGAAAAAGCATTTGACAAAATTCAACACCCATTTTTGATAAAAACTCTCAGCAAGGTGGGAGTAGAAGGATCATACCTCAACATAATAAAAGCCATATATGACAGGCCCACAGCCAACATCATACTCAATGGACAAAAACTAACACCATTTCCCCTAAGAACAGGAACAAGACAGGGATGCCCCCTCTCACCACTCCTGTTCAACATAGTACTGGAAGTGTTAGCCATTGCAATTCGGCAAGAAGAAGAAATAAAAGGCATCCAAATTGGAAAAGAGGAAGTAAAACTGTCCTTATTTGCAGACGACATGATATTATACATACAAAACCCTAGAGATTCCATCAAAAAGCTACTAGACTTAATACATGAATTTGGCAATGTAGCAGGATACAAAATTAACCCCAAGAAATCTGAGGCATTTCTATACACCAATAGTGAACTTTCAGAAAGAGAGATTATAAAAACAATCCCGTTTACCATTGCACCGAAAAAACTAAGCTACTTAGGAATAAACTTAACTGAAGAGGTAAAAGACCTCTACTCAGAAAACTACAGGACGTTGAAAAAAGACATAGAGGAAGACATAAACAGATGGAAGAACATACCGTGTTCATGGATTGGTAGAATCAACATCATTAAAATGTCCATACTACCCAAAGCAATCTATAAATTCAACGCACTTCCCATTAAAATACCAACAGCATACTTCAGAGATCTAGAACGAACTTTCCAAAAATTCATCTGGAATAAAAAAAGACCCCGAATAGCTGCAGCAATCCTGAAAAAGAACAAAGTAGGTGGGATCTCAATACCAGATATCAAGTTGTATTACAAAGCCACTGTTCTCAAAACTGCCTGGTACTGGCACAAGAATAGGCATATAGATCAATGGAATAGAATAGAGAGCCCAGAAATCGGCCCGAACCAATATGCTCAATTAATATTTGACAAAGGAGGCAAGAACATACAATGGAGCCAAGATAGTCTCTTCAATAAATGGTGTTGGGAAAATTGGACGGATATATGCAAGAAAATGAAACTAGACCACCAACTTACACCATACACAAAAATAAACTCAAAATGGATAAAGGACTTAAATGTACAACAGGATACCATAAAAATTCTAGAAGAATCCAAAGGCAAGAAAATATCAGAAATATGCCAAAGCAATTTCTTCACTGATACAGCTCCTAGGGCACTTGAAACTAAAGAAAAAATGAACAAATGGGACTACATCAAAATAAAAAGCTTCTGCACAGCAAAAGAAACCATCAACAAAACAACGAGAAAACCCACTGTGTGGGAAAACATATTTGCCAATGACATATCTGATAAGGGCCTAATCTCCAAAATTTATAGGGAACTCATACAACTTAACAAAAGGAAGATAAACAATCCAATCAAAAAATGGGCAAAGGACTTAAATAGACACCTTTCAAAAGAGGACATTCAGAAAGCCAAGAGACATATGAAAACATGCTCAAAGTCACTAATCATCCGAGAGGTGCAAATCAAAACAACAATGAGGTACCATCTCACACCTGTCAGACTGGCTATCATCAACAAATCAACAAACGACAAGTGCTGGAGAGGATGTGGAGAAAAAGGAACACTTGTGCACTGCTGGTGGGAATGAAGACTGGTGCAGCCACTATGGAAGACAGTATGGAGTTTCCTTAAAAAACTGAAAATGGAACTCCCATTTGACCCTGTGATCCCACTTCTAGGAATATATCCCAAGAAACCAGAAACACCAATCAGAAAGGATATATGCACCCCTATGTTCATAGCAGCACAATTCACCATAGCTAAGATCTGGAAACAGCCTAAGTGCCCATCAGTAGATGAATGGATTAGAAAACTGTGGTACATCTACCCGATGGAATACTATGCTGCTCTAAGAAGGAAGGAACTCTTACCATTTGCAACATCACGGATGGAACTGGAGAGCATTATGCTAAGTGAAATAAGCCAGTCAATAAAGGAAAAATACCACATGATCTCACTCATTCATGGACAATAGAGACCATTATAAACTTTTGAACAATCATAGATACAGAGGCAGAGCTGCCTCAAACAAATTGTCAAACTGCAGCGGGAAGGCCGGGGAGGGTTGGGGGGCAGGAGGTAGGGGGGTAAGAGATCAACTAAAGGACTTGTATGCATGCATATAAGCATAACCAATGGACATAAGACACTGGGGGATAGGGGAGGCTAGGGGACTGTCTAGGGCGGGGGGATAAAATGGATACATATGTAATACCCTTTGTAATACTTTAAGCAATAAAAAAGGAAAAAAAATAAATAAATAAAAAATAAATAAATAAAAGTGATGAAATACGTACAAGAGTACTCTACCCACCAAGGTTATTATCCAGAATTGAAAGGGAAACAGTTTTCCATACAAGCCAAGCTAAAAGAGTTCATCACCACTAAACTGGCTTTATAAGAAATACTAAAGGGACTTTTATAAGTGGAAAAGAAAAGGCCAACACTTGAAATGAGAAAATATAGGAAAGAAAAACATCACTGGTAAAGGCAAACATATAATAAAGATAGTGGTAAACCACTTGTAAAGCTAGAATTAAGGTTAAAAGAAAAAGTAGTAAAATTATTTATAATAATAAAAGCATAATATGCAAATCGACCAAACAGCAGAATGACCATCCAGATGACCTTCTGGACGACCACACTATGCCACGCACAGGTGCCAGGCCAGCCAAGGTGGGTGGGCAGGGCCTCCCTCTACGGGGCAATAGGTCTGGGGGCTCCACGATTAATCTCCCCACATAAGGAGGTTCAGGACACTGGCCAGTGATGCTGTGGTGGATATGCTGGGCTGACCAGAGATTGCCCCACAGAGGGAGGCCCAGGCCAGCCAAGCAATTGCACCCCACACCTGTCGCCTGCAGAGGGAGGCGACTGGTGGTGGTGTGGGGGGCTGGGGGGCAGGCAGCACTGCACAGATGGCAAGCAGTGACAGTGTTGGGGGTGGGGCCAGCTGTTGGCAGCTGGGGGAAGGAAAGACCTGATTGGCCATGATCATTGGTGAGGCCTAGGGGCCCTACCCGAGGGGTCCCAGATTGCGAGAGCTGCTGGACACCCCTCCCATGCATGTATTTCATGCACTGGGCCTCTCGTCTACAATAAGAAGGTGAAAAATGCTCAGTCACTAATCATCAGAGAGATGCAAATTAAAACAACAATGAGGTATCACTTCACACTTGTCAGAATGGCTACCATCAACAAATCAACAAATGACAAGTGCTAGCGAGGATGTGGAGAAAAGGGAACCCTCGTACACTGCTGGTGGGAATGCAGACTGGTGCTGTCACTATGGAAAACAGTATGGAGTTTTCTCAAAAAGTTAAAAATGGAATGTCCATTTGACCCAGTGATCCCACTTCTAGGACTATATCCCAAGAAACCCGAAACACCAATCAGAAAAAAATGTATATACCACTATGTTCATAACAGCACAGTTTATAATAGCTAAGATCTGAAAAAAGCCCAAGCATCCAGCAGTAGATCAGTGGATAAAAAAGCTGTGGTACATTTATACCAAGGGATACTATGCAGCAGTAAAAAAGAAGTATCTCTTACCCTTTGAGACAGCATGGAGGGGCCTGAAGCATATTATGCTAAGTGAAATAAGCCAGTCAGAGAAAGACAAATATCGCATGATCTCACTCATATGTGGAATCTAATGAAAATAATCTGATGATTAAAATAGATCCAGAGACATGGAATATAGTAGAGACTGAAGAAGCTCAGAGGGAAGAAGGGAGGGGGGAAGGAAGAGATTAACCAAAGAATTTATATACCTATATGCATAACCCATGGACACAGTCAATGGTGTGGTAGGCCTGGTGGGGTTGCCGAGTGGATGGGGTCAAAAGAGGGGGAAGGGGGACATATGTAATACTTTGAACAACAGAGATAAATTTAAAAAATAAATTAAAGTAATAAGAATGGGAAGAGAGAGCTAATATTGAAATTAAATTGAAAAAAGAGGGGAGGAGAAAATGGCGGAGGTATAAACGGACGTGTCCTGTGCCTTGTCCTGGAGCAGATAAGGGTGAGCAGCTGAAACGGGTAACATACAGCCCGAATAGGCAGAGGATTTTCAGCTGAGAGACTGTCTGAAGCTGGGAAAGACTGAGAGCCCCCAGAAAAAAAAGGATGGTTGGACACTGCGGCTGAAACCTCTCTCGGTGGGCCAGCTCAGCAGCGGAGACTGCGCCATCTTGGGTAGCTGTTGCCGGTGTCCAGAGATCAGCTTCTAACCTGGAAACAGGGGATCTCAAGCAGCGTGACTGAGTGAACTCAGACGAGCACTGCTTCTTCTCAAGGAAAGGTTAGACTTCCCCTAAAGGTGCAGTTTGCAGTTCGGGTTGGAGAGAGGACCAAGCTTGCGAGCGCTAGGGGCGAAATCTGCGCCCCACAGAGTCCGCGGCCATTGGGACCAGCGTGACCCACGAGTGGGGAAGGGGCCCCACAGGGCTGCTGGCAGAAGGGAACGCTAAAAATAAGCCCATAGCTGGACTGGATGTAAAAAAGCAGCCTTGGACTTTGCCAGTGTCCCGGCTGCTTGGTGCCAGGGGCGAGTGGGCGCACGGAGACTGAGCGCAGACCTGGAAGGTGGAGGCTTGTGAATTCACACAGAGTATCAGGCTCTTGTTACAGTTCCCCTTAGATCCGTGCATTTGATTATTAAACCCAGTGCATGGGATTCCCCAGTTGGGGTCATTCGCAGAGCCTGTAGGGGAAAGTTCTTTTTGGGGAGCCTGGGAAACAGAGTGGGCAGTAACCATTAAAGAACCAGCTCTGGGCAGTGGACTTTCCCAAATCAGTTTCAAGTACCATAGAGAAAAAAAAAACCCTATTGATAGAGAGGACTTTAACCTCGGAGGTCAATCCAGACACACTGCCACCCAGAGGCAGAGCCATGAACTGTCTCTTCTGTGATCACAAATAAAGGTAGTCTGTTAAACAAATACAACCTGCCTTAAAATCAGGACAGTGTATCGCAGGGAAATTCAACACTCTCCTGAATGCCTGGCAGGACTAAGGCGTGCCAAAAACAAGAGTAGAAGATCTGAAGCACCTTCACTACTGCATATTTTTATATTTTTTTAAATTCTTTTTTCACCATTTCATTAAGAACCTATTTTATTATTTTTTTATTTTTTTTCATCACTTGATTTTACCTTTTTAATCACCACATTTTTTAACCAGTATTATTGCTAACATTTTACCATTTTTTCAAGTGTCATTTTATTTTTTATTTTTTATTTTTATTTTTCTTTATTTTATTTTGGGATTAGTGTTCTACACTCTATTTTCATCGTTCCTTTAGCATCATTTCTCTCTATCTCACATTTACCCTTAAGCCAAAACTCTCTTCCTCACTTTTCCCCTTTTGCTGTCCTGTTTCTCTTACCCTATTTCTGCTTTAGATTTTCCCTATTCCTTCTTTTTACCCACTGTCTAAATTTCACCCTACTTATATATCTAATTTCCAATCCCTTGCTCTAAATCCATATACAACTCTCTCTTATCTTTCTTCACTATACATTTTTTTTCTCTCTCTCTCTGTCATTTTGCTAGTGTTTGCTTGATTTTGAGTATATTAGGTTTTTTTATGCTTGTTTGGGAGATTGTTTTGTTTTTCATTTTCATTTTTCTGTTTTGCTTATTTTTTCTTTCTCTGCTTATTTTTGTGCTTCTGTTTTCCCTTGCCTCGCTTGATATTAGTGGTTGTTTGTAGTTTGCATTAATCTCCAGGGATCTGCTGCTGGAATTCATTGAGATTAGTTGCGGTTCTCTTAGAGTTTTCTCCCCATACAAATAGCCTCTTCCCCACCTCTATTTCATTCTCCCTCTTACTTTTTTTTTTTTTGTCTGTTTGTTTTTTTCTTCTCTCCCTTTTCCCAATCTCATTTCGGCACTCCTTTTTGTTTTTTCTTTAATCTTTTTCTCTTTTTTCTTCTTTATCGCCTAATTCTCTTCGCTCAGGTGGTCACCTTTATTTGGGGTTATTAATATCATGAATACATTTTGTTCAGTGCCTTGTACGTTTTGCCTTGTTGTGTTGTAATTTGTGCCTTTAAATCAATGCAGCAGAGAGAGAACTACATAACCAAACACCTGGAGAAGAGAGATCATGGTGAAACAAAGAACCAACTCACATATGAAAGAAAAACAGGTATCATCAGAAAAGGAAGTAAACGAAATGGAGGCAATGGAGGCAAGCAACCTGTCAGAGAAAGAATTCAGAGAAATGGCAATAAGGTGGATGAAAAGAATGGAAGACAAATTCAACAATATATGTAGGAACCAAGAGGAAATGAAGAAGAACCAAGAGGAAATGAAGAGAAACCAAGAAGAAATGAAAAATGACATCACTGCTATAAAGAACTCAATAGAAAGCATCAACAGTAGATTAGAAGAAGCAGAGAACCGCATCAGCAAGCTAGAAGACAAGGTAGGAAAAAATACCCAAACAGAACAGCTTCTAGAAAAAATAAAAAAAAAAAAGCAGGAGGAGAGCCTAAGAGAACTCTGGGACAACGCTAAACAAAACAACATCCGAATAATAGGGGTGCCAGAAGGAGAGGAAACTGAGCAAGGAATAGAAAACCTGTTTGAAAAAATACTAACAGAAAATTTCCCTGATATAGGGAAGAAAAAACTCACACAAATCCAAGAAGCTCACAGAGTCCCAAGCAAAATGAACCCGAAAAGACCGACGCCAAGGCACATAATAATTAAATTGGCAAACACCAATGACAAAGCAAGAATCTTAAAAGCAGCCAGAGAGAGACAGAAAGTTACCTACAAAGGATCCCCCATCAGACTAGCGACCGATTTCTCAACAGAAACACATCAGGCAAGAAGGGAATGGAATGAAATATACAAAGTCATGCAAAAGAAGGGTCTGAATCCAAGAATACTGTACCCAGCGAGGCTATCAATCAAAATTGAGGGTCAAATCAGGAGCTTCACAGACAAAAATGGTCTACGGGAGTTTATTACAACCAAACCAGCAATGCAAGAAATGCTAAAGGGTCTGCTGTAAATAGAAAAAAATAGGAAACAAAGAAGGAACACAGTGGTAAAGAACAAAAATGGCGACTAACAAGTTTCTATCAATAATAACTTTAAATGTAAATGGATTAAATTCCCCAGTCAAAAGGCATAGGGTAAATGAGTGGATAAGAAAACATGACCCATATATCTGCTGTCTACAGGAAACACACCTCAGAAAAAGAGACGCACACAGAATGATGGTGAAGGGATGGAAAAAGGTTTTTCAGGCCAATGGAAGTGAAAAAAAAGCCGGGGTAGCAATACTTATATCTGACAAATTAGATCTCAAAGTGAAGGACATAAAAAGAGATAAAGAAGGCCACTTCATAATACTAAAGGGAGCAGTCCAACAAGAAGAAATAACTCTGGTAAATATTTATGCACCCAATATAGGAGCACCCAAATATGTAAGAAATCTTCTGGAGAAGATCAAGGAAGAGATTGACAGCAATACAATCATAGTAGGGGACCTTAACACCCCATTATCACCACTGGACAAATCCTCTAAACAGAAACTCAGCAAAGAAACATCAATCCTAAATGACTCACAAGATCAGATGGAATTAATTGACATCTTCAGAACATTTCACCCCAAAGCCACAGAATATACATTCTCCTCAAGTGCACATTTGTCATCTTCAAAGATAGACCATATATTGGTTCACAGACAAAGTCTCTTCAAATTCAAGAAAATTGAAATCATATCAAGCATCTTCTCAGACCACAAAGGCATAAAACTGGAAATCAACTACAACAAAAACAATCCAGAAAAATCAAACACATGGAGACTAAATAGCATGCTATTAAACAATGACTGGGTTACCAGTGAGATCAAAGAAGAAATAAAAAGCATCATGGCAACAAATGACAATGAAAACACAACAATCCAAAACCTATGGGACACAGCAAAAGCAGTCTTGAGAGGGAAGTTCATAGCTCTACAAGCCTACTGCAAGAAACAAGAAACAATGAGAATAAATGACCTAAATCTATAACTCGAAGAGTTAGAAAGAGAGCAACAAAAAAAGCCCACTGTAAGCAAAAGGAAGGAAATAACAAAGATCAGAGCAGAGATAAATGACATAGAGACCAAAAAAAAAAACACAATACAAAAGATCAACAAAACCAAGAGCTGGTTCTTTGAAAGGATAAACAAGATTGATACACCTCTAGCCAGGCTCACCAAGAAACAAAGAGAGAGGACCCAAATAAACAAAATCAGAAATGAAAGAGGAGAAATAACAACAGACCCCATAGAAATACAAAGGATTGTTAGAAAATACTATGAACAACTCTACTCCAACACACTAGACAACCTGGAGGAAATGGACATATTCCTAGAAAAAAACACAACCTTCCAAAACTTAACCAGGAAGAATCTAAAAACCTCAATAGGCCCATACCTATGGAGGAAATCGAAGCAGTAATCAAAAAGCTTCCAGCAAACAAAAGCCCAGGGCCAGATGGCTTCATAGGGGAGTTTTACCAAACATTCAAGGACGACCTAAAACCTATCCTCCTCAGACTATGTCAAAAGATCCAAGAGGAAGGAACACTTCCAAGCTCATTCTATGAAGCCAACATCACCCTAATCCCAAAACCAGATAAAGACAATACAATGAAAGAGAATTATAGGCCAATATCCCTCATGAACATAGATGCCAAAATCCTCAACAAAATCCTAGCAAATTGGATCCAGCAGTACATCAAAAAGATCATACACCATGACCAAGTAGGATTTATCCCAGGGATGCAAGGATGGTACAATATCCGCAAATCAATAAGTGTGATACATCACATAAACAAATTGAGAGAAAAAAACCACATAGTCATATCAATTGATGCGGAGAAAGCATTTGACAAAATCCAACACGCTTTCTTGATAAAAACTCTCAGCAAGATAGGAATTGAGGGATCATACCTCAATATAATAAAAGCCATATATGACATACCCACAGCCAACATCATACTCAATGGGCAAAAACTAAAACCATTCCCCCTAAAAACACGAACAAGACAGGATGCCCCCTCTCACCACTTCTGTTCAACATAGTACAGGAAGTACTAGCCGTTGCGATCAGACAAGAAGAAGAAATAAAAGGCATCCAGTTTGGAAAAGAAGAAGTAAAACTCTCCTTATTTGCAGATGACATGATACTGTACATAGAGAACCCTAAAGACTCCATCAAAAAATTATTAGACTTAATAAATGAATTCAGCAATGTAGCAGGATACAAAATTAATGCTAAGAAATCCATGGCATTTCTTTACACCAATAGAGAACTTACAGAAAGTGAAACTACAGAAGCAATCCCATTTACCATTGCACCAAAAAAATTAAAATACCTAGGAATAAACTTAACTAAGGAGGTAAAAGACTTATATGCCAAAAACTACTGGACACTGAAAAAAGAGAAAGAGGAAGACATAAACAGATGGAAGAATATACCGTGTTCATGGATTGGTAGAATCAACATCATCAAAATGTCCATACTACCCAAAGCAATTTATAGATTCAATGCAATCCCCATTAAATTACCAACGGCATATGTCACAAATCTAGAACGAACGTTCCAAAAATTCATCTGGAATAAAAAAAGACCCCGAATAGCTGCAGCAATCCTGAGAAGGAACAAAGTAGGTGGGATCTCAATACCAGATATCAAACTGTATTACAAAGCCACTGTTCTTAAAACAGCTTGGTACTGGCACAAGAACAGACATATAGATCAATGGAATAGAATAGAGACCTCAGAAAACGACCCAAACCACTATGCCCAATTAATATTCAACAAAGGAGGCAAGAGCATACAATGGAGTCAAGACAGTCTCTTCAATAAATGGTGTTGGGAAAATTGGACAGATACATGCAAAAAGATGAAATTAGACCACCAACTCACACCATAAACAAAAATAAACTCAAAGTGGATAAAAGACTTAAACGTATGACGGGAAACCATAAAAATACTAGAGGAATCCACAGGCAGCGAAATGGCAAACATATGCCGAAGGAATTTCTTCTCTGATAATGCTCCTAGGGCAATGGAAACTAAAGAGAAAATAAACAAATGGGACTACACCAAAATAAAAAGCTTTTGCACAGCAAAGGAAACCATCAACAAAACAACAAGAAGACCCACTGCATGGGAGAACATATTTGCCTATGATACCACCGATAAGGGTTTAATTTCCAACATTTACAGGGATCTCATGAAACTTAACAAAAGAAAGATAAACAATCCAATAAAAAAAAAAATGGGCAACGGACCTAGATAGACACTTTTCGAAAGAGGACATACAGAAGGCCGAAAGACATATGAAAACATGCTCAAAGCCACTAATTATATGAGAGATGCAAATCAAAACGACAATGCGTTATCATCTCACACCTGTCAGAATGGCTATCATCAACAAATCAACAAACAACAAGTGTTGGAGAGGATGTGGAGAAAAAGCAACTCTTCTGCACTGCTGGTGGGAATGCAGACTGGTGCAGCTACTGTGGAGAACAGTATGGAGTTACCTCAAAAAACTAAAAATGGAACTCCCATTTGACCCAGTGATACCACTAGTAGGAATATATCCCAAGAAACCAGAAGCCCATCAGAAAGGATATATGCACCCCTATGTTCATAGCAGCACAATTCACCATAGCTAAGATTTGGAAACAGCCTGAGTGCCCTTCAGCAGATGAATGGATTAGAAAACTGTGGTACATATACACAATGGAATACTATGCTGCGGAAAAAAAAAAAAGGAACTCTTGCCTTTTGCAACATCATGGATGGAACTGGAGAGCATTATGCTAAGTGAAATAAGCCAGTCAGAGAAAGATAAATACCACACGATCTCACTCATTTGTGGATTATAGAGAACAACATAGACTGATGAAAAGGGACAGACCCAAAGACTGAGAAACAGCGATCAGGCTATCAATCCCCAGAAGGAAAGTAGGGGAGGGCGGGGGTAAGGGGAAGAGATCAACCGAAGGACTTGTATACATGTATATAAGCCAAACCAATGGACATGGACAACAGGGCGATGGGAGCATGAGTGTGCGGGGCGGGAAGGGGGGGAGGGGGAGGTTGAGGGTTAATGGTGGGGATGAGGACACATTTGTATTACCTTAACTAATAAAAAAAAAATTGAAAAAAGAGAATAAACCCAACTGAATTTCAATTGAAAAACATAATCATACTGATGAGAAACAACAATTATCCAGCATCCCTACCTGATTAAGTGAACTGCCATCACTTGGAGTTTCTGGTCCTGAAAGAACATTACTTAAAAGGATATAACGAGGTAGTCTGTCTGGGAAAGAGTGCTATGCGAATTTTATGCAGGTTTAGGCATTTGAAAAACCTTATTATAGGGAGTATATTGGGTAGCCAAAACTTGGAGCATCGGGAACATGATTTGCTACCCTGCATCAATGCGCTCTTCTTATGGTTACACCAATTTCTACAAGAAGGATCACTTCTGTTCCCATTTTTCCATTCAAAAATTTATTTCTTGTTTTATTTTTCTTCATTTAATTTTATTTTTATTATTGACAGTATTACAGATGTCTCCATTCCCCCCTTTGAACACCTCCACCCAGTTCCCAACCCTGCTTTCCTCTGGCCAACACCATACTGTCTGTGTCTATGGGTTATACATGTATGTTCTTTGGCTAACCCCGTCACCTTTTTTCATCCAGTCCCCTTTCCCCCTATTTCTTATGGAGTTACTCTACCGCCATGAGCAAAAACATGTAATGAGGTAATGTTTGGACATGCTTCTACCATCTTGCCATCATGTAGAGCCTTAGAAAGGGTCAGAATTGAAAACAGATCAGAAAGATGGAGAAAAAAATCTCCCCATGATATTGCCAAAGACATGAATACAGTCAATGACTCCCCTTTGCTTGTTTAAACCAATTTGAGTTGGGTATTAGCACTTGTAACTAAAAAGATACTAATGGATTTGCTGCAAAACCATGGTTAAAGCAATTGATGTAACCAAAAGAAGAGCAAATTGATGCATGGTAGCAAATCAGGAAGCTCAGAGCTAAATTTAATATTCAATTAAATTATCTTATAGTCCTTGCTGTCATTATTCTTTTCTTCTCATTTTTATGATTTTGTTTTGTATTTCAATTTTAACAACTGTATATATATATATATATATATATATATATATATATATATATATATATATATATATATATTAAACATCCTTGAATCTCTTTTAGAGGGAAGAATAAATCAGTGATAGTGCCTGTCACAAAAAATCAATATACATCTAAGTTAAAAATATATTTGTTAATAAAGAGAATGTTTTTTGTCAGAATCTGAATAATAATCAGAGGTTAAATACAGCAGCTTAGTTTAAAATATTTTTAAAAATAAAATAATGAATTTCATAAAATATAACAAATGTATCTGAGATTCTTGAAGCAGGAGAGAGAAAGGCCAGGCCTGGTCCTAACCTGTATTTAGGCAGGGAATTGGGGACACAGGGAAAAGGGAAGGTGAGGTATAGAAAGAGAGGCTGTTGTAGGCTTCAATAGACCAGGTTCTAATTCTAGAAGAAGTCAGTAGTAAAAAGACATAAATTCTATTTTTTAAAAATATGTCTCCAACATTTTAAGTTAATCTATCTCTCCAAGTAGAGAGGAAGGCACTGAAGAAATAATGGGATAAACAATATGTGCTCTACTTCTAACCACTAATCCTACCCTACAAGTCAACCTAAGATTAAACCAGGTATAGCCTATAGACCTAAATTATTTAAGGCCCCAATGACCAATAATGCATTATCTTGGAAGATAATGCTAAAAAGACAAATGCAGAATGAAGTAATACTTTAGTGGGAATAAGCTGCTTAAAGTATTAAAATTAGAAATGGTGATCAGGTGTTTTATTAAATGTTCGAGGGCATGGAAAACATAAAAGAAGCAAATGCAAAAGAGAGATGAAAAAGAAGTGGCCAATGTGAAAGCAATTTTTACTGACTTCCCAAAGTTGCCCTCTAGTCTATCCTGTTTACCTTTAAGAAGTTGAGAAAAATAGAAGAGGTGCATGGAGATTTTGATTGCTAGGCTCCAAATGCATTTCTGACCCTTAAATGAAATCAAGTTTTTGGTGTACAAATAGCTGCTATAACCTATCATGGCCTATAAATGTATGACTTACTTTGCCAGGGAAGAATTCGTTATTCTACTTAATTCCAATCTTGAAATAATTTTTCAATACTTAGAGACAAAGATTTTAACTTGTCCTTAATGCATTAAAGGTTAAGTTGTCACCTTAACTAACTTGCAGACAAATTATTTTTCCTGATAAGTCCTAAAAATGTTGTAACTTCATCTTCATTTTCTTGAATCATCTTCTCTTATAAGCAATTTAGAAGAGAGTAATCCTAAAGTGAGAAAGTATTACAGTTCTGGAAATATCAAAGTATATACGTAAACAAATAATATCTTTAAACACATTTTTTTGCAACTCGCTCCTGAACAATGTACAGGTACTTTCAATGAAATCTGCAAGTAGCTATACATGTTTATAAAAGCAGTTTTATAATCATAAATGATCAAGCAAGGTCAACTGTAAAATGTTAGAAAGTTGCAGCCTTTTTATTTAGTACCCAGAAAATGCCAGTAATTTAACATGATATATTGATAAATGTTGCCCACAGAGTTTTAACAAAAAAATAAATATAAATTCTATGTCATCTTTGGCATGTTGTAAATTCAAGATGATAGCCATTTCTTTAGCAGCACTGTGAGGGGAAAAAAACACACACACTATAAAATGCACTATTGGATTGGGTTTTACATGAAAAAAGTAGTACAATAAAAACTTTCATGTCAAAAGGAGCAAGGCTTTAAAAAACACTTATAAGATAAATAATGGTATAAACTCCATAATGTAGTCAGAAAAAGAAAATACAGTTGTTTGAACATTGGTGACCACCTCTTTCAATATCCGCATTAAAGATTTTAAGTACATGTGAATCAAATTTACACATAACTTCTAATTAATGCCATTTCTGTTTTAAGAATTTCAATGAAATGCCAGTGAATATCATATTTTCTATATCAGAAAATAAGTATAGGAATTCCAAAGTGCTTGGGAAGTGTTGGCAAGATCATGTTTTTTGTTTGTTTTTAAGTGGTGGCTACAGCAAAATAGTCACTCTGCATAAACACGATGTTAACAAACACTACATACGGTTTTTAAAAAAATTAAACACAGAAACACCTCATTCTCCTTTTTTGTACTGTAGAATTTAATGCAAGATAAATTTTCATTTCCAAACCATGCTGGCATTTCAATATTTAATTAGGCTTTCTTATATAACTTTAAGAATGAATATTTATCATTAGAATGCTTTTGTGATGTTGAATTTCTTGTTATCGTATTAAAACACAAACTTATTTTTTGCTACACATTGTCTCAATTTCAGAGAGAGTGAGTTTGAAAACTCAAATGTGACCTGAGCAATATTAGTTAATACAAAAAAAGCAAATAAATCTAATTGGTCACATTATGACAATTTATTAAGAAACTAAAGCACTTAGTACATTCTCTAGAGCTGTCCCATATAAAATTATATGCTTAATAAATACCTTTTGAAGAGTAGATTAATTTATACAATTAGACAAATAGAATGAAAGCAAAACAGACACTCTATTGTCCAAGGTTTAGAAATGTGAATATAAAGCAAATCCTAATTTGGGGCAATCATATATATATATATATATATATATATATATATATATATATATGCATTTAGCAAAGATTTCTTGTTGGTCAACAAACTAAAAAGTACATACTTTGTGCATTACAATATAACTAAGCAAGGTTGAATATCTGTCTTCTAAAAATACTTTTACTTTCTGTTTCTCTTCATAGTTCAAAGAAACTAATACCAATTATTTAAGAGTGATTATACCTTCAACTATTAGCAACCAACTTGAATTTTAAGTGATCAAGCATTATCATTTTATTAAAATCATATGTTGGACTTCACTATATTGTAAGAGTAAACCAAGGAATATTGAATCCATGAGTAAAATGTATTTGTGAATAATTACTATCAATGCCACTGCAGCCTTGCGTAGGGATGCAGAAAACACACTTCTGGATTGTTCTATTAATTTCAGCAATCATTCATTTTGAGATACATGCCAGAATTACCTGAATAAGCTGATAAATGTAAGAAATTGTTCTAAAAATTTAATTGCAATTGACCAATCGATACTTAATATGCCTTGCATTGTTGTTCAGACATAACGTTATGTTAATAGGATCTCTGTGTGCTGAAATCTAGACAAAGGATCCAGATATTTTGACCCCACTGACAGTTTGCCTTCATCCTTTCTGTGCTCTCTTTTTTTTTCTCTATAAATACAATAAGAATAGGAGCCTGGGAGCAGGAGGAGACTCATTATATTATAGATCACATACTATGAGAAACAAGACTACAGATAAATATGGGCTTGACAACAACTGCTTCCCTCCATACCATTCTGTCACAAAAGTTCATTGTAAATTTCATTGTTATTAAAAAGCATGGAAGGTTTTAAAAGAAAATGTAAGTTGAGAAGTGGAAAGGAAGAAAATTATATGATAATCTGGCCTTGCGGCATACTGAGTAAATTCCTTGCCCAAAAATATCTTCCCTGATAATAACTGAATTTTAAATTATTCTCATCTGGTTCAATTGCTTAAAAATCCAGCAAGTAGAAACTCATTTGATTAATGGACATCTTTCTTGAAAAATGCCAATTATCCACTAACCACTGACAGAAAAATGTGAATTAATTCAATGAAAATAGCTGCTCTGTGGTAATGGAAGTTCTGATTTGAGTAAGGAGAAGGGCATGAGGTCATTTTGGGGCACAAAATCTTTTAGAAATAATTTAATCATGGAGTCCTCTGTGAGGTAATCAAATAAGATAGCACGCAGGGGCTGGAAGGCTAGAGAAAGAAAATGTAGAGAATGCCAAAGACATACTTTGCCTAATATAAAGCCTCAGTTTTCTAGTTAACCTTAGGGCCAAGGTAAGTGGTTCTTCTTCTTCAGATATGAAGGGTCTCTTATTGTCAGGAAAATACTATTCAATCAATATAAATAAGTTTATAAGTGGTCAGCACTATTTCAGCATGATGGTTTTTTGTTTTGTTTTGTTTTGTTTTCTGTATTTCAGCACGATGCTTTAATAAACACTAAGCATCTGTTCTTAAGTTTGTGGGTCGATTACACATATGAAATCCCTTTGGGCTAACCAAAGATAATATAAAAATGTTTTACTATGTTTAATTACCAAAGGCAAGAAATTATAAAAATCAGTTTAGGTACTACTGGGTCTAACAAAATACGTTAAAGTTCATTTTTCATAAAAGAACTGAAATCTTTATTTCCCCACAAAATCACCATCTCTAGCACTACTATTTTAATTTTCTTGCAATTGGTTTCCTGAGTTTATTCATACTATGTGCTTTAGGACATTATATAGTTAGTCTATCTTGGTAAAATTGGTGTTTTCCCTTTGAGAAAAAAAATGTTCTCTCCCTTCCAGATAACAATAACAATCCCAAACTGTGCTATCATTAAATACTACCAAGAAGCATCAACTAGAAAGAAAAGCAATGCAAAATCATTGTTCATGAATTCATTAGAAACTACAGTACTGTAAAGTTTTATAAAAATATGTTTTACTGCTTAAGCACTTATAGAAGCCCCATTAAAAATGTCCCATTCCCATCTGCATTTGTTGCTTTAGAGTTCTAGCCAAATGGACACATGATTAGGCATCCTTAACTGGGTTCCTTCTACAAAATGAGGCTATAGTTTGAAGCTTTCCCTTATAAGGTTGCTCCCTACTACTATTAAGCTACCATGTTTGAATTTTCCAGCAAAAAAAACTCTTGCAGAATTATAGAAAAAATCCACTAGCATATCTGTATTTTTTACACATTGTCAATCCTCAATGAATGATGAGGAATCATGCTGTTCACTGCTTAATTTTGATTGTGTTCCTTTAATAAAAAAACTGTACAGCATGATCCTTCTGTACAAATTCATTGGTAAATTAGTTAAGATCATCTACTTTTTAAAAATGATTGATTATGGAAAGACTGAAAGTTATTGTTTTATTACTTTTCATTTTCCAATTTCACTTATCCTAATTTTATACTAGAAAAGTAGACATGGAAATAATATCTCTGCTCTCAAAAGTTCATCATGAAAATCATATCTCTGAGTTTGTCCTATCAGTTTTGATAGGAAGGCATACAAGCACAAAGAACAAAATGGCAATAGGAAAATAAGTCTGAATATATGGACACAAATTGTCACATACAATTGCTTCTAGTAATAAAGCAAAACAAGGAAAGAAAAAAAAAACAAATTAGAGCACAAAAGTCTACAAGATGTGATACCAGTCTATTTCTAAGCACTATTTCCCATGTGATATTAGATGTTCTTTAATGTCTTTCAATTATTGGAAAAAGACACCTCAAAATATACATACTTTTATACGCCACACCCAAGAAACATCTTTGTGCATGGAATATATATCACATTGTAAAGATAATATGTATAGTTTCTTTTATTAAATACCAAAGTTATGTCTCCTAGGTTAATTTATATACTTCAGCAATTAGAAGTCAACTCTCTCTCTGAACTAAGCAAAATAAAATACACAGCAAACAGTACACCTAGCATACACAAGTAGTTCACTTATATTCATAAAACAAAACTGTAATATCCTCCAGTTTACATTCATGTGTTCTTTCTATCAGTAGTAGTAGTAGTAGTATTTTATTCAACAACACAAAAAGACTCTTTAAAATTGTATCATTTAGAGAAAACAATACTTAATACACAGTGATTCTGAATCATAAAATTTAATAAGACCAGACCAATTTGGCTAGATTTCTTTCATAAATTTAAAATGTGTTCAAATTTTATGCAGATCATTCATATTACTTCCTATTTAAAATGCCAGTTTATCTTCTTGAAGTATAGCTATTATGAAGCATTGTCTAAAATTTACTGATATGCACTATACTATATCATCTGTGCTAAGCTCACAAGTTCACTACAGTAAAATTTCAACTATATTCCATAGAATTCAAGGTATACTACTATGATACACTGTAATTAAAAGCACATGGAAGTCCAAAAAACAACAGTGCAATTCATGATAAGGCGGGAGTGGGGGGCGGCACATGATGGCTAAATCCAATTGGTTTACTTGAAAGTCAACTTACATAAAACCAAGGTAGTATGAACACCATGTACTTTATTTTCAAAGGCTTAGTTCACAACACCAATACAAAGCCTTTGGCTAAAAATTCTTCTTTTGTAGTACAATTCCATCAGAAGTGAACTTTACAGAAGCCTTTTGGAAACCTTTATTTCTAGACTAGAGACCCGATGCACGAAATTCATGCAAGAGTAGGCCTTCCTTCCCCGGGCTGCTGGCACCAGCTTCCCTCTGGCACCCGGGACCCGGGCTTCCCTCGCAGTCCTGGCTTCATCCCGAAGGATGTCTGGTCTAATTAGCATATTATGCTTTTATTATTATAGATGAAGCCACTTATGGATAATCTATAGGCCTGAATGCACACATTATCTGTGATTTAATTCTTCTGTAAAAACTTTGGCACCAACCATATCAGGCGTTCACATATTAGCATAAATAAATTTTGCTCTGGCATCAAACTACTGTATCTACATTTTAGTAATTACAGAGTGGAGTTACTACCAAATGAATGGAGCCCTTTGGTTGTACACAATAATGATCTCCTACAAATCACTTTCAATTTGTTCTTTTTTTTTAATAAAAAAGGCCTATCCTTCAGGATCTTATGTCAAAAAATACTGAAATTGATTTGCATTATACTATTATATTTGCATCTTGATTATTGGTAATGATTCATCAAACCATTATTGTATGAAACCAGAAAAACTACTAAAGTAACTATTTAAAAGGAACTTTAGAAGTTAGTGTGCAGAGAAGCTGTTAGGACCTTGTAGATACCATTTATATACTTAAATAAATCTTGGACAGTACTGCAAAACAACATATTGTGAGTATTGTGGACCCGTGTATGTTTATTTTTTTAATTTCTTTGCCCCTAAATAAGAAGACTTAAACAGAATATTCAAGTAATGCAGCAGAAAACAATGCCTTTGATATAAGATTAGGCAAAAGCTACACATTTGCCTTTTCTCTTCATCCAGTTTGGCAGAGGAACACTGGAAATCTTACAAGCCAGTTGAAGTCCTCTTTTTCATGCTCCGTCGCTGAGCTAAGCTTGAGGCAGCAACAGGCTCTAGGACTGGTTGGAAGGTCTTGTGAGTCAGTGCTGAATATGTGGCAACCACTGCTCCCTAAAATAATGAGAAATATCACAAACTGAGCCATAATCTCTGAAGGTGAAAAAAAAAAAAACTTCCAAGTATGTCATAAGAGATTTAACTATAACTTTTTTTTTTTTTCGCCTAGGAAAATAACTGAAAATATTTGACCTGCACATTGATGCTCTTTTGATGAATTAATACCTGGTTACTTGTATATTTCTTATTTCAATAACAATGTGTTTTACAATGTATCATTGTATCAGTCTTTCATCACTAATTTAATTTGGTTTTACAAGTTTTAATTTTTTTTTAATTTCAGAGGAAAGGGCGGGCAGGAAGAGATTAACCAAAAAAAACTTATGTAAATATATGCAGAGCCCATGGACACAGACAATAATGTGGTGAAGGCCTGGAGAGGGGACTGGAGTGGCGAGAAAGGGGTCAAAGGGGGGGGAAAGGGGGACATATGTAATACTTTCAACAACAAAGATAAACTAAAAATAAATAAATAAATTTTATTTTTAATAGGAATTGTACTTATTGTATATAAACATAATATTCTTAAATACATAGTAAAAGATTACTACAGTCAGGCTAATCAGCATATCCTCATACCAGTATAGTTATTGTGTGTGTGTGTGTGTGTGTGTGTGTGTGTGAGATGAGAGTATCTGAAATCTACTCTTAGCAAATTTCAGTATTCAATATGGCACTATTATGCTGTACATTAGATATCTAGAGTTATTCTTCCTGCATAACTTCAATGTTATATACTTTGACCAACATCTCCTCATTTGCCCCTTCACCCTAGAAACCACCATTCTACTTTATGCTTCTACATATTTGACTTTTTTAGATTCCACACATACAAGAGATCATGTAGCTTTTGTATATCTATGTCTGGCTTATTTCACTTAATATCATGTCTTCCAGGTACACCATGCATATTGTTGTAAATGGCAGGATTTCCTTTTTTAAAGCTGGATAATATTCCATTGTATGTGTGTATATCACAACATCTTTATCATCAAAGAGTTATCTGTGCTACCTTGTTCCCTGCAGGATTATTCACAATAGTTAAGACATGGAAGCAACCTAAGTGTCCAAAAAGAAATGAATGTATAAATTACTAAAATTTAAAATCTAGGTTCAATGTCTATAGATATAGGAACATGCACCAGTGGTTATTAATTTAGAAACCAATAGCAATCTTTTTTTTCCAGATGAGATTTGCATTTAATTTACTCCTAGCCTTAGTTTTTTCTAAGAGCTAAGCAAATATAATCAAGGAACTTGTATTTATCATCAGAAAGGCTATAGGCAAAATAAAGAAGAGACTATGGCTGTTATTTAGAAATAAATAGAACAAAACAAAACTATAAATAATCTTTAAAAAATAGAGATACTTTAAAGTGATTACATAAGTGGTCATGAGTGAATGGCATGCAATGGCTTTATAAAGTATCAAGTATTTAGAAGATACATAAAAGTATGTTTTACCTTAATGACATATGATGTACCATTTCTATTTGGCTGATCATTTGGCAGCTGGTCTCTCTGGGTTATCCATGAGTGTTTTAATACTTGTTCTGTAGTGTACCGCTGATGTGGGTCCATATGTAGCATATGGGAAAGCAAATCCTAAATTAAATATGAAAATAAATCAGTAAATTTTTTCATAAATACATAAAATTTCACATTTTCTCAAAATGTAAGAGCATAATTATATTTTCAATCAGTTCAATCTAATCTACCCCTAAGGTAAACAGACCTGTACTCTGAACAGTTGATTGTCAAAAGAGAATTTTGAGATAGATTTTTCAATATACAGTATATCTTTACTTATTATTTTTAAATCAGAGAATACCAAAACTGTGGGACTGGTATGTGGTTAGAGAGGGAAAAGAAAAATGTAAAGTAGCAGGAGTTATCCTGGAATGTGCTAAATGGTTAAGAGGAGAAGGGAACTATTGATCTTTGCTGGTAAGCTGGATCACAAAGTATAAGGGTTTGTGTATATGGATACAGCATAGAAGGGAGGATTCCATTTGTTAATGCACCCAATAACTAATGATTTCCTGAATAAAATAGTAAAGAAACTATAATATAAATCAAAGTATAGAAACTGACTGTTGCATAATAGTGGTCAGAGTATCAAGTTTTTCATCAGAGTAACTAATTGTGAATATGTTTATTTTATCTTTGATAATAAAAATTTTATAAAATAATATAACCTTATAGTGAAACACAATTTTAAATATATGAAATTAAATGATAATTTTAAATAAACTTTTTGCCAAGCATATTTTAGAAAAATAAGTAAGCTCTCCTTAAAAAGCATCTTCTAAAATAGAAACAAAATCATCATTTTGTAAACTTTTCATCAATAGCAGAAGCAGTGAAACTAAAAACTCTAAGGAGTAACCTAATAATTTGAAGAATAATGTAATTGGTTTAATAATATAAGGGAGTAGAACAATCAACAAAAATAGATTGTAAAATGGACAGGTGGGCATAAATAAATGACAAATAATATAAACAATATAACAGTGATTACTTTAAAAGACAGACCTAAGTGATAATCATAAAATGATAAATGATAAATGTTCCAACGGTACAAAGACTTCTTCCTCTGGCCAAGATGGAATACCAGGGATTCACCAACCTGTTTGAAACAACTCTCTTACCCCCCTCCCCCCCAACACACACACACACACATACACACATACACACACACCATAAATATAGGACACAATAGCTTTCAAGAGGTCAAAGATTAGGAATGAAGGAGAGTGATCTTTAAAATATAGGAAAGAAATCAAGTAAGCCCTATGATTGCCCCAGGTTACCACCTTGAAGAGAGAATTTTCAAGCTGCTGAAAGATGAGAGAAACCCAGGCAGAGCCTGACATTTTCCCTCAGAGTTAGGAGAGACCAAGGAAGAGAGAGAGAGAGAGCAGGACTGACAACCAGAGAGGTGAGAAGATCATATAAAGAACTACAGAGATCTGTAGAGGGTCTCCCTCAACTATTCCGCAGATTACTGATAAACCCATATATATATATATATATATATATATATATATATATATATATATATATATATATATATATTGGGGGAAACTAACAAAGGCAGTGGTAAGAACTTTCTGAAAACATTATAGAGAAATCAGAACTCATGCAAGTTGGAGTATATTGCCTGAGTTCTCACCAGCCAGACTTGAAAATCTCATAATTCATGGAGTATTTGTTAGAGTACTTACAAGTAACCTCCTTGAGTAGTGAGGAGCCCTAGACTTAAAAAAAATGTATTAGAAGGAAGATTTAAAAACATTACATTGTTTCCCCTAACTTAACTGTGGCCCAGAATAAATCTCAAGAATATTTATATAAATAAAAAAGTGTCTAGCACCCACTGGGGTAAATTTCACTATGCCTAGCTTCTTATCAAAAATTACCATTCATAGAAAAGAAAATGAAAATAAAATGCATAATAAGGAGAAAAAAGTCAAGCAAGCCCAGTTGGCGTGGCTCAGTGGTTTAGCATTGACCTATGAACCAGGAGATCCCGGTTGGATTCCCCGTCAGGGCACATGCACAGGTTGTGACCTTGATCTCCAGTGGGGACCTGCATGAGGCAGCTGATCAATGATTCTCTCTCATCACTGATGTTTCTATCTCACTCTCACTCTCCTTCTCTCCCTGAAATCAAGCCCTGGCCAGTGTGTCTCGGGTGGTTGGAGCACCATCCTATATACCGAAAAGTAGCAGGTTTGATTCCCAGTCAGGGCACATACCTGGATTGTGGGTTATATCTCTGTTCAGTGTGCATGTGTGTGGCAACCAATAGATGTCTCTCTCTCACTTATGTCTGTCTGTCTCTCTCTGTCTCTCCTTGTTTCTCTCTCTCCCTTCCCCTCTCATTAAAACCAATAAGCATGAGAAATGAAAAAAAAAACAACAATCCCATTTACTATAGAGCCAAAAAATTAAATATACCTAGGAATAAACTTAACTAAGGATGTAAAAGACCTGTATTGGGAAAATTTCAGGAAATTGAAAAAAAAGATAGAGGAAGACATAAACAAATGGGAGAACATACCATGTTCATGGATTAGTAGAATCAACATCATTAAAATGTCCATACTACCCAAAGAAATCTACATATTCAATGCAATCCTCATTAAAATATCAACGGCATATTTCAAAGATCTAGAACAAACACTCCAAAAATTCATCTGGAATAAAAAAAGATGCCGAATAGCCACAGCAATCCTGAGAAAGAAGAACAAAGTTGGAGGGATCACATTACCAGATATCAAGCTATATTACAAAGCCACTGTTCTCAAAACTGCCTGGTACTGGCACAAGAACAGACATATAGACCAATGGAACAGAACAGAGAATGCAGAAATTGACCCATGCCATTATGCTCAATTAATATTTGACAAAGGAGGCAAGAGCTTACAATGGAGTCAAAACAGTCTCTTTAATAAATGGTGCTGGGAAATTTGGACAGATACATGCAAAAAATTGAAACTAGACCACCAACTTATACCATACACAAAAAGAAACTCAAAATGGCTAAAGAACTTGAATGTAAGACAGGAAACCATAAAAATCCTACAAGACTCCATAGGCAGCAAAATAGCAGACGTATGTTGTAGCAATATCTTTATAGATACAGGTCCTAGGGCAATGAAGACTAAGGAGAAAATAAACAGATGTTATTACATCAAAATTAAAAGCTTCTACACAGCAAAAGAAACCATCAACAAAACAACAAGAAAGCCCACTGCATGGGAGAACATATTTGCCAATAATATTTTAGGTAAGGGTTTAATCTCCAAAATTTACAGAGAATTCATACAACTTAACAAAAGGAAGATAAATGATCCAATCAAAAACTGGTCAAAGGATCTAAATAGACACTTGTCGAAAGACAACATACAGAAGGCCCAGAGAGAAATCATCTGAGAGATGCAAGTTAAAACAACAATGAGATACCATCTCACACCTGTCAGAATGGCTATCAACAAATCAACAAAGGACAAGTGCTGGAGAGGATGTGGAGGAAAAGGAACCGTCCTGCACTGCTGGTGGGAATGCTGACTGGTGCAGCCACTGTGGAAAACAGTATGGAGTTTCCTGAAAAAGTTAAAAATGGAACTCCCATTTGACCCAGTAATCCCACTTCTGGGACTATATCCCAAGAAAACAGAAACACTAATCAGAAAGGATATATGCACCACTATGTTCATAGCAGCACAATTTACAATAGTTAAGATTTGGAAACAGTCTAAGTGTCCATCAGCAGAGGAGTGGGTTAAAAAACTGTGGTACATCTACACAATGGAATACTATGCCACTATTAAAAAGAAGAAACTTTTACCATTTGCAACAGCATGGATAGAACTAGAGAGCATTATTCTAAGCGAAATAATCCAGTTGGAGAAAGATAAATATCACATGATTGCACTCATATGTGGGATATAATAATCAACATAATTCGATGAACAAGAATAGATCCATCTAGAGACAAATAGTAGGGGAAGGGGGTTAGAGAGCAACCAAAGGACTTACATGCATGCATATTAGAATAACCAATGGACACAGACACTGGGGCGGTGGGGGCTTGCCAAAGCTGGGAAGGGCTGGGGGAGGGGGTCAATTGGGGAAAAAAGAGACATATGTAAAACTTTAGACAATAAAAAAAACAATAACAATAAGCATATCCTCAGGAGAGAATTAAAAATTTTGCCCATCCAGCAAGTGTGGCTCAGGGATTGAGCATCAACCAAAGAATCAAGAGGACACTGGTTTGATTCCCTGTCAGGGGTGCATGTCTGGGTTGCAGGCTTGATCCCCAGTAGGGGGCGTGCAGGAGGCAGCCAATGGATGATGTTTCTCATTGATGTTTCTCTATCTATCCCTCTCCCTTCCTTTCTCTCTCTAAAAGTAAATAAAAAAACAAATCTTTAAATACATAAATAAATAAATAAATAAAATTGACCCATGCCTAACACATGTTAGAATCTGAAGTAAGGACACTAAAACATTTATAATTCCACTCCATATGTTCAAATATTAAGTAGAGAAAAGAAGATAAAAAAAGATGCAAATTGAACATCCTAAGTGCCCATCAGCATATCAGTGGATAAAAAAAACTGTTAGATACCTCATCCACACAAAGGAATACTATGCAGCTGTAAAAACGGAAGACCTCTTACAATTTGCAACAGCATGCATGAGCCTGGAAAGTATTATGCTAAGCAAAATAAGCCAGTCGGAGAAAGATAAGTATCACATGATCTCTCATATGTGGATCTAATGAACCAAATATACTGAGGATCAAAAATAGCCCCAGAATACTCTCTCCCTCCCTTTCTTTTTTTGGGGGGGAAGGCAACCTAAAAAATAGACCCAGAGATATAGAAGCATGAACAGACTGTTGAACCTCAGAGGGATGGCAGGGGAGGGTGAATGGGAAGATATCAACCAATGAACTTGTATGCATATATGCATAACCTGTGAACACTGACGATGGGTTGGTGAGGGCCTGGTGGGGGAACGGGAGTGAGCTGGAAGAGGTTAATGGGGGGAAAAGGAGGACCTATGTAATACTTTCAACAATAAAGATTTTTAAAAAAGAAGACATACAACCCTAACCGGTTTGGCTCAGTGGATAGAGCGTTGGCCTGCGGACTGAAGGGTCCCAGGTTCAATTCCGGTCAAGGGCATGTACCTTGGTTGCGGGCACATCCCCAGTAGGGATTGTGCAGGAGGAGCTAAGCGATGTTTCTCTCTCATTGATGTTTCTGGCTCTCTATCCCTCTCCCTTCCCCTCTGTAAAATATCAATAAAATATATTAAAAAAAGAAGACGTACAAATGGTGAACAGATATATAAAATGATGCTCAACTTCACTAATTATTAGAGGAAAGCAAATCAAAACTACAATTATATAACCCCTTACATGTGTTATAATGGCTGTTATCAACAATATAAGTAACAACAAGTGTTGGAGACATTGTGGAGAAAAGGGAACCCTCATTCAATGCTGGTGGGAATGTAAATTGGTACAGCCGTTATGGAAACAGTATAGAGATTCCTAAAATAATTAAGAATAGAGCTACCATGTGACCCAAAAATCCTTCTTATGGGTATATCCCCCCCCAAAAAAATAGAAAATATCTATTCTCAAAAATATATGCACTCCTATGTTCATTGCAGCATCATTCGTGGAGACCAAGACATGGAAACAAATCATCCTTTAATAGATAATTGGATAAAGAAGATGTGGTACATATATACAATGAAATACTACTCAGCCATAAAAAATATAAAATACTGCCATTTGCCACAACATGGGTGGACCTTTAGAATATCATGCTAAGTGAAATAAGTAAGAAAAGTTAATAACCAAATTATTTCACTTATATATGGGATATAAAACTGAAAGTAGCAAATGAACACACAAGAAAAACAAACAAAAACTCATAGACATATCACGTTATCTCACTCATATGTGGAATCTAATGAACACAATGATCTAATGAACAAAATATATCCAGAGACATAGATGCATGGAACAGACTGTGGAATTTCAAAGGGAAGGCAGGGAAAGGTGGATGGATGGGAAGAGATCAACCAATGAACTTGTATGCATATATGCATAACCCATGGACACAGACAACAGGGTGGTGAAGGCCTGGGGTGGGGGTCAAGGGTGGGCTAGAAGTGTTAAATGGGGGGGCAGGGAGACATATGTAGTACTTTCAAAATTTTTTTAAAACAAACAAAATACACACACACAAAAAATCATAGACACAGACAACAGTATGGTGGTTACCACAGTGAATGGAGTAGGGGAGTAAAGGGTAAAGAGGGTCAAATGTATGGTTATAGAAAATGATCTGACTTTGGCTTGTGGGCACACAATGCAATATGAAGATCCTGCATCATAAAAATATATACTTGAAACCTATATAATCTTATTGATATCGACGGCTAAACGGAAAGGAAGACTAAACAGGCATGGTGCTTAACGTGTTAACCAATGTCACCTCAATAAATTCAATAAAAAGAAAGAAAAAAACCCCAGAGTCAAGAGATAAGTGTTGAGAGGGCACAGAGAAACAAGAACTCTGTATACTGTTGGTGGGAATGTAAATTGGTACAGCTACAATGCAAACCATTATGGAAACTCCTCAAAAAATTAAAAAAGATCTACCATTCAATCTAGCAAGTCCACTTTTGCATGTGTAAGCAAAGGAAATGAAACAGAAGTTTGATGCGATGTAGGTACTTCCATGTTTATTGCAGTATTATTCACAATCACCAAAATATGGAAGCAACATAAATGTTAATCAATGGAAAAATGGACAAAAATAATGTGGTATATACTTTATACACAATATAATTAATCAACCATGAGAAAGAAGGATATCCTGTCATTTGGGACAACAGGGATGACCCTTGAGCACATTATACTAAGCGAGATAAGTCAGGCAGAGAAAGACAAGATATGATAACACTTATATGTGGAATAAAAAAATCATGTAATCCCATTTGTTTACTTTGTCTTTTGTTTCCCTTGCCTGAGGAAATCAGAAAAAATATTGCTATGAGAAATGTCCAAGATTTTACTGCCTATGTTTTCTTCTAGTATATTTATGGTTTCAAGACTTACATTTATGTCTTTAATCCATTTTGAGTTTATTATTTTTAAAAAATACATTTTTATTTATTTCAGAGAGGAAGGGAGAGAGATATAGAGATAGAAACATTAATGATGATAGAGAATCACTGATCAGCTGCCTCCTGCAAGCCCCTATTGGGGATCAAGCCAACAACCCAGGCATGTGCCCTGATGGGGAATCAAACTGTGACCTCCTGGTCCATAGATAAATGCTCAACCACTGAGCCACTCGAGCCAGGCAAGTTTATTCTTGTATAAGAAGGTCTAATTTCATTTTTTTACACATATCGGTCCAATTTCCCAATACCACGTATTGAATAGAATATCTTTACCCAATTGTGTGTTTTTGTTTCCTTGGTGAAATATAAATTATCTATAAAGAATTGGATTATTTATGGACTCATTCGTCTGTTCCATTGATCTATATGGTTATTTTTATGCCAGTACCAGTTTGTTTTGATTACTATGGCTTTGTGGTATAGTTTGATATCAGGTATTATAATCCCTCCAACTTTGTACTTCTTTCTCAAGATTGCCGTGGCTATTCATGGTCTTTGTCATTTCATATACATTTTTGGAATATTTGTTCTAGTTCTCAAATATATGCCATTGGTATCTTGATGGAAATGGCATTGAATCTATGATTGCTTTGGGTAGTATGGATATTTTAATGATGTTAATTATTATATGTGGAACACATGAACACAGTATATTCTTCCACTTGTTTATATCTTATTCAATTTATTTCTTCAGTGTTTTATAATTTTTGAAGTACAGTTCTTTTATATCCTTGTTTAAATTTATTCTCAGGTATTTTATTTTTTGAAATGGCTGTGAATGGAATTGTTTCCTTAGTTTCTTTTTCTGGTAGTTCATTAGTGATGTATAAAGAGGCAACTAATTTGGATATGTATTTTGTATCCTGTTGTTACTTTACTGAATTCATTTATCAGTTCTAGTAGTGTTTTGGTGGAATATTTAGAGTTTTCTATATAAAATATTATGCCATCTGCAAAATAAAAAGCTTTTGCAAAGCAAAGGAAACCATCAACAGAATGAATCCACTGAATAGGGGAACATATTCCTTGAGACATCTGATAAGGCCTTAATATAAAAAATTTACAAAGAACTTATAAAATCCAATACCAAAAAACTCAAATAATCCAATTATAAAATGGGCAAAGGACCTGAATAGATACTTCTCTAAAAAGGATATGCTGATGGACAATAGATATGAAAAGATACTCAACTTCACTAGTCATCAGAGAAGTGTAAATTAAGACCACAATGATATATCAACTCACACCTGTCAGAATAACTATCATTGATAAATCAACACACAAGTGTTGGCAAGGAGGTAAAGAAAAGGGAATTCTCATGAACAGTTGATGGAAATGCAGGTTGGTGCAGACACTGTGGAAAGCAGGACAGAGATACCTCAAAAAAGGAAAAGTGGAACTGCCTTATGATCCAATAATTCCAATTCTGGGAATTTATTCAAAGAAACCCAAACCAATAATCTGAAAGAATATATGTACCACTATGTCCACAATAGCCAAGATTTGGAAGCAGCTCAAGTGTCAATTAGTAGATGATTACATAAAATAGCTGTGGTACATTTACTCTATTGATTACTACTTGGCTGTGAAAAAGGAACTCTTACCCTTTGAGAAAGCATGGATGGACCTGGAGAGCATTATGCTAAGTGAAATAAGCCAGTTAAAGACAAATACCATATGATTTCACTCATGTGTGAAATCTAATGAACAAAATGAACTAATAAGGAACATAGAAACAGACTCATAATTTGGTTGGGGGTTGGGTTGGGGGAGTGGAAGGATTGAGCAAAAAATAAAACAAAGGAGAAAAAACTCATGGACATGGAGAAGAGTGTGGTAATTGCCAGGTGGAAGGAGTTTTGGGGGAGGTTTAGGAGCATATAGCAGGGATAAATGGTGATAGACAGAAACTTGACTTGGGGTGGTGAACACACAATACAGTGCATAGATTATGTATTGTAGAATTGTGCAACTGAAATGTATAATTTTGTTAAGTAGTATCACCCCAATAAACTCATTAAAATGGAAAAAAATCAAGCCTGTTAAAAAACAGAGTAAAATGACATTTAGCATGAGATAGGGGCTATGGGATAAGATGAATATTATTTAAGCAGACAACCTTGTAAAAAATAATAAATGAGCCATAGACTTATAATGCATAGTATAATGAATATAGATAATAATATTGTACCATAATTATATAATGTGATAAATATTGCTACTACATCAATCATACTACAATGTATACATCTATCAAAGTAACATGCTGTGTACCTTTTTAAAAAATATATTTTATTGAATTTTTTACAGAGAAGGGAGAGAGATAGAGAGTTAGAAACATCAATGAGAGAGATCAATCAGCTGCCTCCTGCATGCCCCCCAGTAGGGATGTGCCCGCAATCAAAGTACATGTCCTTGACCGGAATCGAACCTGGGACCCTTCTGTCCGCAGGCCGACGCTCTGTCCACTGAGCCAAACCAGTTTGGCACATGCTGTGTACCTTAACTTAAAAAACAAAACACAAGGTAGACAGACCTAGAGGGAATTATGCTAAGTAAAATACGTCATACAGATAAATACACATACCATATTATTTCACTTACATGTGAAGTCTAGCGAACAAAATAAATGAAGAAACAAAATAGAAACAGACTCATATATGCAAAGAATAGATTGATGGTTACAAGATGGGAGGAATTTGGGAGACTGGGTGAAAAGGTGAAGGGATTAAGAAGTACAAGTTGGCAGTTACAAAATAGTCATGGAGATATAAAGTACAGCATAAAGAATATAGTCAATAAATTGCAACAACAATGTATAAGGCCAGGTGGGTACTTGAAATATCCGGGGATCACTTTGTAAAGTATATGACTGATCACTATGCTGTATATCTGAAACCAATATGAATTAATATACAGTGTAAACAGTAATAGAAAAATTAAAAATAGTATTGTTTAGTACTTATGAGCCAGACTCTAACTATGTGGATGCATAGTCTTACTTACTAACTATGTGACCTTGGGAATGATGCTTAACCTCTTTATGTCTCAGTTTGCACATCTATAAACTGAACATAGTAATAGTATCTACCTCGGGGTGGTTATGTAGATTAAAAAGGTTAATATATGTAACACATAGTAAGTGTCCAGTAATTGTAAGCTGTTAAGAATATATAAAGTGGTATGACAATCAGTATTAATCTTTGAATTTTCTGTTAGCAAATACAGACCCTCATGCATAAAATTCAAGGCATAGAAGTGTATTTCAATATTTGTAGAGGCCCATATTCTAAAATTATTTTTCATTCTCTTGCCATTACTACCTTATCTTTCAATATTCCTTCAGAATCCTCAGGAAAGTGTTAGGCCATTGATTTTTTTTAAAGAAACTTTTCTGAGATATATAATATACCACAAAATGCATGTGTTTAAAATATATAATTTAATGTAATGAGATTTACCCACCAAGAAACAATCACCAAAATTGAGATTATCCCTAAGAGTTTAATTTTGGTTCCTTATAGTTTTTGCTTTTCCCCCACATACCCATTTAACTCAATATTTATTATTGAACTTTATATAATTAATGCAGCTTTCTTTTTAAGTAATATTTATCATGTGCACTCAGTAAGTGCTCAATATTTATGGCATTAAGTAAGCATTTGTGGAAAATATCAAAATCTTCATTTAAAAAAATCAGGTTTTAATAATGAAGTGAAAAAATATCAAGTTTTATTATTTATTTATTGAAAAGCTAACTGAAATTATAAACAGTTAAAGTCAGGGTGGTCATATCATTTGTTATCCAAACCAGGGCATATTGGGACACAGGCAAAGTCTTTTCAAATTCAGGAACATTAAAATTATATAAAACATCATCTCAGATCACAATGGCATAAAACTAGAAATCAACTACAATAAAAACAATTAAAAATATCAAACACTTGGAGGCTAAATAGCATGATATTAAACAATGGTTGGGTTATCAAAAAAGAAATAAAAATCATCCTGGTAACAAAAGACAATGAAAACACAAGAATCCAAAATCTATGGGACACAGTGAAAACAGTCCTGAGTGGGAAGTCCATAGCTTCACAAGCCTACCTCAAAACAACAACAACAACAAAAAGAACAAGAAAAAATGGTAATAAATTATCTAACCCTACAACTCAAAGACTTGGAAAGAGAGCAACATGAAAAGCCCAGCGTAAGCATAAGGAAGGGAAAAATAAAAATCACAGTGGATATAAATGACACAGAGACACCCCCCCCCGCAAAACAAAACAAAACAAAACAAAACAAAACAAAATATCAATTAAACCATGACCTGGTTTTTTGGAAGAATAAACAAGATTGATGAACCTCTAACCAGGCTCACCAAGAAGCAAAGGGAAAGGACCCAAACAAACAAAAGTAGAAATGAAAGGGGTGAAATAACAACTGACCCCACAGAAATACAACGGATTATGAAAAAATATTCTGAACAACTATATTCCAACAAATTGGACAACCTAGATGAAATGGACATATTCTTAGAAAAATACAAACTTCCAAAACAATCCGGAAGAATAAAAAAACCTGAATAGGCCTATAACTACCAAAGAAATTGATGCAGTAATTAAAAATCTTCCAGCAAACAAAAGCCCTGGTCCAGATGGATTTATAGGGGTGTTCTACCAAGCAAAGAAGAACTAAAACCTATCCTTCTCAGACTTGTCCAAAAAATTTAAGAGAAAGGCACACTTTCAAGGTCTTTCTATGAAGCCAGCATTACCCTAATTCTATAATCAGATAAAGACACCACAAAGAAAGAGAACTATAGGCCAACATCCTTGGTGAACATAGATGCTAAAATCCTCAACAAAATTCTAGCAAATTGGATCCAGCATTATATTAGAAAGATCATACATCAAGACCAAGTAGAATTTATTTTGGGGATGCAAGACTGGTACAACATCCCCAAATCAATAAATGTGATATATCACATAAACAAATTAAGAGACAAAAATCACATAATCATATCAATCAATGCAGAAAAAGTATTTGACAAAATCTAACAGCTTTCTTGATAAAAACTCTCAGCAAAGTGGGAATGGAAGGGTCATACCGCAACATAATAAAAGCAATATATGACAAACCTACAGCCAACATCATACTCAATAGGCAAACACTAAAACCGTTTCCCCTAAAAACAGGAACAAGACAGGGATGCCCACTTCCTCCACTCCAGGAGTCCAATAATCCTGGAAGTGGTAGCCATAGCAATCAGGCAAGAAGAAGAAAATGAAAGGCATCCAAATTGGAAAAGAAGAAGTAAAACTGTACTTAATAACAGATGACATGATATTGTACATAGAAAACCCCAAAGACTCCATCAAAAATCTACTAGACTTAATAAATGAATTTGGCAATGTAGCAGGATACACAATTAACACCCAGAAATCTAGGCTTTTTTATAAACCAATAATCAACCCACAGAAAGAGAAATTTTTAAAAAAATCCCATTTACCATTGCACCAAAAAAATTAATATACCTAGGAATGAACTTACCTAAGGTGGTTAAAGACCTGTACTCAGAAAACTAGAGGACACTGAAAAAAGAGATAGAGGAAGACATAAACAAATGGAAGAATGTACTGTGTTCATGGATTGGCAGAACCAACATAATTAAAATATCCATACTACCCAACACAATCTACAAATTCAATGCAATCCCCATTAAAGTGCCAATGGCATACTTCAAAGACCTAGACCAAACTCTCCAAAAATCCATCTGGAATTAAAAAAAAAAAAGACCCTGAATAGCCACAGCAAAACTTAGAAAGAAGAACAAAGTTGGAGGGATCACAATACCAGATATCAAGCTCTATTACAAAGCCACAATTCTCAAAACTGCCTGGTACTGGCACAAGATCAGACATATAGACCAATGGAACAGAACAGAGAAACCAGAAATTGACCCAAGCCATTATACTCAATTAATATTTGACCAAGGAGGCAAGAGCATACAATGGAGTCAGGACAGTCTCTTCAATAAGTAGTGTTGGGAAATTTGGTCAGATACATGCAAAAAAATGAAACTAGATCACCCACTTACATAAGCAAAAATAAACTCAAAACGGTTAAAGGACTTAAATGTAAGACAGGAAACCATAAGAATCTTAGAAGAATCCACAGACAGGAAAATATCAGACATATGTTGTAGCAATATCTTTACCGATACAGCTCCTAGGGCAATGGAAACTAAGGAGAATATAAACAAATAGGACTACATAAAAATAAAAAGCTTCTGCACAGCAAAGGAAACCATCAATAAAACAGTAAGAAAGCCCACTGCATGGGAGAACATATTTGCCAATGGTGTTTTAGATAAGGATTTAATCTCCAAAATTTACTGGGAACTCAGAGAACTTAAATGGAAGATAAACGATCCAATAAAAAAAAATGGGCAAAGGACCTAATAGACACTTTTCAAAAGAGTACATACAGAAAGCCAAGACACATATGAAAACATCCTTAAAGTCACTAATCATCCAAGATATGCAAATCAAAATCACAAAGAGGTACCATCTCACACCTGTCAGAATGGCTATCATCAACAAATCAACAAAGGACAAGCGCTAGAGAGGATGCAGAGAAAATGAACCTTCATGCACTGCTGGTGGGAATGCAGACTGGTGCAGCCACTGTGGAGAACAGTATGGAGATTCCTGAAAAAGTTAAAAATGGAACTGCCATTTGACCCAGTAATCCCACTTTTAGGAATGTATCCTAAGGAACTAGAAACACCAATCAGAAAGGACATATGTATCCCTATGTTCATAGCGGCATAGTTTACAATAGCTAAGATTTGGAAACAGGCTAAATACCCATCATTAGATGAGTGGATTAGAAAACTGTGGTACATCTACACAATGGAATACTAAGCTTTTATAAAAAAGAAGGAACTTTAACCATTTGCAAAATCATGAATGGACATGGGAGCATCATGGTAAGGGAAATAAGGCAGTAGGAGAAAGATAAATATCACATGATCTCACTCCTATGTGGGATATAATAATCAATATAATTTGATTTACAAAAATAGATCCAGAGACAAGGTAACACTGGACAGACCACCCAACTTCAGAGAGAAGGCAGGCGAAGTGGGGGATTGGAGAAGAACCAAAGGACTTGTATACATGCATATTAGCATAAGCAATGGGCACAGACACTGGGGCGGTGGGGGCTTGCCCTCACGGGTAGGAGTGGTGGGGGGGTAAATCGGGGAAAAATGAGACATATGTAATACTTTAAACAATAAAAAAGAACATATATGTATACCCTATTGAAATGGACACTACTTTGATGAAGATCAAGGGAGGAGAGGCACAGGTGGGTGGAAGTGAGCCAAAGGGGGGACATGGGGGACACCTGTAAAAATGTTAACATTAAAATGTTCAATAAAATTATAAAATTAAAATTCTAATGTTGCTAATAACATTCTTTCCTTGGGGGAGACTTTAATTTTATATGTATTGTGTGATTTTTTTTTTACAACCTGACCATATCCATGTATTGCTTGTGTAATTAAAAATAATTAAAAATCTTTCATGGCTAAAAATAAGAAAACATAAAAATGAATATGACATTTAAAACCACCCCAGTGAGGAGATTAAAAATGTACACAAATGAATATATGACAAGGGAGAATGTAATAATAGCTCTAATAAAGCACATAAAATGTTGTTATGGGTACACAGTAAGATAAAAAGTATTAAGTATTCTTTTTTTTGTAAGGAGGCAAGGGAAGAGCTGGTAATTAATTGTATATGTACTTGAAATAAGAAACATGTTACTTATTTTTAATAGTCTAAAATTTAGATAGAACAGTCTTCTAATTCATCAGGTGTTATTGTGTTTATTTTTAATATGGAGTGAAGCCATGGCGTTTTCATTGCTCTCTTGCCTCTTCTACTTTTACTTTGTTTCCCAGATTCTTCTCCTTGTCTCCACTTGTTTACAAAAGGGAAGCATCGATTCCAATGTTCTCTAAGCCTGGGTTTGGAGTTGAGGAGTTAGCTGAAACTATTGTAGCAATAAGATACACAAAGCTAACATGGCTTCCACTATGACCCCCACCATTTAACTGAATAAACAAAGTCTAGAAACTCTTTATGTACAGGAGGCATATAGAAGCATCTTCTGTATGCTTCTGGTGGTGGTACTAACCAAGAGAAAGAAAAGTATTCAAAGGGAAATATAACTTGTAAGGAACTATAATTAAGTAAAACAATTGTTATTATATGACAGCATATACCACAGAAAACTAAAAATATAAGCACAATTGGCATATAAATTCCTGTGTATTTCAGCATTTTATTCACTGTTGCCAGTTACATTTTTAAAGGAAAGCAAGAGGAGGAACCAAGATGGCGGCATAGGTTAACACCGGAGTTTGCTGCTTTGAACAACTACTTCAAAAGTGAAACCAAAAAACGGAAGGGACATCACCCAGAGCCACAGGAATGCTGGCTGAGTGGAAGTCCTACAACTAGGAGGAAAGAGAAACGCATACGGACACTCAGAGGAGGCGCAGTGCTGAAGTCAAATTCTGAGGTGCGGAGTGCGTGCGCGGAGCGGGCTGGCGGCGGAGGGCGCGGTTGTTGTTTTCAATCGGGAAGGAGTCGCAGACTCTGAGCACCAGATACAGGCGAGTCTTTAGGGACCCAGACTCAAACGGGAGAAGCGGGACTGTCTGGCTTCGGTCAGAGCGAGTGCAGCTTTCTCTCCCAGCTTTGCAGCGGGTGCTGGGACTCAGAGAGGCAGAGCCCCTTGGGACAGGACTGAGAGCCGCCATAACTGCTCTCTCCGGCCCACCCTGTTGATCCTGTGCGACCCGCCCCGCCCAAGCCCTGCACAGAGGCCTTTGCCGGATAGCCTCAGGCAAAGGCTAGATTAGCACCTCCCTAGAGGACAGAAGTTCTCTCACAGCTGACACAGCTGATTCTCATAGCCACTTGGCCTGGAGGTCAAACCCTCCCTGGAATTAGCTACAACAATCAAGATTTATCTATAAGACTGTGAACAAAGACCACTAGGGGGTGCACCAAGGAAGCATAACAAAATGCGGAGACAAAGAAACAGGACAAAATTGTCAATGGAAGAAATAGAGTTCAGAATCACACTTTTAAGGTCTCTCAAGAACTGTTTAGAAGCTGCCGATAAACTTAATGAGATCTACACGAAAACTAATAAGACCCTCGATCTTATATTGGGGAACCAACTAGAAATTAAGCACACACAGACTGAAATAACGAATATTATACAGACGCCCGACAGCAGACCAGAGGAGCGCAAGAATCAAGTCAATGATTTGAAATGCGAGGAAGCAAAAAACATCCAACCGGAAAAGCAAAATGAAAAAAGAATCCAAAAATGCGAAGATAGTGTAAGGAGCCTCTGGGACAGCTTCAAGCGTACCAACATCAGAATTATAGGGGTGCCAGAAGATGAGAGAGACCAAGATATTGAAAACCTATTTGAAGAAATAATGACAGAAAACTTCCCCCACCTGGTGAAAGAAATGGACTTACAGGTCCAAGAAGCGCGGAGAACCCCAAACAAAAGGAATCCAAAGAGGACCACACCAAGACACATCATAATTAAAATGCCAAGAGCAAAAGATAAAGAGAGAATCTTAAAAACAGCAAGAGAAAGTAACTCAGTTGCCTACAAGGGAATACCCATACGACTGTCAGCTGATTTCTCAACAGAAACTTTGCAGGCCAGAAGGGAGTGGCAAGAAATATTCAAAGTGATGAATACCAAGAACCTACAACCAAGATTACTTTATCCAGCAAAGCTATCATTCAGAATTGAAGGTCAGATAAAGAGCTTCACAGATAAGGAAAAGCTAAAGGAGTTCATCACCACCAAACCAGGATTATATGAAATGCTGAAAGGTATCCTTTAAGAAGAGGAAGAGGAAGAAAAAGGTAAAGATACAAATTAAGAACAACAAATATGCATCTATCAACAAGTGAATCTAAGAATCAAGTGAATAAATAATCTGATGAACAGAATGGACTGTTGTTTATAATAGAATCAGGGACATAGAAAGGGAATGGACTGATTATTCTTGGGGGGGAAAGGGGTGTGGGAGATGTGGGAAGAGACTGGACAAAAATCGTGCACCTATGGATGAGGACAGTGGGTGGGGAGTGAGGGCGGAGGGTGGGGCGGGAACTGGGAGGAGGGGAGTTATGGGGGGGAAAAAAAAAAGGAACAAATGTAATAATATGAACAATAAAGATTTAAATAAAAAAAAAATTAAAGGGTAATGTCAAAAAAAAAAATAAAAATAAAGGAAAGCAAGAGGCATACACACACACACACACACACACACACACCCCACACACACACACACTGGAATTGTTCCTTGTGAATATGTGGTTTTGTGATGCACAAACTGGCTGACTAGAAAATACATAATGGTTCATGAATAATACTAGTAGTTTCAACCCCTTTACAAAGGGAAATAAGACAAATTATAAATAAACCAAAATGCACAGAAATTGAATTTTAGAGTTAAAAGGAACCACAGGGAGAATTTAGTCTCCACATTGTGCAGATGAGAAAACTAAAGCAGCTAATTAGTAGATCAAAATTAGCACTCAGTTCTGACTTCTAATCAGGTGCTCCTTCTACCACACCACACAGCACACCTGTGTTATTATGGCTAAGATCCAAACACAATCCCTTCTCTGTTTTTCTGTGGGCAATCACATTCTACAATGATCAGGATATGAGATTTACTCCATAATATACCTTACAGATTAACTAGTGTTCTTGAGACAATTAGGTTTTATCGTTAGCCGATATTAAACATAAGCAATACCTTTTCTTCAAGTGTTTTCTACTTCAAATGAAGCTTAAAAGCCTCAAGGCCCTATAATACACATGCTGACAACCTTTGGGCTTTTGTTTTAAAAGGTAAAATTTTTCAATTAGAAAGGTAACAATCCGTAGTCAAGAATTGACCATCCCCCCCTCCCAAATTAAATAAAGCCAGTTACTTTGAAATTTCACTAATACAGCAGCCACGAGTTACACGTGGCTATTAAGCACCTTTAAAATGTGGGTACTCTAAATTCAGATAAGCTGTAAGAATAAAATGCACACAAAATTTTGAGAGACTTAAAATGAACAAAAAATGTAAAATATTTTACTAATTGTTATGTTGATTAAATGTAAAATAGTTCAACTATACCAAGTTAAATATATTGTTACCAAATTAATTTTACCATTTTCTTTTTGTTTTTTAGTGTGACTAACTAGAAATTTTAAAATCCCATATATGGCTTACATTATATTTTTATTGGACATTTCTAAGCCATCATTAATAACTATCTAGATGCTATTGATACAAAGTTTATATATTCTCTAAGAATATTTAATAGTATAAAAACTGCTTATATAATCACTAGTCAATATCTGTAGTAAAGAAGAAATAACATAAAAAACACTACATACAGAAAGCAACTTTAATTGGCTTAAGTACACTTTTTTCTTCAGTATATTTACATTTTTATTTTTTATTTTTTTTTTCCAAATCTTTATTTATTTATTTATTTATTTATTTTTTATTGCTTAAAGTATTACAAAGGGTATTACATATGTATCCATTTTATCCCCCCGCCCTAGACAGTCCCCTAGCCTCCCCTATCACCCAGTGTCTTATGTCCATTGGTTATGCTTATATGCATGCATACAAGTCCTTTAGTTGATCTCTTACCCCACTACCTCCTGCCCCCCAACCCTCCCCGGCCTTCCCGCTGCAGTTTGACAATCTGTTTGAGGCAGCTCTGCCTCTGTATCTATTATTGTTCAAAAGTTTATAATGGTCTCTATTGTCCATGAATGAGTGAGATCATGTGGTATTTTTCCTTTATTGACTGGCTTATTTCACTTAGCATAATGCTCTCCAGTTCCATCCATGAAGTTGCAAATGGTAAGAGTTCCTTCCTTTTTACAGCAGCATAGTATTCCATCGTGTAGATGTACCACAGTTTTCTAATCCATTCATCTACTGATGGGCACTTAGGCTGTTTCCAGATCTTAGCTATGGTGAATTGTGCTGCTATGAACATAGGGGTGCATATATCCTTCCTGATTGGTGTTTCTGGTTTCTTGGGATATATTCCTAGAAGTGGGATCACAGGGTCAAATGGGAGTTCCATTTTCAGTTTTTTAAGGAAACTCCATACTGTCTTCCATAGTGGCTGCACAAGTCTGCATTCCCACCAGCAGTGCACAAGTGTTCCTTTTTCTCCACAACCTCTCCAGCACTTGTCGTTTGTTGATTTGTTGATGATAGCCAGTCTGACAGGTGTGAGATGGTACCTCATTGCTGTTTTGATTTGCATCTCTCGGATGATTAGTGATTTTGAGCATGTTTTCATATGTCTCTTGGCTTTCTGAATGTCCTCTTTTGAAAGGGGTCTATTTAGGTCCTTTGCCCATTTTTTGATTGGATTGTTTATCTTCCTTTTGTTAAGTTGTATGAGTTCCCTATAAATTTTGGAGATTAGGCCCTTATCAGATATGTCATTGGAAAATATGTTTTCCCACACAGTGGGTTTTCTCGTTGTTTTGTTGATGGTTTCTTTTGCTGTGCAGAAGCTTTTTATTTTGATGTAGTCCCATTTGTTCATTTTTTCTTTAGTTTCAAGTGCCCTAGGAGCTGTATCAGTGAAGAAATTGCTTTGGCATATTTCTGATATTTTCTTGCCTTTGGATTCTTCTAGAATTTTTATGGTATCCTGTTGTACATTTAAGTCCTTTATCCATTTTGAGTTTATTTTTGTATATGGTGTAAGTTGGTGGTCTAGTTTCATTTTCTTGCATATATCTGTCCAATTTTCCCAACACCATTTATTGAAGAGACTATCTTGGCTCCATTGTATGTTCTTGCCTCCTTTGTCAAATATTAATTGAGCATATTGGTTCGGGCCGATTTCTGGGCTCTCTATTCTATTCCATTGATCTATATGCCTATTCTTGTGCCAGTACCAGGCAGTTTTGAGAACAGTGGCTTTGTAATACAACTTGATATCTGGTATTGAGATCCCACCTACTTTGTTCTTTTTCAGGATTGCTGCAGCTATTCGGGGTCTTCTTTTATTCCAGATGAATTTTTGGAAAGTTCGTTCTAGATCTCTGAAGTATGCTGTTGGTATTTTAATGGGAAGTGCGTTGAATTTATAGATTGCTTTGGGTAGTATGGACATTTTAATGATGTTGATTCTACCAATCCATGAACACGGTATGTTCTTCCATCTGTTTATGTCTTCCTCTATGTCTTTTTTCAACGTCCTGTAGTTTTCTGAGTAGAGGTCTTTTACCTCTTTAGTTAAGTTTATTCCTAGGTAGCTTAATTTTTTTGGTGCAATGGTAAACGGGATTGTTTTTATAATCTCTCTTTCTGAAAGTTCACTATTGGTGTATAGAAATGCCTCAGATTTCTTGGGGTTAATTTTGTATCCTGCTACATTGCCAAATTCATGTATTAAGTCTAGTAGCTTTTTGATGGAATCTCTAGGGTTTTGTATGTATAATATCATGTCATCTGCAAATAAGGACAGTTTTACTTCCTCTTTTCCAATTTGGATGCCTTTTATTTCTTCTTCTTGCCGAATTGCAATGGCTAACACTTCCAGTACTATGTTGAACAGGAGTGGTGAGAGGGGGCATCCCTGTCTTGTTCCTGTTCTTAGGGGAAATGGTGTTAGTTTTTGTCCGTTGAGTATGATGTTGGCTGTGGGCCTGTCATATATGGCTTTTATTATGTTGAGGTATGATCCTTCTACTCCCACCTTGCTGAGAGTTTTTATCAAAAATGGGTGTTGAATTTTGTCAAATGCTTTTTCTGCATCAATTGATATGACCATGTGGTTTTTTTCTTTCAATTTGTTTATGTGATGTATCACGTTTATTGATTTGCGGATATTGTACCATCCTTGCATCCCTGGGATAAATCCTACTTGGTCATGGTGTATGATCTTTCTGATGTACTGCTGGATCCGATTTGCTAAGATTTTGTTGAGGATTTTGGCATCTATGTTCATGAGGGATATTGGCCTGTAATTCTCTTTCATTGTGTTGTCTTTACCTGGTTTTGGTATTAGGGTGATGCTGGCTTCATAGAATGAGCTTGGAAGTGTTCCTTCCTCTTGAATTTTTTGTAGTAGTCTGAGGAGGATATGTTTTAGTTCTTCCTTGAATGTTTGGTAAAACTCCCCTGTGAAGCCGTCTGGTCCTGGGCTTTTGTTTGATGGAAGCTTTTTGATGACTGCTTCAATTTCTTCCATAGTTATTGGCCTGTTGAGGTTTTTAGATTCTTCCTGATTGAGTTTTGGAATGCTGTATTTTTCTAGGAATTTGTCCATTTCCTCCAGGTTGTCTAGTTTGTTGGAGTAGAGCTGTCCATAGTATTTTTTAACAATCATTTGTATTTCTGTGGGGTCTGTTGTTATTTCGCCTCTATCGTTTCTGATTTTATTTATTTGGGTCCTCTCTCTCTGCTTCTTGGTGAGTCTGGCTAGAGGTTTATCAATCTTGTTTATCCTTTCAAAGAACCAGCTCTTGCTTTCATTGATTTTCTGTATTGTTTTTTTGGTCTCTATGTCATTTATTTCTGCTCTAATCTTTTTTATCTCCTTCCTTCTGCTCACTCTGGGGTTTTCTTGTTGCTCTCTTTCTAATTCTTTGAGTTGTAGAGTTAGATGATTTACTACCATTTTTTCTTGTTTTTTGAGATAGGCCTGTAGAGCTATAAACTTCCCTCTCAGGACTGCTTTCAATGTGTCCCATAGGTTTTGGATTGTTGTGTTTTCATTGTCATTAGTTTCCAGGATGTTTTTAATTTCTTCTTTGATCTCATTGGTAACCCAATCAATATTTAATAGCATGCTATTCAGCTTCCAGTTGTTTGAGTATTTTGGGTTGTTTTTATTGTAATTTATTTCTAGTATTATGCCAGCGTGGTCTGCGAAGATGCTTTTTATGATTTCAATCTTCTTGAATTTGGGGATACTTTGCTTGTGACCCAGTATGTGGTCTATTTTTGAATATGTCCCATGAGCACCTGAGAAGAACGTATATTCTCTGGCTTTGGGGTGAAGTGTTCTGAAAATGTCTATTAAGTCCATCTGATCTAGTGAGTCATTTAGGATTGCTATATCTTTGCTGGTTGTTTGTCTATAGGACTTATCCAGTGCTGTCAATGGTGTATTAAAGTCCCCTACTATGATTGTATTGTTGTCGATCTCTCCTTTGATATTTTCCAGGAGTTTTTTTATGAATTTGGGTGCTCCTACATTGGGTGCATATATGTTTACCAGGGTTATATCTTCTTGTTGTATTGATCCCTTTAGTATTATGAAGTGGCCTTCCTTATCTCTTGTTAAGGCCTTCACTTTGAGGTCTATTTTGTCCGATATAAGTATTGCTACCCCAGCTTTCTTTTCCTTTCCATTTGCCTGAAAGATATTTTTCCATCCTTTCACTTTCAGTCTGTGTGAGTCCCTTCTAATGAGGTGGGTTTCTTGTAGACAGCAGATGTATGGGTCATGTTTTTTTATCCATTCAGCCACTCGATGTCTTTTGGTTGGAGCATTTAGTCCGTTTACGTTTAAAGTTATTATTGAAAGGTACTTGTTTGTAGCCATTTCTTTTTGTGTGTGGCTGTTTTCTTTCTGAGCTTTTTATTTCTTATTTTTATATCAGTCCCTTTAGCATTCCTTGCAATGCTGGCTTGGTGGTGACAAACTCCCTTAGCCTTTTTTTGTCTGTGAAGCTTCTTATTTCCCCTTCAAGTTTGAATGATAGCCTTGCTGGATAGAGTATTCTTGGATTCAGTCCTTTGCTTTGCATCACTTTGTAAATTTCAGTCCATTCTTTTCTTGCCTGATGTGTTTCTGTTGAGAAGTCATTTGACAATCTAATAGGAGATCCCTTGTATGTAACTTTCCGTCTCTCTCTTGCAGCCTGTAAGATTCTCTCTTTGTCCTGAACATTTGCCATGGTGATTATGATGTGTCTTGGTGTGGGTCTTTTCGGGTTCACCTTGTTTGGGACTCTCTGGGCTTGTGTGACTTTTTTCTTCCCCACCTCAGGAAAGTTTTCTGATATTATTTCTTCGAGTAGGTTTTCTAATCCTTGTTCATCCTTCTGTTGTTCTGGTACTCCTATTATTCGTATGTTGTTTCGTTTCATGTTGTCCCAAAGCTCCCTTAGGCTCTCCTCCTGTCTTTTAATTTTTTTCTCCAATTGCAGTACATTTTGGGTGTGTTTTGCTTCCTTGTCTTCTAATTCACTTATTCGGTCCTCCGCTTCTCCTAGTCTACTGTTGATACTTTCAATGGAGTTTTTCATTGCAGCTATATCACTCTTCATTTCCTCTTGGGTCTTACTTAGGTTGTTGATTTTTTCATCTGTTTCTTCTAGCTTCTTCCATATGTTATCGATTTTTTCATCTGTTTCTTCTAGCTTCTTCCATATGTTATCGATTTTTTCATCTGTTTCTTCTTGCTTCTTGAAGAGGTTGTCGATTTTTTCCTCCATCCGGTTTATGCACTCTAGGATCCTTATTCTGAATTCTTTATCTGTCATGTTGCATGCCTCTGTATTACTTAGCTGCTTTTCTGGAGAGTCCTCCTTCTCTTTCCTTTGGGGGTTTCTTTGTCTACCCATGTTTGATCTCACTGACATATCTAGACGTTGAGTTGTTCAGTGGTTGCTCCCTTGGTGGCAGTGACTCCTTGGTCTGTGGTTGCTCTTCGGGTGGTTGCGGTAGCAGCTGCTCTTCAGTTGTCAGCAGCTCCTCTGGTGGGTGCTGTTCACAGCTGTGGTGGCTCTTCTGGCTGGTGGGGCGAGGTTTCACGTACAGCTGCTGTTCCTCAGCAGAGAATGTGGTGCTCAGGAGGTTGCTGTTGCTTGGATCTGCTGCGTTGATTTAAAGGCACAAAATACAACACAACAAGGCACCACGTACCAGGCACTTTCCAGGGGAGTTCTGCTCTTCCTGGCTGCAAACCCTCTCACCAGCTGAGCAATTTCGCCAATTCGGTGTGAGTGTTACTAGCTTCAGCTTCCATTTGCTCCGGGACACGACCTGGGACACGTCTGCCTATATCGCCGCCATCTTGGTTCCTACATTTTTATTTTTATTTTTTTGACTTTTGATTTCTTTAAAAATTAAGGTATTACCTATGTGTCCTTATCCCCCCATTACCCCCCCACTCATACCCTCACCCCCGCCTGTTGTCTGTGTCCATTGGTTTGGCTTATATGCATGCATACAAGTCCTTTGGTTGATCTCTCCCCCTTACACCCACTATCCCCTACCTTCCCTCTGAGGTTTGACGTTCTGATCGATGATTCTATCTCTGGATCTGTTTTTGTTCATCAGTTTATGTTGTTCTTCATTATCCATAAATGAGTGAGATCATGTGATATTTATCTTTCTCTGACTGGCTTATTTCACTTAGCATAATGCTCTCTTGTTCCATCCACGCTATTGCAAATGGTAAGAACTTTTTTTTTTTTTTACCACAGCGTAGTATTCCATTGTGTAGCTGTGCCACAGTTTTTAATCCACTCATCTGCTGATGGGCACTTAGGCTGCTTCCAAATCTTAGCTATGGTAAATTGTGCTGCTATGAACATAGGAGTGCATATATCCTTTCTGATTGGTGTTTCTGGTTTCTTGGGATATAATCCTAGAAGTGGGATCACTGGGTCAAATGGGAGTTCCATTTTTAGTTTTTTGAGGAAACTTCATACTGTTCTCCACAGTGGCTGCACCAGCCTGCATTCCCACCAGCAGTGCACAAGGGTTCCTTTTTCTCCGCATCCTCACCAGCACTTGTCGTTTGTTGATTTGTTGATGATAGCCATTCAGACAGGTGTGAGATGGTACCGCATTGTCATTTTGATTTGCATCTCTTGGATGATTAGTGACTTTGAGTAGTTTTGGTTAATACTGAAACTATTTTATATTCCCTGAACACATATAAACTAATAAAATAGGAATGTTGCCCAAAGAAGAAGCATGAGAAAAAAAAGTCAGACATTGTTTTGCTCAATCACTACATACATGTGAATTAACTTAAAAACATATGCACCCCTATGTTCATAGCAGCACAATTTACAATAGCTAAGATTTGCAAACAGCCTAAGTGCCCATCAGCAGATGAGTGGATTAAAAAACTGTGGTACATCTACAGAATGGAATACTATCCTATCTAATAAAAGAGAAACATGGTAATTACTGTACGACTGCTACCCTTCCCATTGGCTAATCAGGGTGATATGCAAATTAACTGCCAGCCAAGATGGCGGCCGGCAGCCAGGCAGCTTAAAGCGAACATGAGGCTTGCTTGCTTCAGTGACGGAGGACTCCAACGTTCCCCGCCTGCCGCTGCCAGCCTCTGAGCTGCAACTCTAAGCAACTATGTTACAAATATAGAAGCTAAACAAAACCACAGAAACCTGCTTTAGTCGCCGGGCTTCAGCCAGCAGGATCACAACATTGTTTCAAATACAGAAGGTAAACAAAGGCCAGAAACCTGCTTTCAGCAGTGGAGGCCTAAGAGCTGGAGCCTCAGAGCAAAAGCTGGCCCAGAATAAAAAAAAAAAAAAGTACAAAAGGAGCAGTTGGGAGCTTAAGTCACCCACCAGCCTGAAAACAGCCCTCAGCCCCTCACCCAGACTGGCCAGGCACCCCAGTGGGGACCCCCACCCTGAAGGGTGTGTGACCAGCTGCAAACAGCCATCATCCCCTCAGCCAGGCTGGCCAGGTACTCCAGTGGGGACCCCCACCCTGGTCAAGAACACCCTTCAGGGCAAACCAGGTGGCCCCAACACGTGCACCAGGCCTCTATCCTATATAGTAAAAGGGTAATATGCCTCCCAGCACCGGCATCAGTGGAGCCGTGAGGCCTCCTGGCACCGAGATCAGCGTGACAGGGGGCAGCGCCCAAACCCCCTGATCGTCCTGAGGCTCTGTGTGTGACAGCGGGCGGGGCCACAACCTCCCTATCCGCCCTGCTCTGTTCCTGACAGGGGAAGGGGCCCCAATCCCCTGATCAGCCCTGCTCTGTGCCTGATAGAGGGAGCTCCTCAACCCTCTGAATGCCCTGCGGCTCTGTGTGTGACAGGGTGCGGTGCCCAACCCCCCCCCTCCCCCACGGGCCCTGCTCTGTCTGTGATGGGGTAGAGCCGTAACCTCCCCATCAGCCCTGCCCTGAGTGTGACAGTGGTGGTGCCCCAACCCCCTGATCCGCCCTGCTCTGTCTGTGACAGGGGGCGGCACCCCAACTCCCCAATCGGCCCTGCTCTGAGCCCGACCAGGGGCTGCACCTAGGGATTGGGCCTGTCCTCTGCCACCCAGGAGCAGGCCTAAGCCAGCAGGTCGTTATCTCCTGAGGGGTCCCAGACTGCGAGAGGGCACAGGCCAGGCTGAGGGACCCCCCCTTCATCCCGAGTGCACAAATTTTTGTGCACCAGGCCTCTAGTGTCAATATAAAAAAGAATGAACTTTTAACATTTGCAACAGCATGGATGGAACTGAAAAGCATTATGCTAAGCGAAATAAGCCAGTTGGAGAAAGATAAATATCACAGGATCTCACTCATATGTGGGATATAATGATCAACATAATCTGATGCACAAGAATAGGTCCAGAGACAATGGTAGGGGAGGGGGGTTAGAGAGCAACCAACGTACTTGTATGCATGCATATTAACATATCCAGTGCACACAGGCATTGAGGTGGTGGGGGCTTTCCTGGGATGGGAATGGCTGGGGGGGGGGGTTCAGTTGGGGAAAAAGAAGACAAATGTAAAACTTTAGACAATAAAGAAAGAAAAAAAAAACCAAATGATGGCATATAACACCATCATATACTTTGCACATGCACACTGGACTATAACTTAAAGATTTCAGCAATTTAAGATTAATGTAACAAACATATTTATAATTTATACCTTTGCTCCATCTGAAATATTGTCCCAGTTTCCACCACTCAAAGAGAGCTTTCCATTGCCTATACGTAGCAGTATCTCTTCAGGAGTATCATTGGGGCCATTAGCAAACGGAGTATAGCTATTAATAAAATAGATTTTAATAAACATAGGGCCTACTATACATATGAAATATAATTGAAAGTGATGAGCATAAGACTACATGCAAATATTTAATCTAGCAAATTAGAATATTATCTATTAATTCCCTTCACTGTGCACATCAAATTTGATACTTCAAATAATGAACTTAATCCTAAGTAATTATTTAATAAAATGAAGAATTTTGTCTATATCAAAGTCTTGTTGCCGTTGATCAGTTAATCCATGTAAAATAAAATAAATGTGGCTTTTCATGTAAAGATAGTCTTAAAATCAGACTGCAATAAAACATGCACATTTTGTATTCTCCCAGGCATAAGTCAACAAACCTAATATACCTACCATGAGGAAATTGTTAATGTTATATATTCATAGAAATGCGTTTATTTTATTGATTCAAATTTATTCATTAGCATTTTATAAATATTATCAGTGAAAACAGGTTAACAATAATTTCAATTAATGTCCATGAAAAAACATTAGTTAAATATTTATATCAGTATAACAAAAAAACCCTCTAGAGCAGTGATGGTGAACCTTTTGAGCTCGGCGTGTCAGCATTCTGAAAAACCCTAACTTAACTCTGGTGCCATGTCACATATAGAAATTTTTTGATATTTGCAAGCATAGTAAAAACAAAAGATTTATATTTTTGATATTTTTTTAAATATTTAAATGCCATTTAACAAAGAAAAATCAACCAAAAAAATGAGTTCGCGTGTCACCTCTGACACGCATGTCATAGGTTCGCCATCACTGCTCTAGAGCATTAAAATTATTATGTGGATCAATATTAATGGAAAGGAAGAAAGACAAATACCTTGTATAATGTTAAAATAGCTTAAAATTAATTATAGACTGACAGAAAGTGATCAGTTTTGTACCATTTTAACAGATGAAACTGAAAATAGTATTCAAATTTAGGAATGAAAAGTCTTACTGTTAAGAAGTATGAGAAATTTGTCTTAACATGTTAATGTCTTAATTCCTCATGTAGTAATTAAAGTTGATATAACACTAAACACACATATATACACTAACATTTATTTTTTATCATAAAGTAAATATTTGAAAGCAGCAATCCAGAAATGGTATCCCTTGTTTCATGTGAAAACTTTAGCTATTCTTAACTTTACCACTTATTTTGGGCTTTAACTAAAAAGTTTGCAGAATTTTATAATATATCTAAAAGTACATGGAGCCTAGCCAGCATGGTTCAGTGGTCGAGCCTCAACCTATGGGCCAGGAGGTCATGGTTCAATTCCAGGTCAGGGCACATGCCCTGGTTGTGGGCTGGATCCCCAGTGTTGGGTGTGCAGGAAGCAACCAATCATTGTTTCTATCTCATCACTGGTGTTTTTTACCTCCCTCTCTCTTCCTCTCTGAAGCCAATTAAAAAATATCTAAAACAATAATAAAATACATAGAATACAATGACATATGTAATTATCATCAAGCCAATAAATAATTGTGTGATCATTTCATATGTATAAATCTTGTTATATCAAGCATATTTTAATTATACTAAATGCCTTCTCTAAAAAGTCAAACCTAAATACATAATAATCTTATCTAATAATAGACAAACATAGTAATTGACTGTACCTTCACTATGTCTCCCACTGGCTAATCAGCAAGATATGAAAATTAACTGCCATCCAGGCCCCTGTGGGTTATCCCAGAAGCTGCCTGCCTGCTGCGTATGATCGGATCTGGTCCTGGGCTGCAGGCCGGCCCTGGAAGCCCCAGAAGCCGCCTGCCTGCCGCCTGTCATAGGATCCGGTCCCGGGCTGCAGGCAGGTGGGCCCTGGAAGCCCCAGAAGCCACCAGGTATGGCAGTAACTCTATCAGTAAGCACTCTGAAAGTCAGTGGCATAAATGCACCAATTAAAAGACAGATTATGAGGGTGAATCAAAAACAAAACCCACTTTAAATATAAAGACACATATAGATTAAAAGTAAATGAATTAAGCTGCAGCCTGTTTTGCTCAGTGGATAGAGCATTAGCCCTGGACTGAAGGGTCCCAGGTTTGATTCCAGTTAAGGGCATGTACCTTAGTTGCTGGCTTGATCCCCAGTCCCTATCAGAGCATGTGCAGGAGGCAACCAATCAATGTGTCTCTCCCTTTCCCTTCACTCTCTCTAAAATTCAATGGAAAAATATCCTTGGGGGAAGATTAACAAAAACAAAGTAAATGGATTAAGTAACATTAAAGAGATTATAAGAAAAATATATTCCAAATTTTGATAGTTGTATAATGGTTATGTTTAAATTATTAACTCCTAAGAAATTGGGTGAAGGGTACATATAATATGCTGTAGTATTTTATAGTTTTTTTTACATGTATGAGATTATTTCAAATTAAAATATTAAAAATTAAAAATTAATAAAATATTAATTGAAATGTATCTGTATTACATGAAAAATCTTTTAATTGCCTCTAGCATATTTTTTTTAAAAAAAAATATTTTATTGATTTTTTACAGAGAGGAAGGGAGAGAGATAGAGAGCTAGAAACATCGATGAGAGAGAAACATCGATCAGCTGCCTCCTGCACATCCCCTACTGGGGAAGTGCCCGCAACCCAGGTACATGCCCTTGACCGGAATCGAATCTGGGACCTTTCAGTCCGCAGGCCGACGCTCTATCCGCTGAGCCAAACCGGCTTTGGTGCCTCTAGCATAATTTATTAAATTGTGCTAAAATTTAGAAGGGTTCAATTAAAAATATCTTAACTCTAAATGATATAATAGAAAATATATAATAGTGCAGTTATAAGCACTTATCTGAAAATAAAAATTTAAAGAGGTGAATTTAAAGAAGGGATTAGCCAAAGAAAATATATGCACAACCCATGGACGCAGACAACAGGATGGTGATGGCCAGAGAGAAGTGGGGTGCAAGAGCTGGGTAGAGGGGGCAAAAGGGGGGAAATAGGGACATCCTATATAATAATAATAAAAAGCTAATATGCACATTGACTGAACGGCAGAATGGCCAGTTGCTATGATGCGCACTGGCCACAAGGGGCAGACACTCAATGCAGGAGCTGCCCCCTGGTGGTCAGTGCACTTCCATATGGGGAGTGCCACTCAGCCAGAAGCTGGCTCATGGCTGGCCAGTGCAGAGTTGGTGGCAGGAGCCTCTCCCACCTCCATGGCAGCACTTAGAATGTTCAACTAACGGTTTAGGCCAGATCCCTTGGGGGCCTAAGCCTTTAGTTGGACATCCCCCAAGGGCTCCCTGGCTGCCAGAAGGATGTCTGACTGCAAGCTTAGGCCTGATCCCCCAGGGAGTGGGCCTAAGTCAACTGGTGAACATCCCTCAAGGCGTCCTGGACTGCAAATGGGTGCAGGCCGGGCTGAGGCACCCCCCCCCCCAAGTGCACAAATTTTTGTGCACTGGGCCTCTAGGTTTTTTTTTAAATATATTTTATTGATTTTTTACAGAGAGGAAGGGAGAGAGATAGAGAGTTA